>NW_011888786.1:1203104-1208019 GCF_000151845.1 Pteropus vampyrus | reverse complement strand
TAGGCATTGTCAACATTTTGATATATTTCCTTTTAGCTCCTTTTAAATGTACTTACAAAATTTAGTCATCATCAAATTGTTTTAATATATTTATTTCTGTATTTCTGACATTAAAAGTAAAATGTGCTCATTTAAAACACTGGAAAGAATAGGAAATGTCAGTCAGAGGAGACATTAAGATTTTGCATCATTCATTTCCAGCCCTTTTTTATGCATTTTTATAAACTTGGTGTGGGTTATTCTGTACGTACAATTTTCATCCTTCTGTCTTCAGTTAACATTCTGCCGTACAGATTTCTCCAGTGTCATTCAAAATGGTGTACCTACCTTCAGAGACCTTCGGGTCCCGTGGAGAAGGTGAATGTGGACAAAATGGTAGTGTGGACAGAAGCCAGAGGCAAAGTGGATGCACAGCACAGGTAAGGATAAAATTTTAGGATAAACATAAAATGGTTCTACTTGCAATTAGCACTGTTGCTACTGTTTACATGTAACTGAACATTTTTTTCTTTAATAGTATTTTTAAAGATTTAGAAGTTATTGCCTAAATTCTTTTAAAATGCGTTATTATTAATGAATTTTTATAACTGTAAGAGCACTAGGCGAACACGGTGAAACGAAAACTACCAAATTTAAAAGGAGTTTAACTGCGTTTCATTCCAGAACTCCCATTTACAAGTTTCTGCTGTGTTATTCTAGAAATATATCCACTTTAAAAAAACACAAACAAGAGCATATTTAACTGTGTTCTCTACATTGCTTATTTTTTTACACTTAGTAAATCTTGATTTCATAGCAAACATAGATTTATCTTATGCTTTTTAACAGGTGCATTTATTTGTCTATTGAATGAATGTGCTATAATTTATTTGTCTAATATCTAGTATCCTATCGAGAGGGACATCTAGATGTTTTCAATTTTTTTGGTCATTGTGCAAAAGATTTATTGTATTTTCACTTTTTAAATTTATTTCAGGAAAAGGGTTCGTGGCAAACTGCAGGCAAATATATATATTTGATTTCTGAGGTCCATTTTCATATAAAGTATCCTAAAGGAAATTGAAAGAAGTAGCTTCCGGCATTGCATTTCAACTCAGTGCTTATCTTTTCTTTTAATAATGCTACATCCCTAATAAAAGCTTTCCTCCTAAATTAACCTAGCCTGCTGCCACAGTTGTTGATTGGCTGTTTTGACTGACTGTGAGGATGGGCTCTGGTACTGAGTTAGGACTGGAATTCCAACTGTTTTACAATAGCGACATTCTTTCATTGCTTGTTTTCACAACTAACCCCCTATTGGGGAAAGTGCTGTGTCACGCTTAACTCAGACAAACAGAGTTAAATGCCATAGAGCTGACTTTCCCTGACCAGTAATCCTTTCCACGGCTCTCACACTAGGGTTGGAAAACACTAGAGAGGAGGCCTAGTATCATATTTTTGGTCACCAGAGAATGATTTGGCGTGTTTTGTTTTCCCCGGTAGCATGCAGTTTTTCAGAGGGAATGAGAGCAGGAAAGAAGAAACCACCAATCCAACAGGCACTATGCAATATGGATTTTCACTGTTCTATTCAAATGCCTTGTCCTGTCTCCTTGGGGTGGACAGTAGTAGCTAGGTGGTCTGTTAGAATCCCTTTGCTGTCGTTTGCCAGAAGAAATGATAGACAGGTGATTAAACCGACAACCTTGGCCTTAATAACAGTTCCTTATCTGCTGTAAGTTGCAGTAATCTACAATGACGATACCAAACTGATCAATGTCTACTTTCTAGGGCTAAAGTTTAATTTAAATCAATCATTTATCTGGATATATATTAGGTTATTAATTGCTACATTACTCGGCATATGAAGCTAACGTTAGCAGCTTCTTTCGAAGGGAACAATGGCACACAGGACTTATTTATTTTATTTCATTTTGTCATCTTAAACAAATTCCCTGAAATGGCCAGAGTCTATAAAGTGGCTGTTATTACTGTCCAGCTGACTACACAGCTTCAAATTCTGGGTTATTGTTTTTTGTTGTTGAACACCTATTTAATGTGCCTGGTTCTAGGAGGTCCACTAGACACAGACAAACAACACAGACACAGGTATTGGGAAATGAAACATGGTGTTTCATTTTAACTTAGTTAAAATTAGGAAGTTATAGAATGCCATGAACTTCCCTTATTTCCTTTTTTTTTTTAAGTCACCAAACATTGAGTAGTAACTACGGTAGGCGTTGTTCTAAGTGCGCTAAAACAAAGTGTATGTCCTCAGGGAGCTCGTTTCTCTACAGCCCCCGTTCAGCTGAGGTCTGATTCTACATTCCAAGACAGCTGGAGTGAAAGATCAGAATGGAGAAACAGAGGGGAAATAAGGAACTGTCCTCTGGAGGATATTAAAAAATATAGAGACAAAATATAAGAAAGAAGGAGAAAGGGGGAGAGGATGAGAAAAAGATATTAAGGACCTTATCTATATTCTATTACTCAAGCATTATTCTGGTGTCTTTAGGACAGATTGTGTATAAATCATCATCTCTGTATCTCACACAACCAATACAGTGCCTGTGAGGGTATTGTTGAACCTACTAGATTATTCGCTTACTAATTTGTAGGACCCTAGGCAATTACCAGAATGTCTTCAAGACTTAGTTTCCTACAGTACTACCTCACAGAGTTTTTTTTTTAATTTAATAATAATAATATTTTACAGACAGTACTTAACTATGTCCTAGGTACTATTACACGAAGTTCAAATACATACACTCTCTTAATCCTTACTACAATCCTATGTCTTAGTCAGCTCAGACTACTATAACAAAAATACCATCGACTGGGTAGCTTATACACAACTGGAATTTATTTCACATAGTCCTTGATCAAGTTCAAGATCAGGGTGCCAGTATGGCAAGGGCCCTCTTCAGAGTTGTAGACTGCAGATTGCTCCTTGTACCCTCACATGATGAAGAACAGAGAAAGGAAGCAAGCTCTCTGGTGACTTTTACAAGGGCCATCTATCACGAGGCCTCTACCTTCATGACTTCATCTAATCCTAATGACCTCCCAAAGGCACACTTCCTAATATCATCATGTGGGGGTGGTAGGGTTTAACATGAGTTTGACGGGGACACAAGCGTTTAGTCTGTAGCAGCATTACCATTATTTTATACATGAGGAAACCGAGACGGAGAAGTCATGCGGCTTACTGAAGGTCATATAAGTAATTTCGTCAAAACCAGAATCTAACTTCATCTCCAGAGTCTGTGCTTTTAACCACAGCTCATACTTCCTGTCAATAAATGCCTGTTAATAAATGGCACATTGTAAGATTTGAAATAAACAGATGCACTCTACTACTACAAGGTTTTCTCACCTTCTACTCCATTATTTGTTGAATATTTATCAAACCCCTGTGGCGTAATGGAACTGTGATAATAGGGACATAAGGGGTGAACAGACACATCTGGTTCTTGTCCTCCTGGAATTTAGGGCCACTGTCAAGTGAGCACAGAGAGTCAGGAGGCTCTGGCTAGAAATAAACAGTAAAGATTTATTCAAGGGTCTTAGGGTTTGCAAACTGTAAATACAACTAGGCAATACCCAGAGAAGAAGAGAGAAAAGCTGGGGTTCTTATAGTAAAAAAATACATTCTTAAGAAGACTCAGTACTGCATTCTTAGCCTCTGGATTGGTCCAAGATGATAATCTTCCAGATGCTTGGCCTGAATAATGGACATCAGGTGGTCTGGACACTGAAAATTCTTTCCTAAGTCCGGCAGGGGGTAATCAAAGGGTTATCTAGGATTTACACACACACACACACACACACACGCACACACAGAGTCATATTTCATTTTATTGGGCTTTGCTTTATTGTATTTCACAGACGTTGCGTTTCCTACAAACTGAAGGCAAGATCTTTCAACAACAAAAAGATTGATTCACTTTACTGCAATATTCACTTTATTATGGTGGTCTGGATCCAAACCCATAATATCTCTGTGTGTGTGTGCGTATGCGTGTGTGGTGTGTGTGTGTCTCTCTCTCTCTCTCTCTCTCTGGCATAACTAGAGGGTTCAAAAGTTTAAGTTTCCAGGCTAGCTAAAGCAAAAATAGAATTGTTTCCTGCCTCAGCCCACTTGATTTTAGCAAATTAGCAGCTTGACTATAGTGACTCCATTTTATTTCTTCACTCTTTCCTCGCCCTTAAGCAAGGAACACAACCCTACCCAGGTCATCTGCCTTCCCTTTCTTCCGTTTCTTTGTGTACATTACCGCTCCAGCCAACCAGGGGAGGTGAGTGGTGCCCCTAACAGGGGCTCCCTCGGTCTCCTGGAGCACTGGGGTAGGGACTAGGTGACCTGTGGGGAGACGATGTATTGACCTTTCTCTTGACAGTGATCTCCTTTGTCCCTGAGCCTCTGCTTAAAATGGAGGGAGGTGCATCAAGGGCCTTTGCCAGACTAACCTTCTGTGATTATTCACCTCTCCCGCCACACGAGAGGCCTGTCTGCCATCCCTGACGCGGCATTCCAGAGCTTGAGGTGCCTTCCCGCCCCCTTGTCGCCCCGGAGACTTTTTTCTGTCCTTGGAGACTCCAGAATTGCATGTGGCCCTTCCCTCCCGCCCCAGAGCAGCAGGGAGGAGATGCTGGTCTCCCTGGTCTCGGCCCTGCCCCCAGACCCCGACCCAGGCGCCAGCCCGGAGCTGCTGGCTGGGGCCGCCGGTGTCCATCTTGTCACGCGTCCCCGTTTCCCTGTGGGTGGCAAGTTCTTGGGGCCCCCTGGGCCTTCGGCCAGAGGGTGAGAGGACAGCCCTCAGCCTGCTGGTCCAGTCCGCCACCGGTAGTCGCAAGGAGGCAAAGGGCGGCCCAGGAGGGCCTGGGCCACGCAGAGCACGGTCACCCTAACGCCCAGGCAGCGGTCTCGGCCGAC
>NW_011888786.1:1199074-1201274 GCF_000151845.1 Pteropus vampyrus | reverse complement strand
AATACCTGATTCAGATGTAGGTTGAAACTTCAGGGCCTTCTAGGACAGTGGTCTTCAACCTTGGTTGCTCTTTAGAATCACCCTAAAGGCTGTTAAAAATCTGTATGCCCAAACCAGTAAAATCAGGATCTGGGAGGGTCATGTGCTGCTTAACTACTTTATGTCGTGGAGGAACCGCACACACGACCTATGTCTTTCCTAAGATTATAATGGAGCTGAGAAATTCCTATCGCTTAGTAACATAGCTCTAGTCTCCAATGCATTGCTCAAGTGTTTGTGGTGATGCTGGTGTAAACAAACTAAAAGGATAGCACATACAGTTCTGTACAGTACATGGTACTTGATAAACGACTATGTTACTGGTTTATATATTTTCTAAACTATACTTTCTGTTTTGGAGTGTACTTTTTCTACTTATAAAAAAGTTTGCTGTAAAACTATGTCATGTTACGCTACATGTTGTTCGATGGCATTATTTTCTCTTGTGTTTGATTTAATCTTATGTTTTGTACTGTAACATGGTATGCTGGCTTACAGCCTAGGAGCAATAGGCTATACCATATAGCCTATGTGCGTAGTAGGCTGTATGGTATCAGGTTTGGGTAAGTATCTATGCTATTTGCACAACAATGAAATCGCTTAATGATGAATTTCTCAGAACAGATCCCCCTCTTAAAGGGCACATGATTGTATACTTTAAAGCTCCACAGGTTAGTCCATTGTGTAGCCAAGGATGAGAACCACTTATTCAAGAGAAGCATCGAGAATGGCAAGCCATTGGTTAAGCTGAGTAACCCTGAATTTTTGAGTTAACTTACTTTATTGCTTTTAGCTCCACTGGCTTTTGAACTTAAGTTATTCTGACAGTATCCTTTAATTGAAGCAAAGAAAAAAAAATAGGGAGTTTTCTTTCTTTCTTTATTTTTTCTTTCTTTTTTTTCCCCCCCCCTTTTCTCAAAACCAAAACGGGAAAGTTAGTGAGGACTAATGGAATCTGAAGTCTTCTGTTCATTTTAGATTTGGGGAGTTGTAGTCTGGGGATCACCCAAAACTGTTATGGGAATTTTCATGCACAAACCTCCCTTGGAGGTTTGTGGCTTTCATTAGATTTTTAGATGATCGATATTCTACCAAAATAGTTAAGAATGACAGTTTTCTTTAGTTATGTACTAGAGTAAAAAGCTTTACTTTAAATTTTGAAGAAGTCAGTCACCAATACTGTATATCATTACCTAGTGATTAAGAATATTAGAACAAATTTTGAAAATACAGTGCTGTTTTTAAAAACAATATTGGAGTCTTCTAAGATTATTTTCAGTAGTTAAATGTTTCCCTCTTATAACTAGAAAGCATTTTCAATTTGACATAGCATAAGTGAGAACTAATTCTGAACTAATTAGATGTGGTTAATGAGATTTTTGTATATATTCATCAAGAAGATTAAGAGTCTAATTTTCTGAACTGTGGAGGTGATTTAGGAAAAAAAAACTGCATAGGAATTCTGCATCTGGATTTCTTCCTGATACCGATAGCTAATGGAGTCTCTCGTAGGACATCTTTGGGAGCTAGAGTGGAAAATGAATCTTTAATAATGGCTGAATAATGTCAAAGGACTACTTGTTTTTATTAATATGTCACCTCAAGTTTTGCCTTCATCTCTTGGTTGTATGGATGAGGAATATCAAACCCAAACAGCCTGTAGTGAAACTTTACAAAACGAGAACTAGTTTTTATACTCAAACTAAAAAGGTAACAAATTATGTTATTTCACTGTATTCTAAATGTTGACTCTGAATGCCTAGTATTTATAAAGAAGTCACTTTTATTTCTAATATCGAACTTTTCAAGTATAATCCATTGTAGAAGCATGCATTTATTTACTAGCATCAACTCAGTCATTTAAATGCTCAGACTAGTTTACTTAGAATCGTTCTGAAATCGTAGGCCATTTTAAATGTTGCTGTATAATACCTGATTTAATACTTTGCTCATGGATTTCCTCTTACATTTATAAATGACTTTATGGAAAGGTTTTTCATTGTTATCCAGACAACAGTCCTTTGAGGTAGGTAAAGACAGGGGTGGTTTCTGTTTTATACCTGGGACTCGTAGGCCTAGATTGGCTAGATCAGGTTTACATAAGCAGTTAGCGATAGATGCAGATGGAAACCCGTCAGAATCATGATTTCTAGTTTGATTT
>NW_011888786.1:1195633-1199024 GCF_000151845.1 Pteropus vampyrus | reverse complement strand
TTTCAAGTATAATCCATTGTAGAAGCATGCATTTATTTACTAGCATCAACTCAGTCATTTAAATGCTCAGACTAGTTTACTTAGAATCGTTCTGAAATCGTAGGCCATTTTAAATGTTGCTGTATAATACCTGATTTAATACTTTGCTCATGGATTTCCTCTTACATTTATAAATGGCTTTATGGAAAGGTTTTTCATTGTTATCCAGACAACAGTCCTTTGAGGTAGGTAAAGACAGGGGTGGTTTCTGTTTTATACCTGGGACTCGTAGGCCTAGATTGGCTAGATCAGGTTTACATAAGCAGTTAGCGATAGATGCAGATGGAAACCCGTCAGAATCATGATTTCTAGTTTGATTTTCTTTGTTATGAAACCAGAGCAGTTTCTGATTTTTTTTTTTTTTGGTGGCATTCTGTTATGAAATCTGTCTGCTAATTCACTGACCTTCCCAACTGGGATGGCTTCAGCGAACTTTCACATCGAATGACATCCTTTTTTCCAGTTTACTCCAGTTCCTCAGTCTTTCCTCTAATCCTCACATTTAATGGCATTCTGCCAGCGAACATTGAGTTTCTGCCCTATAGTAGCTTGTGTTGGCGATGTGAGATGCGGTCCTTATTCTTAAGGAGTTTATCCTCTAACATTTGTGCTAGGATGGAAATCCAAATGTGGAATAGTGAGAGCCGAGGGAAGTGTATGATCGGCTGTACATTAAAGTGTTGGAACCAGTCTTAAAGTCTCTTTGAACTAGTTTCTGAGAACAAAGTAGGTGGTAGTTGTAAGGACGTGCATGGTACAGAGATTTTCCAGACTTACACGTAAACCAGTTATAAAAAATTGCAAGTGGTGGAGGCTTTATGGTGTGCCCAAGTTTTTCAGGTAAGGGTATTGAAAGTGCCATCTACTTTATCATTTTATAAAGAAAGGACATTTTATGACCAAAGTCCTAGGGAGGAAGTAAGTGCAGAATAATTTGAACAGATTGTTTTTTTAGAAATTGAACAAATAAAGCTTTATGAAGAGTAGTTTAGGTTTCCTTGTTTTTCTATTTCTCTGCATACCTGTAAAAACTGTTATTAACTGGCTTTGGGAAGATTGGTTTATTGGAGGCTGTTAAATTGAGAGCTAGGAGAGGAAGGAAAAGGGAATTTAATGAGTTCTTACTACATGCTTACATTATTTCTTTTAATCCTCACAAGAGCCCTGTGAGACAAGTGTTATCCCTCGTTTAAAGATGAGGAAACGGACTTAGTGGTTAAGTAACTTACCCAACTCACTTAACTAGTAATTAGGGGAGCCTGGATTCTAACCTTAGGATTTTTCTTCCTTCTGACGCCTGTATGTTTTGCATTACCTTACTGGTGCTATATTACTAGCTGTAGGATTTTATGCAAAACATTTTACCTATGGGTCACAGTTTTTTCTGTCTGTAAAGTTTGACCAGAGATAGTTGGGTTTGACCAGGGATAGTTGAGTGTAAATCTCCCTCGATTAAACGAAAGCATTATCTGGCTGAGTAGACAAAAAGGAAACACTTATTTGGGATACTAATAGCGTTTGGGTTTTGTTATGCTGTTTTTCATATCAAGTTTAGAACTTATTAGCTAGTATTTAAGTGGCACACAACTTTTCAAATCACTTTGATGCCAGGCTGTAAGGTTTTAGCTTGTAGACTGTCTAAGATAGGAAGTCAGTTTTAAATTTTTAAAATATGGGAGATGTTACTATTTGTTGATTAATGTGTATTGCATTCTATATAGGTTCTTTATTGGATTTGCTGGACATCAGAATATACAAGTTTATAGGTCACATAGAAAAGTTTGTATCCTGATGTAGAACATTGTTTTTCAAAGTGTGTCCTGTGACCCTTTTGTGGGTTATCAAACCAGTTTTGTGGGCCAGAAACAGCATTAAAAAATGAAATGGAAAAGTGTTAGAGTACATCACAGGTTAGAGAGGGAAATATTGTTTGCTAAAACTTGTTTGAAATGTTTGTGGTGTGTGTCTAAATTGCACTGTATTTCATACTAACGATCATGGTTAAATATGTTTGAAAAACACCTCTTTAGAGCAGCATTTCTCAACCGCAGCACTAGTGACTTTTTGGGCCAGTTGATTCTGTGTCGTGGGGGCTGTCCTGTGCATTGTAGGATGTTTAGTGTGATCTCTGACTTTCACCCACTAGATGTCAGTAGCACTTATGCAGTAGCGACAAGCAAAAATGTTTACAGACCTTGCCCATTTAGTTGGGGATTGCGGGGGCAAAATCAACTCCCTTGTGAATATTATTGCTTTAGAGCTGGCATTCTTTTTGACGATTTACTCTGCTGGATCTGAAAAGATAGCTTTGTGATTGGGACAAACATTGTATCTTGTGGAAGAACGGAAACTTAGAGTCATAGAGACCTGATCTCTTGTCAATCAAGTCTGTACGTTGAAATAACTTGGGAGAGGCAAATAATTTTTAAAAAACAATTCATATAAACAGATTTCATAAAAATTAAATTGTATATGCACTGATTATTCTTTTAATTGCTAAATTAACTGACTTTAGTATCAAGTTAAAAAATTTCTCTTTTCAAGTGGAGAAAAAAATTAGGTAGTATAAGTACTTCTGATGATAGTTTTATTTGCGCTAAATATAGAAATAACAGAAAAGCCTAAGTAAGGTTTATATATGTTATATTCTGTATTCTTTAAATATATTAACTTATTAAATCTTCATGAGAACGATGTTGTGGTAGTTAACATTATTAGCCGTATTTTACAGATGAGGAAACCGAGGTATAGAGCAATTTAATGACTTGCTGACAGACGTGGATTCCCACTTAAGTAATCTGGCTCCAGAGTCCGCTCTTACACCAGCTGTGCTGGATGGACTACACAGAACAGAGACTTTTTACACATTGGGTTTGGTTTTCAATCTGTTACATAAACCTGGGCTTTACCTTAGTTAATCATTAAATCTGAAAGATATTTTTAATAGTCCAGTGAGAAGGTATGCAAAATTTCCTGTATGTCTTTTAAGGTGTTATTTTCCTTAACTCACGTGAGGGCATTTTTTTCACTTTTTTGCCATGCTTTTGTTTTTCTTTTAAAAAATTTATAGCCGTTATTAATGTTTTCTTTTATTTCTACTGATTCTGTTTTAATTTTTAAAAATAAAATGACACGTGATAGTATTTGCTGAAATTAAGCAACAGTGAATTTTGTTGTGATCTTATGTGGCATTTCTTGGGATAAAATCAGTATTGGTTTAACCAGTTCATCTTGCCTGTTTTTGTATGGCTCAAGAGCAAAGAATGTTTTTAACATTTTTAAATAGTTGGAGAAAATCAAAATAATAATATTTTATGAGGTGAAAATTCTATGAAAATCAAATTTTAGTGTC
>NW_011888786.1:1183391-1194418 GCF_000151845.1 Pteropus vampyrus | reverse complement strand
TAAATTTTTAAAATATGGGAGATGTTACTATTTGTTGATTAATGTGTATTGCATTCTATATAGGTTCTTTATTGGATTTGCTGGACATCAGAATATACAAGTTTATAGGTCACATAGAAAAGTTTGTATCCTGATGTAGAACATTGTTTTTCAAAGTGTGTCCTGTGACCCTTTTGTGGGTTATCAAACCAGTTTTGTGGGCCAGAAACAGCATTAAAAAATGAAATGGAAAAGTGTTAGAGTACATCACAGGTTAGAGAGGGAAATATTGTTTGCTAAAACTTGTTTGAAATGTTTGTGGTGTGTGTCTAAATTGCACTGTATTTCATACTAACGATCATGGTTAAATATGTTTGAAAAACACCTCTTTAGAGCAGCATTTCTCAACCGCAGCACTAGTGACTTTTTGGGCCAGTTGATTCTGTGTCGTGGGGGCTGTCCTGTGCATTGTAGGATGTTTAGTGTGATCTCTGACTTTCACCCACTAGATGTCAGTAGCACTTATGCAGTAGCGACAAGCAAAAATGTTTACAGACCTTGCCCATTTAGTTGGGGATTGCGGGGGCAAAATCAACTCCCTTGTGAATATTATTGCTTTAGAGCTGGCATTCTTTTTGACGATTTACTCTGCTGGATCTGAAAAGATAGCTTTGTGATTGGGACAAACATTGTATCTTGTGGAAGAACGGAAACTTAGAGTCATAGAGACCTGATCTCTTGTCAATCAAGTCTGTACGTTGAAATAACTTGGGAGAGGCAAATAATTTTTAAAAAACAATTCATATAAACAGATTTCATAAAAATTAAATTGTATATGCACTGATTATTCTTTTAATTGCTAAATTAACTGACTTTAGTATCAAGTTAAAAAATTTCTCTTTTCAAGTGGAGAAAAAAATTAGGTAGTATAAGTACTTCTGATGATAGTTTTATTTGCGCTAAATATAGAAATAACAGAAAAGCCTAAGTAAGGTTTATATATGTTATATTCTGTATTCTTTAAATATATTAACTTATTAAATCTTCATGAGAACGATGTTGTGGTAGTTAACATTATTAGCCGTATTTTACAGATGAGGAAACCGAGGTATAGAGCAATTTAATGACTTGCTGACAGACGTGGATTCCCACTTAAGTAATCTGGCTCCAGAGTCCGCTCTTACACCAGCTGTGCTGGATGGACTACACAGAACAGAGACTTTTTACACATTGGGTTTGGTTTTCAATCTGTTACATAAACCTGGGCTTTACCTTAGTTAATCATTAAATCTGAAAGATATTTTTAATAGTCCAGTGAGAAGGTATGCAAAATTTCCTGTATGTCTTTTAAGGTGTTATTTTCCTTAACTCACGTGAGGGCATTTTTTTCACTTTTTTGCCATGCTTTTGTTTTTCTTTTAAAAAATTTATAGCCGTTATTAATGTTTTCTTTTATTTCTACTGATTCTGTTTTAATTTTTAAAAATAAAATGACACGTGATAGTATTTGCTGAAATTAAGCAACAGTGAATTTTGTTGTGATCTTATGTGGCATTTCTTGGGATAAAATCAGTATTGGTTTAACCAGTTCATCTTGCCTGTTTTTGTATGGCTCAAGAGCAAAGAATGTTTTTAACATTTTTAAATAGTTGGAGAAAATCAAAATAATAATATTTTATGAGGTGAAAATTCTATGAAAATCAAATTTTAGTGTCGATAAATAAAGTGTTATTGGAATACACTCATTCACATGATTACTTTTGTGTTCCAACTGAATTAAATACTTGGTATAGACAGTATGCCTTGTAAAACTAAAAATATTTACTGTCTAGCCCTTTTCAAAAAATGTTGCCAGTTCCTGTTCTAGATAATTTACTTATTTATTGTGATTACTGTTCATTGCCGTATTGCCCTTCACTGGAACGTAAGCTTCGTAAAGGCAGAGATGTCGTTTTTGTTCACCAATGTATTTCAAGTACCAGAAATGGTGCCTCGCTCATGATAGCTGCTCAGTAAATATATGACTAGAGATAGACATGCAAGAACTTAGAAAAAATGAATGATTTGTTTTCAAAGTGTGATAGCTAACATTTATTAAGCTCATTCATTTTAATCTCACAAGTACCATGTGAAGAACAGGTGTTTTTATTTCCATTTAACACCAAGAAAAACCTAAGACATCGAGGGAGAGAACTTACCTAGGGTTACACAACTAAATAAATGGTAGACCTGGGATCTGATCTTAAGAGAATCTGACTCAGGTCTGGTTTTCTGTAAATGACTCTTAATACCTAATCCATACTTCCTTTTACGGAAGATGCTTAGTTCTGTTGTGTATAGTGGAATAATTTTGCTTTAGGAGTTAATCATCTTTTCTGATGCTTTGTCAAGAGCCTCCTATTTCATAAGAACAGGCAATTAAGACAGCTTAGACTGTGTTCCATTTTAGGAATACTAGATCAGACTTTACAAAGCGAGTCTAGGAAGTGTGGTGTTAGTAGCTTCTCCCCTTCTCTTGACTGCCTGTTGTTTCTAACCTAACCAGATTTTCCCCTTTAAAATGAATTTTGAAACTGGAATTGATATAATTGAAGGTAGATTTAATATGGCTGTGGAAGTAATGGAGGGTTTTAATAGTACTTTAAAGGAACTTGAACTTGAATCAAGTTTATAATATATGCTTTAAAAATGAGACTTTAATGTGTCATTAAATTAAAAAATTAAAATTATGTCAGAATAGTCATTTTCTCTTGAATAGTAGAATTAAAGAAAATGACAGTGTGTGTATAAATTAATTGATTTATTTCTTTCCTTCAAGTGCATTTACTTTCCACGTTGTACTCTTGCAGCTCTTCACTTCAGAAAAGTGCATGATTTCTTACATAAGCTGCTAAATGTTTTGTCCAGTTTTTTTAAAATTAGTTCACCTAAAAATATCTAATAGTGTTCTAATAGCTCAATATTTTAGAATTATTTTTTGAATAGAGCAGACTCATCTTGATATTAAAGTTTAAACAAACTATAATGGAATATTTTTGAATTGTGTACTTTTTAAAAGTAGTATAATAACATGAAGAACATTTTAAACAAAGAAAAGCACTTACCACATTCTAAAAGAATGATTTTTTTGCATAGTTATTTCAATATTGACTACATTTCCTGTGCTATACTTTACGCAATTATTTTAATGTTTCGATATGACTTTGTGGCGTATCTGTATTAAGTATGTATTTGTACGAATGGAATTTTATTTAAAGAAACTTTAAATTTAACTTAAGTACTTTAACCAGTATAAGTGAGATGTTTGGCCGTGTACAAACTAAATGCATTTAAATATTTCTTGTTGGTGCATAGTTACATGTACTTATTATGCCTTTCTTTTTACTTTAAATTTTTATTCAGCTTTCTAAGACCAACTTTTCCAACAACAATGATTTCCGTGCTCTTCTGCAGTCTCTGTATGCTACTTTTAAGGAGTTCAAAATGCATGAGCAGATTGAAAACGAATACATTATTGGTTTGCTTCAGCAACGCAGCCGGACCATCTATAATGTACATTCTGACAACAAACTCTCTGAGATGCTTAGCCTCTTTGAAAAGGGACTGAAGAATGTTAAGGTGAGTTGCACAAATAGGTATTTAGCTATCACAACTTGTGTCATCTTCTGGTATGTCATCGGCAAAGCTTGTTTATAAGTTGTATTTTAAAATTGAATGTTAGTTAAAATGTTCGCTATATTTTCTTTTTCCATATTTTAGGGTAAAGCGTTGGTTAAATAGGGTAATTTTAAATTGTATAACAAAGTTATTTTTGAGTATAGTTTAGCATAACGATATAGAGAGATTTTCCTATTAATTATATTTACATATTATAGGATATTTGAAATTTGGTCTTTGTTTATCCCCCTTCTGGCTTGGTGAAGCATAGACTTAAGTTGCAACTCTTTCAGACCACCATGCATCTGCCACTTACAGAGTTGTGTTCTAGAGAGAATATTCTGCAGTAGGGAAGAGGATGGCTTGAAGGGAAAGAAAAGACTCCAGCAGGAAGACTGTTACAACAAAATATTGTGGTAGTGTCTGGAAGAACACACAGTCGCCACATGGTGGGGAGGTGGGAGATGGGTAGTGGAGGGTACTGGGTAGAGATCTTGGGAGATTTAGTTTTTATTGAATACTCTTATACTCAGTGAACTTTATGTTACGTTCATGTGTTACTTGTTCAATAAAGCGATGAAGATCTGAACTAAAGTATAAAGTAGTGACTGGTGGAGATAGAGGGGAGGGAACAGACTCGGAGAATTATGTAGGACGTATAAAATTGATGGGATGAAGTACTTGCATAAAAGTTAGAAGGAATGGAGAAAGAGAAAAGAAATAAGAATGATAATTGAATCTGACTTATGGAGAATGTAGAAGATACTTGGGAAATAAAAAGATCCATTATGGACAGGTCGGGTTTGAACTGCTTGTGCAATCCAGATGGGTATTTATTAATAGGAGGCATAGATGGGTCAGGGTCAGAAAGGTGATTCGGTTTGTAAAAGTTGATAATTATTAGCATGTAAGAGGGAAGGGAAACCACTGGGTATGCTTGTAAAATCTTAAGAGAATAGGACATTGGATAGAATATTGAGAAGCACTTGAATAAATTAGTCCAGAAGGAGGAGATTAGAGAGGACTCAGCAGGAATAAAATATTCCCACATTTAAAAAGTTTTATTATTTTGTAAATATTCCACACATTTTAAGTTTAGAGGGCTGATGTATAAGTGGTGGATAAGTTGCCGAGAAATGTGATCTTAGTTTACATGAGGAAGAACTTTTTAGCTGTTGTCGAGACTTAGAATCTTTACTTCAAGATGTAGTGAACTCCTTGCCTTTAGTAACTGATACCTGGTCTTTAGAAGCGTATATGGTCTTCTGTAGGATAATGTAACAGGTGTTCTGAATTGCGTAGATGACTTTAAAGGGATTCTGTAATGATAGAGTCCAGTAGGCTCTTGAAGACTGCTTGGAGATATGCTTGCTATTTTTAGACTTTATAGGATATTTTAAAAAAGAAGTATGAGATGCCATTACTAAAGGAATTCAGGATTCCTTTAAAAGATCTTACGGGCACCTTGTAGACTTAGAACAGTACAGAAAACACTTTGCTACTTGTCAGGCTATATTTTTTAAGGTTTTATGTTGCATTTTAAACTGACTTCCTATGATCAGGTACAATGTAAATAATGGAGCATAACTTTCATAGAAGACAAACTTTTTTTGTTTCTAGAATGAATATGAGCAGTTAAATTACGCAAAACAGCTAAAAGAGAGACTGGAGGCTTTTACAAGAGATTTTCTTCCTCATATGAAAGAAGAAGAGGAGGTAAGCATAATTTTTTTCTTGTGATTTTGATTTATGAAAGTTTAAAAACATTATTTTTCCTTTAATTCTTCAAAATAATTCATGGAAGCCTCGTTTACTTTAGGAAATGAAGAAAAGTCCAAGAAAAAAACCAATAAATTTGTTCCCTCGTAGAGGTGTTGTGGCTTTTCATGGATTTTAATTCATTTATTCAATAAATATTTTCTTATGCAGATTACACTGTATTGATGTTAATAATTTTATATGCCACCCTAATGTATTCTCAGAACCTTTAGAGGATTCTTTAAACTTTTTCTGTATTTTCATGCTAAGTTTGAAGACTTTTTAGTGTTCTTTTTTTAGTAGTGGATTTTAGTAATTAAATGGTGGTATTAAAATGATCAGTCTTATGCCTAGTACACATGTATCAGGATATCACTAACTGAATGAGCAAAATATTTTCCCATTCTCTTCATTCTCTAAAGTAGAATGCATATCAGGGTAAGGAATAGAGAAAATATTTTATGAGGAACTCTGTACTTGTTCAGCTGTAAACCAGTTATTATAGTGATTCTCAATTGTAGCTTCACCTTATAATTAGGTTATATTTAAAAAACAAAAACAAAAACAAAACACTTTTAAGCCCTTTTCAGACCAGTTAAATCAGTGGGGAGATCCTGATATGGGTATATTTTAAAGGCTTCCCAGGTTACTGTAACAAGCATTCAGCATTGGAACTGCTGAGTTACCAGAGCAGTGTTCCTTGTGATGCACATCAAAATTATCCATGGAACCGTAAAAAAAATACAAAAGCTCCACCTCTATAGGTTCTAATTCTATACGCTGGAAGTTGGGACTAAGCTTGTGTTTTGAAGAGGAAATCTCGTAGGTCATTTTGAGTAGTCAAAGGTCTCAGTAGAGCTCTGATTTTTTAGGGTTTCGATACGCTGCGTACCATTCTCATAGGATTTAGAGGCCGTTTGAGCAGAGGTCAGTTACTGTTGTAACAAAAGGCAGTTAACTGACCTAACTGTCCAACCGTAAGAGAACGATCAAGAGCGTTTGACAAGCTCTCTATAGGAAGACCTTTTGGTTTTGATGCTTTGAAGTTATTTAGGATTGACTTATCGGCCAGAGAATTCATTGAGAGAAAGATCTTTTTGGTGATAATCTTTTCATAATTTGGTTAAACTCAGTGGTAACATAAAACTTTTATCACTTTGAAATAGGTAGTCATAATACTGGACTTGAGTCATTAATAATTTAAAAGGTATAGAGTAAAACAAGTTACTTTAGCATCTTTCCTTATGACCTTTTTATTTAATTTAGGTATTTCAGCCCATGTTAATGGAATATTTTACCTATGAAGAGCTTAAGGATATTAAAAAGAAAGTGATTGCACAGCATTGCTCTCAGAAGGATACTGCGGAACTCCTCAGAGGTTTGAGCCTCTGGAATCAAGCTGAGGAGAGACAGAAGTTTTTTAAATATTCTGTGGATGAAAAGTCAGATAAAGGTGAGATGCCTATGCTCAGATAGTGAATGAGTTATTAATTCCAAGGCATTTTGTTTCTTGTTGCTTTGAACTTTAGGTTTCGTTCGAGGAATAATTTAAGCCATTTATTTTCAAGTATAAATTTAATTGAAGGCAGTAGCTTCTATCCAGGAATTTAGTGTTATAATTTAAAATCTCATATGGTTGGGCTATATGCAGTCCAGTGTTCCTTGAAGGAATTTATATGCACATGTAATAATAATAATTATTGGCTGCTCAGAATTATTGAAAACTACCATTTACATAACACCTTTGCAGTATTATCCAGCTTTTTGAGCTTTGTTGACCATAGTGGCGGCTTTTATCCTTCCTTGTTTTTTTCATCAGTTTTCAAAATCGGTTATATTTTTTACTCCTTCCCTTCCCGTGTGTCATTCTCTTCGTTTATATCCAGTAATACACAGGAGAGTGAATATACGAGGCATAGTTTTTCTATGTACACTTACTTTGTGAAAACAAATGAGAAATGCAAATAAAATATGCCTGATTTTTTTCTTAAAAAGACGACTTTCTCATTATTATTCTTATTTATCTTCGATAGCTTTGCTTTTTAAAACGTGATTAAAGAAAATTGGCATCCTTAGGCTAGGAAAAATTCCTTTGCTGCTTCTGTATGGGCAATAGCAGTGACACTTAAAATGGCTTAAAATTCTTTGAAATTGTTCCTTTTCTCTTATTTTTATTTAACAAAGTAAGTGAGATGCATGTTGAAACAAAGACGTTTTTATAGGTTAAGCTGTAATTAAACCCATAAAGCTTCTGTGCTTCACTCTGAGATTCAACTTGTGCCTCAGACACCAAGCCAAGACCTGTTGTGTCTGGTTTAATTGTAATATAACATGGGATTTAAAAGCATCATCCTTATTACATTTAATTTTCTCATTTCTTCAAAGCAAATTATAGCTGTATTATTTTTAAAATATTTGCCATTAAAAAGGGTTAGGCTAAAATAATTTGATCATAGCATTTCTGTATTTAAGTTGCTTTGTGAAGACAAATCAGATACACAAGTTCTCATATTCTTTGTAGCACTTTAATGATGACTCTTATATTTTATGTTCTTTATTGTGTACCTTATTTGCATTTTTCTTTCCGAAAATTGCTACCAAAGTGATACATTATAGGAAATTAGACATCTAATGACTTTTTTCCTAGAATAGTTGCTGATGAAAGATTCTAAATAAATGTATACCAGCATTAGAAATCTTTATATTGTCTCAAATGGCTCATAAATAGTATATAAATAGGTTAGGGTACCTCTAGGTTAAAGAATTCGAATTTCACAGACCTCATATGAAATGTGAAAATCAAAGAGGGAACACAAGGAAGATAGAGGAGTCAATGCATGAATAGAAAATGTGAGATTCGTGTGTCATTAAAATGCCTTGGAGATCTCATAATCTGGCTGACTCTACCCTTGTTGATTTAAAGCTGTATAACCTGTTGGGTTCCTTTTTCAAATGATGCTTCTTATGCTACAAAGTGAGTATTATTTTTCCTGTGACGCCTCTGTAAGAGGAAGTCAATTCTGTGTTCGTTAGTGTAGCTCCTACTGATGAAGTATGATTTGGGCCAAGATAGTTTTAACCCTACGGGTTCTTAACAAGTTTAACATCCCCATGTTACCTCTAATCCACGTTGTTTCCTTTCCACGTCTCGCAAGCTGGAAGGAGTGGATTTTAGGCACTGGATTTTATTTATAGAAATGTGATTGTAATTTCTTATGGCATTTGCTCTCATAGCCTTTAATGTTAAAGTTTTACTTTTTTTTATTTCAGAAACGGATGTGTCAGAACAATCCACAGGTATAACCCACCTTCCTCCTGAGGTAATGCTGTCAATATTCAGTTATCTCAATCCTCAGGAATTATGTCGCTGCAGTCAAGTGAGTACTAAGTGGTCTCAGCTGGCAAAAACTGGATCGCTCTGGAAACATCTCTACCCTGTTCACTGGGCCAGAGGTAGGCAATGAGATTCTAGTTGTTTAAAAATATTTCACTCTGATTTTGAGATGGATGTTCATAAACATTAATAAGCAAGGTCAGGGAGGGAAACTTTCATAGTTAGATTATGTATTCTTTGTATGCATCATTGAAAAGCTAGCAATGCTGAAATATTCATGGCTTTATTATGTGATGTGTGCAGTTTTCTTTAAAATAATCAGGAAAAAATGGTTGGGGGAGGGAATGCAGAATAATTGGCAAAATGTTGATAATTGTTGAAGATAGGTGATGAGCTCATGGGTATTCACTGTGCCACTTTTTAGATGCTATTCCTACTTTTGACTGTGTTTGGAATTTTCCATAACAAAAAGATAGAAATAAAATTAATAGGTTGTCAGAGCAACTCTAAATACTTAGATTGAGTATTAAAAAAATACAGAATAAATTAATTATAAAATTTAAAGATGAGGTACTATTTATGCCCCTTTTTGGTAGTGGCTTGAAATAACTGAATCTGTTTTTGTCTTTAGCATATTTTTTTGTGATTAGTAATGCTTCATTCTATAAATCGAAATTTCATGTTAACTTCATGTGGTAAGTTACTTTTACATGTGAACAATTAAAGAAAATTTTCTTTTCATGAGCATATAATGTAGTAATGGGATAAATACAGCTAATATTACATATATTGTTCTGTCACTGAATTAAAATAATTTCTTCTAGGTGAGTATTAACCTGAAGTTCACATAGTTTTTTTTAGTTTTCTATAATTTGTTACTTCGACATGGAAATTTATATTTCCCACAAAATTAAATTATGACTGATTTTAAAAGCTTCATTTTTTCCATTAATACGTAGCACTTTAACATAAGCTATTACTAAATATTTGATTTTTTTTTAGTGAAGCTATTTTGAGTTTTGGGTAGACAATATACAAATGATTAGAATTACTATTTTTATGTGGAATAAGTTTTTCTGTTAGTTGTAGTATAATGAATTACTAAATGAAAGTCCAGGCGAATGTAGACATTTTAAATATTTTTTTGTTTAGCTATATTTTTAATTAATGAAGAATTATTGGGAATAAATGCATAATGTAGGTATTTGATAGAGATCAAATGTGGTATGCTGTGCTAGACGTCTGCAGAATTAACTGGATCTTACAATGCTGCCTTTTTTCTGTTTCAATATGTTTAAAAAGGTCTGATAAAAATGTTTTTTATTTATTGTTATTTATTTGTAGTATTTGTTTCCAGTGGTTTTCATTCAGAATTGATTTTATCCACCGCCCCCCGCCCCCAGCAAGGGACATTTGGAAATGTCTGTGGAGGCATTTTTGTTTGTCCAGTCTGGGGATTGTATACACTGGACTCAGTGGGTAGAGGTCAAGGTTGCGGCTGAACGCCCTATGATGCACAGGATGGGCCTCCCACAACAAAGAACTACCCAGCCCAGAATATCAGTAGTGTATAGGCTGAGAAACGCTAATTAAGATGTAATGCTGGGAGTTCAGTAAATTAATTCTGCATTGTCTCTCACTTCACAGTCATATAATTTATTTGCACTCTATTCTCCAGGATCTTTAAGGTTTAGTTTTACCTTAATATTTCCCTTTGACCTCTGTTCTCATCTACTTCTGAATTGCTGTCTAACTCACCGTTCAGCTGAAAGTCTTGCTTCCTTTTGTTCATTAGCCATCATCATAATGGGGGTATTGCTGGAGCCAGTGTGAGGCCACAGTAGGGGAAAAAGGTTAGGTTGTTTTCAGTGTTTTCTAAAACTGCATGTAAAACCATTGATAATTATTTTTCATAGTTCTTTTTAGTATGTCTGAAATGGAATTCCTTGCTTATTTAAGCGTAATCTTTTTTAACCACAGTTGACTGTTTCTAACAGTAGCTAGCCCATTGCCTAGGGTTCAACTTTTTCTGTGTGCAGATACTTTTATTATAAATAGTCTGTTTTTTATGTAATGGTGGTCAGTCTAATCTTATTTTGTTCTGTTTATTTGCCGAGTAGGTGACTGGTATAGTGGCCCTGCAACCGAACTTGATACCGAACCTGATGAGGAATGGGTGAAAAATAGAAAAGATGAAAGTCGTGCTTTTCAGGAATGGGATGAAGATGCCGACATAGATGAATCTGGTAAGCCGTGTTTGGGATTCAAGTTATGGCACGGTGCTTTAATAAACAATGTC
>NW_011888786.1:1175841-1181326 GCF_000151845.1 Pteropus vampyrus | reverse complement strand
CTTAAAAATTCTAAGGTACTTTCTTTTGCTTGATTCATTATGACCAGGACATCTTAATTGTTTCTGATCTCTTCTAGCTCTGTCTCTCTTTTATTTAGGTAAAATAATGAATGATATGTTTATTATGGCTCATTTTTCTTTCGATGTCCTCTATTCTCTTGAATAACTCCTGCTGTTCTTCAGGTATTCAAAGTTTTTTTTCCAAAACCATTTTCAGTACCTGAAACTGGAGTTATTTTTAACTTTCCTCTGCTACCTATCTTGATATGAAAATCACCTTCAACCTTGAAGTATATGAAAAAATTTTTTCATTTTTATTCTCATTGTAAACTTTTTTCCCCTTCTGCCTCTTTTTAGTTGATGCCAGACCTGCTAAATGTTAAGTCCTGGAGAGTGAGACCTTGTCTATTTGACTTGCTTTGCATACATAAGAGAGTTTAAGGATAGCAAAAAGTGTTTCATATTTAATAATTTGGTGATTCCTTGCGTAGCCTAATTATAATTAGTGTAGCAAGTTCTTAGACTTTTGAATTCATTTTACAGAAGAGACTGCAGAGGAATCGATTGCTATCAGCATTGCACAAATGGAAAAACGTTTACTCCATGGCTTAATTCATAATGTTCTGCCATATGTTGGTACTTCTGTAAAAACATTAGTATTAGCATACAGCTCTGCAGTTTCCAGCAAAATGGTATGTATAAATTATCACTACTTTGAGTATTAATAAAAAGTAGCAATGATCTAAATTTGATTTCCTTATTCCTGAGTTTAATTAAGGAAAAAAAAAAAACTTTTACCCATGAGAGTTCCTTCCCCAGGGGTAGGCATATACTGTTGATTTTCATATTATTTCATTTCAATTCTCACAGTAATCTTTGTACATAGATACCATTGTCTACACACTATAGAAAAGGATACAGTTCAGTTTTGCAGATGTTAAATGATGAAGCCCAGCTTTTTATAATTCTTTATACTATATGATACGTGGTGAGATGGGCAATTGAGATTAAATCTCTGCTTTATAAAAATGTATCTTGTGACGTCCCACATCAGAATCTCCTTGGGTGTTCCTGATAAATGTAAATATCCTGGGTCTAATCTCACAATTACTAAAGCAGATTCTCTGGAGTTCGAGCCCAGAATATACATTGGTAATGCAGATTTGAAGTGATTTTTACATGTACAGAAGTTTGAAAACTGCTGGATTGTATTATTTACTAAACGGTCTCTGTCTTGTCTAACTAAAAGTCTGTAAGTCTTCACAGTAATTTTTTTTCCCTCCTTAGGTTAGGCAGATTTTGGAGCTTTGTCCTAATCTGGAGCATCTGGATCTTACCCAAACTGACATTTCAGATTCTGCGTTTGACAGGTCAGTTATTTTTGAATATTTAAATATGATGTCTAACTGCGAATCAGTAGAATGGTTTCTCACTTGCATAGTTGTAATTTGATTGTACTGTTATTTTTTAATGTTAAATCTTAGACGGGTATGACTCTAACTTGATAGCACCATCCAGTCCATAGGTCCCTGCTGATCCCAAACTCCAATCTGTAACATCTTTTCATCATTATAATCCTACACCGTGTCTAGGCCTTTGAGCCTTGCTGTGCAACCATGTAGATTGGCACGAATGTTTTTAAGAAGTTTACAGTTTCATTCGGGTTCCAAGTACCATTTGGCAAAGCTCCCTGTTATATTCTTCTTCTTTATTCTGAAGCTGGGTACACTCTTCACAGATTTTATTTCTTTGGCTGTCACCAATTTTCTTCCTACTCCACCTCACTCTTCTCTTTTTCACCCTAGTGTTTGTATCAGTACCTCTCTTCCCGTTTCTGAGGGAGACGTGTCCCCTTCTCTGGCTAAGACTCACCTCTGCCAATTCCTAGAGCTTGTTTCCTCTGGTTCTTCCTCTGTTGACGACTAGTTACTCTCTTCCTTTCATGTGTGTACAGCTTTTCCTCTGCTGGTTACTTTTTAGCAAAGAAAACTAAGTCTTCTCCTTTCCTACGCTTTTGGGTTAGCAGCCTCTTAGGCCCTAATCACTCTTACGTGCTTTTGTATCTCTGACATCTAAAGTAGTGCCTGACTATATGTATTCAGTAAATGTTTGATTGATTACATTAGATTTAAAAATCTTTGTTTAGTTTCCATATAATCAAATGCTTTTGAAGAATTTTAACAATATCCACTAATAGTCTTGTTACCTCTGAATTACAGTTGGTCTTGGCTTGGTTGCTGCCAGAGTCTTCGGCATCTTGATCTGTCCGGATGTGAAAAAATCACAGATGTGGCTCTAGAGAAGATTTCTAGAGCTCTTGGAATTCTGACATCTCATCAGAGTGACCTTTTGAAAACTTCTGCAAGCAAAATTACTTTGACTACATGGAAAAATAAAGACATTACCATGCAGTCCAGCAAGCAGTATGCTTGTCTGCATGATTTAACTAACAAGGGCATCGGAGAAGAAATAGATAATGAACACCCCTGGACTAAACCTGTATCTTCTGAAGATTTCACTTCTCCTTATGTGTGGATGCTAGATGCCGAAGATCTGGCCGATATTGAAGATGCGGTAGAATGGAGACATAGAAATGTTGAAAGTCTCTGTGTAATGGAAACAGCAACCAATTTAAACTGTTCTTCCTCTGGTGGTTACAGTAAGGACATGGTTGGACTAAGGACTAGCGTCTGCTGGCAGCAGCATTGTGCTTCTCCAGCCTTTGCGTACTGTGGTCATTCGTTTTGCTGTACAGGAACAGCTCTAAGAACTATGTCAGCACTCCCAGAGTCTTCTGCATTGTGTAGAAAAGCATCAAGGACTAGACTGCTTAGGGAAAAAGACTTGTTACTTTACTCTGGGAGTGAAAAATCTGAACAAGAGACTGGCCGTGTGCTCCTGTTTCTCAGTTTGTCCGGATGTTATCAGATCACAGACCATGGTCTCAGGTAAGTAATCAGCTGTAGAGTATTAGGACATGCACATGTTCTCATTCTCAGTGGAATATAAAAATTTGAATCTAAGTCATGCCTTTTAGCTTGTTTAACCAAAAAAGTTAACCAAGATTTGTCCTACTTCAAAGTGGTGGAACAGTGTAATTTCAGCATGAAGTGTCATTTCAGTTCAAATAGTATGTGATATATGGAAAAACATAAATACAAAAGTTTAATAAATGTTTAGCAAATGTCTACAACACATTTTCTAAAGTACTTTAGTGGATGTAAAGATGAATAAGATTAAGAACTTTCACCCTCAAACACTTCTAATAGAGAAGAAAATATGTATACCATATCCTGTGGCTGTGTATTATTTGCGTACATTCTTTAGGAGATTTTGAATAAAGATTCTGTGGGAATCAGAGAAGTGAGAGACCTTGCATCCAATTGCGGTAAACGATCAGAAAATTTAATGAATAGATGGCACTGAATTGAGCCTTGAGGATGAGATTTTGATAGGTGACAGAAAAGACTGTCCCACGCAGTGGGATCACTGAGCACACAGGACAGCACTGTTGGACCTACCGTCAGGTCACTTGTTATGGTTGTTCTCGGCATTTATAATAAGCAGTAATTACTTTATTATCTTCGATATGAGCCTTTGGAGATTGAGTATATGTTTTCTGTTTTACTTTGTAATAGATTTATTTACTTATTTATTTTTTACCTTGTAATACATTTGAATTTTACTTAGGGCTCTTTCATAATGAGGTAACAGACATGCTAAACAGTGACAGTTCATCCAGCGCACATTCTAAAACTTCTTCTTTTTAAGTATGATCTTTTGCAGATTAAATTGAACTCAGTGGGCAGATGTTCAAAGGAGACTTGGCACTGCAGTCTGGTTGTAGTGAAGGATATGTATTGGGGGGGAATAGTGAGAGAGAAGCCATGACAGAGTTTGAATTCAGGGCACAATTCATTTAGAGGATGGGGGACACATAGGAACTGTGTTATCTGATATTATTTGAACTGGTAGATAATCAGAAAGGTTGCAATCTGAGTGCTTATGGTCTCTGTTTCATCAGGTTATCTTTAAGGAATCTTTCTGAATCGTTTGGGTATTTATTGGGCTCCTCCTATGTGACTCATCCTGTTCTAATTACTAGGGAGCCAGAGTATAAGACAAATTTCCTGCTTTCATAGACTTTATCATCTAATGGTAGAAATAGTAAACATGAAATAGCAAATTGAATGTTCTGAAGACAAGGACAGTAGGGTTTCAGGATAGAGAGTACTGAGAATCCTTCTTCATATTTGATGGGCATGAAAGGCCTTGAAAGGAAGCGTTTTTTGAGTAGATTAGAATGAAGATAGAGAGTAAACTTTGTGTGCATTTCCTGGGAAAGAAACTAAAGAAATAGAAAATACCAATTTGATACTTAGAAACAATTTTTTGCACTCATTATGTTGGCCTAAAAAGTTTTTCAATTAACCAGTTACACGACTAAATACAACCCGTGTCAATAGGTTAGAGAACAAATATAGTCCATGCAAACATTCAGATAGTCTGTGGGAACGGAAGTGCTAGCTTGGAGCAACCAGTGTACCCTTCTGCATTAGTCATTATGTTTTATTCAGGGATGACTAGTATGAGTTTTGGCAAGTTGGTTTCATGGGGCTTGTTAAAAGCATTGACTACAAATTTAGGTGGAAAACCAAAGTTTCGAACTAAATCAAAGCCATAAGGAACAGATAGTGTCATGTGTGTCTTAATGTAGCATTTTAAGGTCTTCATAGGAATGAAATGAAATGAAATAAACCTTGGCTGTCATTGAATAAAAACCTCTTATGTGAATCTTTAACCTTCTCTGGGCCCCTCACAATGCCTGGTACAAAGTCCTCTTTCTCTCCGTGAACCCAGGGTAACCGCTCAGTTTTTTGCAGACAGCATATATAGTTGGGGCTTACTTTTTTCTTTTTTTTTTTTAAATCCAGTCCAACATTCTGCTATGTAATTGATCTGTTTAGATCATTTACATTTTTAATGTAATTATTGATATGGTTAAATTGATGCCTGCCATCTTGCTATTTGTTTTTCCCTTGTTTCTTTATTCGTGTTTTGTCTCTTTCTGATGTCTTTTGGACTTATTAGGTACTTTTTAGTGTCTATTTTATCTGCCATATTTGCTAGTACCTCATTGGTTTAGTGTTTACTTTGGGGTTTGTGTGCATCTTTTAAAAAATTGTGGTAAAATATACACATCATAAATGTTTGTCCAATCTGGGGAATTATGTACACTTCCTCATATCCTCACCTGTGACAAAAAAGACAACAGTTAAATATAACACACAGAAACACACACACACACACACACACACACACACACACACACACACACACACACCCTTCTCTAGCTATACTCAGCTATTTCTCTAAGATATCATTTTTCTCATCTTTAAACATTTGCATTTTCTCTCTCTGTAACATTCATTTATTGGCTGACTTCTGTTTGTTTCTTCTCTTACAGTTTTAATGTCACTTCTTA
>NW_011888786.1:1171025-1174071 GCF_000151845.1 Pteropus vampyrus | reverse complement strand
CCAGGGTTTTGACTCTGGGAGGAGGGCTGCCTTACTTGGAGCACCTTAATCTCTCTGGCTGTCTTACCGTGACCGGTGCAGGCCTGCAGGATCTGGTTTCAGCATGTCCTTCTCTAAACGATGAATATTTCTACTACTGTGACAACATTAACGGTAACGCCTTTTAACAACGAGGTCATTTTGAAGAAAGTGATTTTAAACGTTTTGACAGTTCTGATCATTCTTAGGCTTTCTATTTAGTTTTCTAGATTTATAATTACCAAACTTTTATTTTCAGATTTAGTCCTTTATATTTGATAAAATTTAAAATCAAATATGTTTTCAATAATTAGCTTCTCTGACGGTATACTTTTTTTTTTTTTGCAGATATTTGAGATATGTAATAGTTTAGTCATTCCAAAATGGCAAGTTGTTGTCGAAATACTAAAATTCTTATAAAGTTTTGGGAAATTCCTTTACAATGCTATAGTACTAATGAACAATTTAGAGGTATGATTTCTTAGGGACGATAGACTCTAAGTCTTGTAGAACTTGATAAAATATAGTGGAAAAAGGAAGACTTCGGTAATGTGAGTTCCTCAGGGATCCTTGGTTCCAGATGAATCATGGAAGACTGAGGACAGTGGTCCAGGGCGGCATTGGGGAAGAGGCCGAGGTGCCTTAGGCCTGACTCAGAGTCCTGGAGTATCTTGAAGATTGATTCCTGAACCTACTTTTAACAATCATCAGATAAACATTACTTGAGTTATTTTGTTTTGTTCTGATTTTTAAGCCTACCCCTACCGTACCCCACAACGAGCCTCTTCGGTAAGCCTTTGCAGAGTACGTTCAGTGCCCTGTTGAGCATTTGATAGTCACTGGTGGGGACTGAAATTCTCAGAAGCATAAAAAGCTGCTCCTCAATTGTTAGTAAACAGCAAGTCAACCTGTGTTTATAACTGGAAAAAAAATGTAGATGGTTCAGATTCTACTATGCACCTGTCTTTTAATGCCATGTATTGCTGTCTTTGAGAGTCCAGTTCTTCTTAAGATGATGAGTTTCTCTCCGGCAGAACAATGGACAGGAAGGAGCCAGGAAGACTAGAGGAATGTTCTCTTAATGACATACCAGTAGCAAAGAAGTTAGCAAATCTGCTGTTTCTCAGAGAATAGATTTTCGTTAAAGTATGTATGAGGAGACGAGATAGCAGCTCTCTTACTTCTGGAATCACATCGGTGATGCAGGAGATGAACTCTCATGTTTTGAAGTAGCGACGCTAAGTCGGAGCATTTCTTTCCCTGTTGCCCTTAGTGTATAATCAAGGAAGGGCGAAGTGAATGCCTAAAATCTTAGTTGCAACCTAAGTGTACGAAAGTATGATCACTATGGTGAAGCCCTTGCTGCTTGTGTGGATTCAGTGAGTTTGAGAAGGGAGATTTTTTTTTTTTAAATGTGCAGTCATGTCATTCATTGTAGGTGCAGTGTTGTACTTCTTAAGGCTTATGGGCCGTATTATGAAAAGTAGTCAGTAAGCAATTATTTTTATAAGAGTAGCATTTTATTTGTTTGTTGCCCTTGAATTGCCCACATTGATTTTCGTATAGGTTATGCTCATGGGAATAAATTTCACAGCCTAATTTGTTACATTTATTTTTGGGTATAGAGATGTCATGAGGTGGGGGAGATTGGTTTCAATTCGTTTTTATAATCTGCGTACTTGTTCTGTGTAATTTTAAAAACTTTTTGAAATAATTTAGATGATGGGATAAAGTTAAATACTTGAAATCTTTTGCATTTTGTTAGGATGTTAGCATTCTTTTCATCTCAACTGGTTTTGAATATATAAATTTTAAAGTGTTCCAAAGGAGCTGACTCATTCCTTTTGTTGAATGTAAGAATTTTTTTTTGATGAGTGAGTGGTAATTTTCAATAAATGAATTTTAATGAAGATATCTGACTTTGAAAGATTTGTAACTAAATTGACAGTGATTGTATAACCCAATATTAAGTCTCCTTTTACAGCTTCTTAAAGCATGATTTGGGAAATGGAAATCCTTTAAAGTTTACAAGGTGACCTGTCATATCACCTGTGTTTCAGAGTTCCAGCCAGTGCTCTTAAAGCAGTGCTCTGGGATAATCTGTTCCTTAGAAGGACATGTGGACAGCCTAGGAAGTGTTAGGATAGAGTTGCCCTGCATTCAGCTTTGCAAGATGACGTGATCCAGTATCTTTTACTACAGCTCAACCTGTACAGTAAATATTTAGTGATTGCTCAGGGGGCCCCTTTTTATTATTTTTATTCTTTTTGAAAGTAGTTAATATACACTATACATGGTCTTAGAATAATAGAGCATATTTAAGTGACATATTTAAATATTTGAGAATAACATTTAACTAAAAATGTATTTTATCAAAAGAAAGTTTATATAGCTAACTACCAGGTTACTAACTAAAAGAAGTAAATACTGATAAACCATTCATTATCTAAATAATAAGTGATAATAACTAAAGCAGAATGATCTGTTTCCTAAGCATTAGCACAGATTTTGGAGAAGGTAATTTAGTAATCAGATATTTAAACAGTATTTACTGTCAGGAAGACACTGTACTAAACATTGATATAAAATGCCATTTTTGACTCTTTTGAATGATCCTTTATGATATTTAAATTTGTCATTTGATCGAAAAAGTTAAAATTGAAATACAAAAAAATTTTAAATTGTCATTTAAGAAGTATTAAATGGAATTGCATAGTGTTAGAGCTCTGAAATGCATTTGAACAATGATAGGAGATAAACTTTTTGTATTGATTTGCATTTCAATATATGTATAATTTATGAATTAAGATAGATTAGCTCATAGTTCTGGAGGTGACACAATCTCAGATGATTTGCTCTCTTATGTTTCTAACTTAAGTTAAAGAGGAATTACAGGTAAGTGAAGGTAAGTGCAGAAGTATAGTCTAAATGATATACTTAAAATTCAGGAGAAACAAGTCACTCTAATAAAAATTTGGGAAAATAACCACAGCTACCGTTGTAGTTTTTTTAAATCTAACATTTAAAA
>NW_011888786.1:1166811-1170975 GCF_000151845.1 Pteropus vampyrus | reverse complement strand
CTCAACCTGTACAGTAAATATTTAGTGATTGCTCAGGGGGCCCCTTTTTATTATTTTTATTCTTTTTGAAAGTAGTTAATATACACTATACATGGTCTTAGAATAATAGAGCATATTTAAGTGACATATTTAAATATTTGAGAATAACATTTAACTAAAAATGTATTTTATCAAAAGAAAGTTTATATAGCTAACTACCAGGTTACTAACTAAAAGAAGTAAATACTGATAAACCATTCATTATCTAAATAATAAGTGATAATAACTAAAGCAGAATGATCTGTTTCCTAAGCATTAGCACAGATTTTGGAGAAGGTAATTTAGTAATCAGATATTTAAACAGTATTTACTGTCAGGAAGACACTGTACTAAACATTGATATAAAATGCCATTTTTGACTCTTTTGAATGATCCTTTATGATATTTAAATTTGTCATTTGATCGAAAAAGTTAAAATTGAAATACAAAAAAATTTTAAATTGTCATTTAAGAAGTATTAAATGGAATTGAATGATCCTTTATGATATTTAAATTTGTCATTTGATCGAAAAAGTTAAAATTGAAATACAAAAAAATTTTAAATTGTCATTTAAGAAGTAATAAATGGAATTGCATAGTTTTAGAGCTCTGAAATGCATTTGAACAATGATAGGAGATAAACTTTTTGTATTGATTTGCATTTCAATATATGTATAATTTATGAATTAAGATAGATTAGCTCATAGTTCTGGAGGTGACACAATCTCAGATGATTTGCTCTCTTATGTTTCTAACTTAAGTTAAAGAGGAATTACAGGTAAGTGAAGGTAAGTGCAGAAGTATAGTCTAAATGATATACTTAAAATTCAGGAGAAACAAGTCACTCTAATAAAAATTTGGGAAAATAACCACAGCTACCGTTGTAGTTTTTTTAAATCTAACATTTAAAAGATGCTTTTTTATAAAATTTGTTCTTTAGCATGCTTTTAAAGATTTTATTTAATATGAATGATGATGCAAATTTTATTTTTCTAATTTTTATTATTCTTTAATGTAATTTAGCCCTCATATATTATAACCATTTGAGTCTTCTATCTTGTGTGGAGATAGACAGTTGCTGGTGTAAGTCAGATGTCTGAAGGGCGCAACCTTTGGAATTGTCAGTGTCTTCGGAAGCACAGCTGTCTGCTCGAGCTGCTTGGCAACATAACTTGCCTTAGTTGTGTTTCTAATACTGCCTCACTCGTTCTGTTGTCCATTTATTCTGTGATCCATTTATTCCCTTTTCTGAACAGTCTTTCTGTAATGCTTGAAGATCTTACTGTTAACATTACTTTCGATCTCCATGCTTTGGAAATTGCCGGTCTCCTATTTTATGCAATATGAGACTAACCGAAGTTAAAGACAGTGTTTGTCTTCACTTTCAATTTGCCTCAGACCTTCAGCAGCATAAACTCTCTTCATGGGTGACATCGCTTTCATGGATTATTAGGATCAGACATCTGTTCTGTAGTTGGCCTTATGATGGGATTGTAGTTTTGAGGTAGCTACTGTTTAAATACCTATAGGCTTCTCTAGATAGATCCTACTTTCACAGTTGAAAACACTGATAAATTAATTCCCTCTACTCTGTACACTTAGAATCCCATTGAAACATAGTCATTCTAGTATATATTTGAGGGAGAGGGCACATTTTATATCAGTGTGAGCAAGAACTTTGAGGACCTAGGAGAAGCTGGTGAATAAGGTTGGGTTACTTTCTACCTAATATGGGGCACATATTTTTACTTCTACATTTTTCTTTCCCTGTTTTCCCTACCACCCTTCCTCAGCCTTTGAGAGCAGACAGTGACCGAGGGAGCTAGGGCTGAGACTGAGGCTGCTTGGCCCTGTCTTTTGGGTAAGATGGTGAAAAGCTGTGTGGTATTGGGAAAGATAAGGCTCTCTAGAATAGTTTCTTTAATCGACTTGGCTCTTTTGAAGGCTCCCTTTTTATTTTCTCCCTTGAAAAGTAGTGACATCCCTCACGTTCATTGCTTTCAGTCATCGTTTATGATTTTTTCCCCAGGCCACTGTTGAATTCTATATAATGTTTCTTCTTTATGATTCTGTCGTTTTTAAAAATTGCAATATAGACATTTGGAAGTGTTTTAGGGAGTTTTGGTTTGGAAAATTATATGAAAGTCCCCATGTCTCTTTCCTCTTATTTCTCCTTTAAAAAAAATTTGAAATAGAACTAAATACTGAGAAAATGATAATTAGATAAGTTTTTGCAGAAACCACCAGCATAAGCATTTTCTCGCAGGGGCTGAATGTCAGGGCAGGATGACGGTGGTGACGCAGGGGATTGGGCCTGGGAAGGGCGCTGGGTGGTCGGTGGGTGGAGCAGTGACCCCGCGTGCAAGGGCCGAGGTAAGACGAGACGGGGGCGTTGAAAAGACAAAAGCAGAAAATATATCCAAAGAGAAAACCTGGTCAAATGTTGACAGGAAGAAGAGTTTCAAACCATGGGATTCCTTATCAGGGCATTTCTAATAAATACCTGGTAATGTGTTCTAAGAAATTGTATTTTGACTTTGCTTAAGATGACTAACCTCATGTCTTATTTTCGGGGAAAAATAATCTTAACAAAAATGCTACTTGGTGAATTTTAAATGTTTGACGCAGTCGACTCATGTAAAAATAGAACAGATTTTAATTTTGATTAAATAAAAATGGGCTTGTAATTCAGTTTTATATTTGAAATAATTTTAGACTTTTTATTATGGAAAACATTTAACATGTAAACATGCAGTCATGACTTCCTGTGTAGCATCAGCATCGGCAGTGATCAACCCGCAGTCAGTCTTTCATATCCCACGGCCCATTTCCACACCTGTTCTCCATGTCACAGGCACAGCATCAGTTTTAAAGTTAAACATAAGTATTTGAAAATAAATGAAATAAGCTCTTGCAGTTTCACATGTTACAGTTTGTAACGTTTATTAGCTTTTTTTTTTCCTGAAAGATACTTTATTATTTCCATAGTTAAATAGGTGAATGTTACATTTCATCGAAGGTATGTCCTAAGAAATTTGCCCTTTGTATTTTACATATGCCGCTCAAAGGATACAAAGGAGAGTTAAATTCTGGGAAATTAGTGTGTTCTGTGTGTTCAGTTGCAAGTTTTCTTAGGTTTGTATTAGCTTAGTGGCCTTCTTTTGCTATTTAAAAAAACAAAACAGCTAATTTAAAATGTTTCTGAGTTAAACTAGATATCAATCCAGAGTACTGTGATTTTTCAGTTGTAACCCATTTGACATAGTCTATGATAAAATTACTTTCCACGTACTCTGTATGATCCTTACCTATGACAAGTATTGTGGTTCTGATTGATGAGTAAAGAACTAATGAATTGCTCTTTTTCTGTTCATGGTGCAGACTACTGAAAGGCTTTAGTGTGGTTAAAACATCCTTTTCCACACTTGCCTGCATTTATGAAAACTGTGATTCATTCAGAGTACTTGACATTTGAATATTTGCCATGATATCTCTTTTTTGACATGTTCTAATTCTCAGCTTTGTTCCCTAACGATCTTTTATCTAATGTCTAGGTAGTATAATGTGACAGGGATAAAATGTCATTTATTCCACAAGTGTTATTTCTCTTCTTTGTAGTTGAATCTATGTCTTAGATGAATCTTTATGTCTTAGATATGTTTATTTAATCACTCATTATATACTTAATTCTGAAAAGTAATTTCACTTAACCTTATTATATGATTTATCTTGGCTGCGGATGCTAGATAAAAATACGGCAAACACGTTAAAGTCTGTCCATATAGTTTTTAAAAATCTTGAATGTAATGTTTATTGTAATTGCTCAATACTGGATTCTTTAGCTGATCTGGTACCGATAAGGCCATTTTTGCCTCAGTCACATTTTAGGAAGGATGCTCAGACTGTACAGAATCTAGGTTAGCTTGGCATTCTGGCTTGCGGGTTATCTCCTTTTCTTCTCAGATTTTTATTTTGTAAGACGGTTGCCAAAATATCATTTCCCTTCTTTCATTTATGTTTTGGACCATCAAGGATGTATTAGTTAAAGTCAAACTATTGGCATTTTTGTCCCTGGATAATTTCTTATACATGCATTGTGAGATATTACTTCTATGTTATAAGTGCATTGGTAGTAAAAAAAAAAAA
>NW_011888786.1:1162499-1166761 GCF_000151845.1 Pteropus vampyrus | reverse complement strand
TGTATGATCCTTACCTATGACAAGTATTGTGGTTCTGATTGATGAGTAAAGAACTAATGAATTGCTCTTTTTCTGTTCATGGTGCAGACTACTGAAAGGCTTTAGTGTGGTTAAAACATCCTTTTCCACACTTGCCTGCATTTATGAAAACTGTGATTCATTCAGAGTACTTGACATTTGACTATTTGCCATGATATCTCTTTTTTGACATGTTCTAATTCTCAGCTTTGTTCCCTAACGATCTTTTATCTAATGTCTAGGTAGTATAATGTGACAGGGATAAAATGTCATTTATTCCACAAGTGTTATTTCTCTTCTTTGTAGTTGAATCTATGTCTTAGATGAATCTTTATGTCTTAGATATGTTTATTTAATCACTCATTATATACTTAATTCTGAAAAGTAATTTCACTTAACCTTATTATATGATTTATCTTGGCTGCGGATGCTAGATAAAAATACGGCAAACACGTTAAAGTCTGTCCATATAGTTTTTAAAAATCTTGAATGTAATGTTTATTGTAATTGCTCAATACTGGATTCTTTAGCTGATCTAGTACCGATAAGGCCATTTTTGCCTCAGTCACATTTTAGGAAGGATGCTCAGACTGTACAGAATCTAGGTTAGCTTGGCATTCTGGCTTGCGGGTTATCTCCTTTTCTTCTCAGATTTTTATTTTGTAAGACGGTTGCCAAAATATCATTTCCCTTCTTTCATTTATGTTTTGGACCATCAAGGATGTATTAGTTAAAGTCAAACTATTGGCATTTTTGTCCCTGGATAATTTCTTATACATGCATTGTGAGATATTACTTCTATGTTATAAGTGCATTGGTAGTAAAAAAAAAAAATCAAATTTTGTAGCTCTTTCATAAGCACGATTATTTTTATGTGATCCCTAAGAAATTCCTCCTTTCACACTTCTCTGTTTTTATACAGGTCCTCATGCTGATACCGCCAGCGGATGCCAGAATTTGCAGTGTGGTTTTCGAGCCTGCTGCCGCTCTGGCGAATGACCCTTGACTTCTGACCTTTGTCTACTTCATTTAGCTGAGCAGGCTTCCTCTCATGCACTTTACTTATAGCACATTTCTTGTGTTAACCATCCCTTTTTGAGTGTGACTTGTTTTGGCCCCGTTCCTTACGGCCTCAGAAATCTTAATTTACCAGTGAATTATTGTACAGTGTTGTTTCTCTCGTTTTTGTTTTAGAAAGAGATTAGGTCTTTTCATAAGGGTGAGAACAGTTTTATCAGATTTCTTTTAAATTGAGCGCTCTGAAAAAAATGTCACTAATGCCTTGCCATTTAAAGTATTTTTTAGATTATTTTGCGTTTTAAAGTCAGTGGGGGTTATTGGTTCTCTTTCTGTATAAACACTGTACCAAGCTTTGTAGATCTTTTCAAACATAGATTTCTGAAGTTTTATTTTCAAAGACTGCACATTTTGGCAACAAGTCTCTTTTCCATAATGTTTCCTTTATTTGAACAATTCTCAGAGGGCCAATTCAAACATACCCACATATAAGATTCTTTAAAATGATAGAATAAATTGGCTTCTTGGTGTTAGCTCAGTGAGCTAGCAAAGCACCAATTTATTTGTATTTGCTTTCTTCAAAGACCCCTGGTTCCTACCACTGTCCCTAAATTGTCAAATTGGGAGAGATTTTTAAAAATTCCACGATCATTTGAAGAACTGTATAAATAAAATCTACTTTGAGGACTTTACCATATAATTTCTTTTGTGTTTTGATTTTATTATAAATCTCAATGCAGGTTTACTTTGGTGTAAAATAGGACTAAATATTTTGTCTTTTGAGCCCCCATGAAATCATGACCCCAAGGAACAGTTTTAGACAGATAACTTAATTTCGTTGAGCTGAATAGTCTTTTTGAAATTAATTGTGCAGTAGTCAGAGTTTGAATGCTTATCTTCACTGCTGTGGGAAAAGATAATAGGGGCGGAGACCTACAATTCAGAAAAGTCATTTTTACATAATGCTACATATGATTTTGTGTCACGAAGAAGAGAATAGTGAGTGACACGCCATTTAGTTTTAGAAATACACGCAAGGCTGTGGAAGAGGGAGTAATCTTGCAGTCTTGTTATTTTGGGTCCCAGGAATGATTTTGTTTGTTTTATTGGGAGATAGGAAGAGTAGGAGAGAGAAACTATAGGTAGACAGGTTTCAGTTCAAGCTAAGGGAAAACTTTATTTTAGAGGGGTTGTCCAAAGATGAGAGAGGAATCGTTTGATGGGAATATAAATAAGAAATTATTCTTGCTTTTAAATGTCACTCACATTTGAATTAAACACTCCAAGGGAAGACCCGCTCTAAAGGGTTACGTCCAACGACTCTCCAAACTTGTGCCTTTCTCTGTAGGGTCTCTCATTTCGACTCCATTCCTGTTAACATTGGCGAACTGAATGCTGGGACCAGCGCCAGTTTCCTGCACGAGGCGTAGGGCAGCTGAATAAGCTGACCATCGTACTTTGAGTCTGTAGCTCTTAAACTGAAGTAGTCATGTCTTTTGTGACCTGCTTTGAAAATCTGGCCTAAGCACAAAGTAAACTTTTTAGATTGCCTCAGAAAACTTGAAATCTGAGCTTATTGAGCAGTAACAGGGTCAGAAGTTTTATATTGTAAGGTGGACTGTTGTGTAGTTATTATATTTTTATTTCTATGAGTGTTTAACCAAGTTTATTGGAAAAGTTGACATAAGGGATTATTTCAAGAAAATAAATGACAAGATTTTTTCTGGAGTGAGTCCCATCCAAGCCCATACTTCACCTTATCTGTAGTTACATGAACCGCATGGTAAGATTGCTCATCTGTAACCAGGTCCTGAGTCATCAGGGGAGGACCGGAGTTTATCTCCCATATAGTCAGAAAAGAGTATGGTATTTGGGGGAGAGGGTGGTGGAGGGGGGTTGATTATAATACTTATAGAGAAAATTCACCATTAGATGTTTCTGGGCTTGGCTTTAAATGTCATCTTTTTAAATTAAATAATTCGAGCAGCTAATTTCCCCAGGGGTTCCAGGTAATTGAATTGCCTCCCTTTTGCTTTGTCCTGTGCTGCCTGATACTAGCAAACCGTTAAATAGGACTTGGCAAGCTTGAACCAAGCTGACTTCGGTACGTCAGCACAACCACGAGGAAACTCACTGTTTTTCTGCTAATCACCTTCCCTCCAGTTGCATGGGGAGATAGCATAATCTGCTTTTAACTTTTATACATTATCGCTGTTTTATTATTAACTTAAGGGGATAGTTAATATTTAATGAAACACTGTACTTAAATTTATCTTTAGTTTTGTGATTGACTTTGTGAACTATTGAAACTTCATTCTTAGATGAAAGGCAACAGTTACGTAAAATCCTTGTGGAACCTGACAGACACCACGTGCTCACTGCTGGGCAGTGTCCTAAATATAGTTGACCCTTGAATAATTTGGACTTGAATTGAGCAGGTCTACTTATACGTGGATTTTTTTCAGTAAATACCTCTACTCTTCTTGATTTGCGGTTGGGAGTCTGGATGCAGAGAGCTGACTGCATCGATCTATGCCATTTTACATAGGAGACTTGAACATTGAGGATTTTGGTATCTGTGTGTGTGTGTGTGTGTGCGGGGGTGGTGGCTAGAACCAGTCCCCCATGAGTTCTGAGGGACAGCTAAGTTTTTGAGGAGTCAAAGGGTACATGTGGGTTTTGAGTATGGGGTCGGCGCCCCAACTCCTGTTGTTCAGGGATCAAGCTGTACCTCAAGTGTACTGACTTGCTCAGTCGTGACAGCAATGTGCAGTAGGTTTGTAATCATCCCGATCTTTCACATGGGGAAAGTAAGTACTAGGTTAAGGACCTGGTCCATGTATTCCAGCTAGTCAGTGGCAGAACTAGGATTTCTCTAGTCTTCATGGGTGTAACCACTGTGTTGTCTTGTCTCTACATTGGTAATGACTGTCACGGGTCAGTCCTTGGACTCTCTTGAAGAGTTCATAGTACAGGTATCAGAGGCATGTAAACATAGTTATAATACAATTTGATAACAGAAGGCACAAGGGAATATAGCTAAAGGCGAAAGATTTTCCTTAATTTGGTCCCTCTTTGTTTTGTTTTAAGTGAATTCCTCCTTGTAGTACATTAGTAGTTCTCAACTGGAGGCAGTTTATACCCTAAAGGACATTAGGCACCATAGGGAAACATTTTGGGTTGTCGTCACTTAGCAGAGGGGAAGGATGTAACTGGCATCTAGTGGG
>NW_011888786.1:1160397-1162449 GCF_000151845.1 Pteropus vampyrus | reverse complement strand
ACTGGAGGCAGTTTATACCCTAAAGGACATTAGGCACCATAGGGAAACATTTTGGGTTGTCGTCACTTAGCAGAGGGGAAGGATGTAACTGGCATCTAGTGGGTGGAGGCCATGGATACTGCTAAACATCTTACAATGCAGAGGACAGTCCCCAACAACAGATAATTACATGGCCTAGGTCGCCAGTGATGCTGCAGTTGAGAAGTCCTGTTTACGTGTTTCTGGTCTGTGTACTTCTTCCCATGTCAGCACATGCGCTTAATCCTGTTGAATGGCTTAGTGTAATCTGACTGACTTAGTTTGGGCTGCTGTAACAGAATGCCATGGACTGAATGGCGTACGCAACAAATAGTTCTGACAGTTCTGGAGGTGGGAAGCCCCGGGCCAAGGCGTGGGCAGGTCTGGTTTCTGGTGAGGGCTGTCATTCTGGTTTGCAGATAGCCATCTTCACATTGTATCCACACGTGGCCTTAGAGAGAGGAAGCAAGCTCTCTCTGTCTCATAAGGGCACAGATCTCATCTGGGCTCCACTCTCATCCCCTCATTACCTCCCAAAGGCCCCGTCTCCAAGTACTGTTCCATAGGTATGGAAATGCCATCTCAAGACAGGCATTGCGGGGTGCGGGGAACACAGACAATCAGTCCATAGCAATGGCTTAATTTTTTAAACTACTCTATTCATGTTTAAATTTATTCCCTTTTTTCCCTAAAATACTATATTGCTTCCGTGTGTGTATGTGTGTGTGCGCGCGCGCGTGCGTGTGCGTGTGCATGCATGTATATACATGTGTGCTTGCTTAGTATTTCTGTAAGATATGGTCTTATGACATATTCAGCATTAAAAATAAAAATTTTGTATTGTAAAGTTCCTCCTTGCCCCCAGGAAAGTTGCGCTGTTTGCTATTCTGCTGGACAGGCAGAGGAGAAGCGCATCCCAGGTGGACGGTGAGCAAGTGCGAACGCACGGCCTGAGGGGCCCCGGGGTAGTCGCGTCAAGTTTAGGGACAAAGTGGAGAGACGTGGCAGACTACTAAATAAAAACACTTTATTTTGTACGGTATGAAAATAATTTTATTTCATTATTCACAAATAATTTCTGATGTGATCAATATCACTTAAAAATAGTCTCATCTTAGTTATAGTTTTACATAATATAAAAAGTATACAACGAAAAAATTACCTGTTGCGTATGAGGGAGGCAACATAGATCCAAACGGACAAGACGTTTTTGGGGTATGGGTGGATGTAGACGGCTAAAGCAAACTCCACACTGGGCACGTCGATGTTGTGCACGCCGGTGCTGTACACCGCTTCGACTAACGGCCTCAGTTCCGAGTAGGCCATGTGGAGCGGGAAGCCGGAGAACTGCCGGGGAAAACGAGATTCGTAGACATCAGGGAAGCTGAAAGATTGCGGTTTACTTTTTTCGCTGTGTGAATGTACGCAATTCTTAATATTCTCAGTAAGAAATCTTCCTTCTGGATCTAAAAGTCATTTATTCTGCTTTTCTGTTCAGCTATATGTTAACAGAGAAAATGGAGAGGAGCTAAATGTCTAGTTTGTTTTAGTTGCTAGTGCATCGACTCGGTGTGTAAGACACCTGTTAGTCACCCTCCACTGTCACCTTCCCTCTCCCTGACGTAACCTCTGTATTCCAGGGACCTAGGTTAAGCCGATCCGTACATCCCCCGCTCCTCCCTCCACGCCCTCCCCCCGCCCCCACAATGGATCTCCAGGGAGGTGGGTGTGTTCCCAGGGAGTCTCAAAGTGAGTTTCAGGAAACTGGCTGGGAATGATGGCCCACGGATGCTGTCTCCTGCACGGGCACTGTGTTTGCACATTGTCACTAGCTGTGAGTCCTGCCTGGAACTGTCCAGCCAGCCCGAGGATGCCATCACACGGCGGAAGTGAGGAGATGCGCAGAAAAACACAGCCGTGATAGCAACTCTCTCCTCTTCTTAAATCAGCACTAAGTTTTCTGTTTTTTGAATTGAAAACATCCTGGCTGAAAACCTGGCCTTAAAAGTTTCACGGATCAGTTTAGGTCAGTGA
>NW_011888786.1:1157808-1159125 GCF_000151845.1 Pteropus vampyrus | reverse complement strand
GCAGAAAAACACAGCCGTGATAGCAACTCTCTCCTCTTCTTAAATCAGCACTAAGTTTTCTGTTTTTTGAATTGAAAACATCCTGGCTGAAAACCTGGCCTTAAAAGTTTCACGGATCAGTTTAGGTCAGTGAGTAGAATTAGATATCCCACTTCACACTGTTTAGCCAACAGGGTTCACTGTCTTAGTTGGAGACTGCTTTCTAGGTTTTATTGTCCAGCTGTAGGATATGAACACTCAGCACTATCGACAGACAGTAGAGAGGACATATTGTCTGTTAAATGAGATTTTTTTTTCTTAGCAATGAAAAGTACAATAAAATATCCTTTCAAAAAACCTGATGGGGAGTGGTCGGTGTCACCTTAACACACAGTTGAGTCTAACATTTAGCCAGATGTTTTCATTTTATTTAACACTTGAAATGTATTTTATAAAAGTTGTTTTTTATAGGATCATCTTAAAGACGGTATTTTTATTTTATAGAGATATTTTGCTATTTAATGATAGGTTAATTACTGAGATTTGAACTTTTAATCACACCTTTTAGTCTATGCTGCTTCATGCACACACTGGGGAGCAAGGTAGGTATTTTGATGCCCAAAACCCCGTGATGGAGGAATTTCCCGTTGGAAGCAAGGAAGCCCGCGGGCTGGGGCGGGAGCCGTTGGCACTCACCCTGTAGTCCCCCAGCTGCTTCAGCAGCCCCGCCCTGTGCCCGTCCTCCACGTCCTCCCCCCGACTCTCCTCCAGCAGCGGCAGGAAGTGGCGCAGAGTGGCCGTGCAGTGCCTGTTCCACCGCGTCAGGTGGCGCGGCCTCCAGCCCATGATCTTCTCTCTCAGTATCTTCTCAATCCTGTTTATAAAAATAAACGCCATGGTTGGCTGATTCGACTTTTCCCTTTTAAACAAAAGTCCAGTTTGTATGCAATGGGGAGTCAGGTGTTGACATAACCACCTTTTTGTTGGAGTTGTCATTCACTAGCCATAGCTGGTACTTAACACGGGCTAATCCCTGCAGATTCAAGAATTAACCCGAGTGTTCCTTGCCCTTAAGTACTGTATGTGGTGGGGTGGGAAACAGACCCGTGGACAGAAAGTAGATGACAGCCTAGGGGCGGGAACATGTTTGAACTGTCACACGAAAGAGGGAGCGCCGAATAGTGGGGATAGCCAAGTTCAATACATAGAGCAAAAGATTTTTTTAAATATCATATTTTTTAATATGTAAATATATATATATTTATCCTTTGTTCCTTGGTAACATATATACAGACATAATTTAGACCCAGGCATAAGAGTTGGGGCTTATACTGAAAG
>NW_011888786.1:1141647-1157758 GCF_000151845.1 Pteropus vampyrus | reverse complement strand
ATCATATTTTTTAATATGTAAATATATATATATTTATCCTTTGTTCCTTGGTAACATATATACAGACATAATTTAGACCCAGGCATAAGAGTTGGGGCTTATGCTGAAAGCTTCGAATATTTGTAGGACTGTTAATGCCATATATTGATTACTTGCCCTGTGATTTCATGGCTCTTTTTCTAAATTGCCTTAAAACTGCCTTTAGAATAACCATCATCATTGCAACTTAATTTTTGATATCCTATTTTATAGCTAACATGATGGGTATGGGGTCCAAAGGATGTGAACTTTAAACAGAGAACGAAAGGAAATAGCTACCCTTTTTTGAGCCCTTATTCACTAGGTTCTGTGCTGGTGCTTTTTATACATTTTTATTTAATCCTAATAACCCTATGAGGTAGGGGAATGTTGTCCCAGTTTTACTTATGAAGGGACAATTCGAGGTAGGATAAATGACTTGACAATGGCATGGGAGCTGGCATTTGAATTGAAACCTTGCCAATTCTAAAGCCTCTCGTGCATCCCTAACCAAACAGATTTAGGGACCCCGCTACCTTCCTATTGCTCAATAGCTGTGGAAATCTGCTTTTCTTTTGGCATATAACACACGTCTTTATTTGGGTTTCAAGATGGTTTGAAGAAGAAAATACAGATAAATTGCCTTGCACTTCATCGGATGATTCGAGTCTAATCAATAGTATCCGGAAACTATTAGATGAAATAAAAAAGATTATTTTTTTCTGGAATTAGTTGTTCTAGGTGGGGATTCCAATCAGGCTTTATCTGAATTTGAAATTGAGAGTAAATTGGTGTTTTCTAGTAGTCATATCTTAAACGAGGCCACATTTAGTCTTGTGCAATTTGACACGCTGCTCTTCACGCAGCTTACTGAAGTAGAAAGGACAGACAGGCTCTGAAGTCAGCTCAGGCGGGGCCCAGAGCCCCTCTAGCACATGACAAGGATGTGGACCTCTCTGAACCTCAGTTCCCACAGTCGTGAGACTGGGAAAATGAGTTCTGTTTTACAGGGTTGTAAGGATTCTAGGGAAGGATTCAGTAGGCTCTTACTAATCTCCGTGTCTTAGGTTTATAAACTAGCTGAAGTTCAGTAAGCCACTAACTGGACAAAAGAGGCATATTTAAGCTGAGGATTATGATGTGTCTGAACAAGACCCAGAAAATCATGATGTTGAGCTCCAATCTGAGGCAGACGTTTTGGGGAACTACCCATCACCGCTGGAGTTCGCTTCCATTTGTCCCATGCCACACTGATGCTAAAGCCTCCTTCTGGGCCATGGGATTTAGAGATCACACCTATACCCGGGATCTGTAAACCTGTGTTCAAATTCAACTGCCCAAACGATTTCCCATTGATCCAGGCTGAGAATCGTCTAGTTTGGGATTATACTCCTCGCACAGATTACACGGGGGTTTATGGGTGTCACATGACCTGTCCTGTAGTTCGGCCGCAGCTGCTTTGTCTGTGCGCTGGTAAATAAGCTCTTCTGGCTGTAAAAGAGGAACTAGTTCAGAAATTCTAGAAACCATTTACACTAAATTCGAATAACTATAATCCTTTTCTAAATTTTTTTTTTTAAATTATGGAATCTCAGACATTCAATCAGATAGAGGATGATGTCACCGACGCCAATGAATCTATCACCCACCTTATGCAAAATATCAGAAGTAAATTGTAGGCTGTGCAGTTCCTCGGCTTCATTCCCCTTATCTCTCGTCACAGAAGTAACCACGACCTGAATTTATTTTCTAGTCCTTTCATTCACCGTATGTGGAGTACCTACCATGTGTCAAGTGATGGTGATGCAGCCGTGAATAAAAATCCCTGCCCCCACGTTGTTTTCTTTACGGTCGGTGGAGACGGCAGATGAATGTGTTTATGACCTAACTACAGACGTACATATCCCTCAGCGATGTGCTGTATTGTTTGGCATGTTTTCTAAACTTTACATACTTTATACTGTGAATATTGCAACTCGCTTTTTCTCTCTTAACATTATATTTAGAAATAGTAGCAAAGGTATCTTTAGAGTGCTTACCAAGCTTCATTACGAATATAGATTCATTCGTGCCACTACTATAAAATATAAATTATGTCCCATATGTCCCTTGTGCTATTCCAAGTCTTAGGCTATAGCAAACAATGTTCCTATGAAAAATTTTGTATGTATCACCTTGTATACACGGGAGAATTTCTCTAGGGCAGTGTTTATCGAGCCTTTTTTTTTTTTTTTAAAGGTTTGATCATAGTAAAATACACGTTTTATATTACACACCCAGCATACACATATATATCTAGCTCTCAAATAAAAGTAGCAGTGAACAATTCTCACACTTACCACCTGCAATCTACTACTGGCAAGGACCCCTCTAAATTAATTTTATGAGCCCCAGTGGACCATGCCAGGCAGTTTGATTTCATGTGTCAATGGCAATCATAAAATTAATTTAGTGAGTCGACACCGGAATTTAAAAAATTACATAGGATATAGTTTGTGATATACTTTTATGGGGCTCCTTTTATCAAATTTTTTCTTTCACATATATATATATATACTGGTTTGTGACATGATGGTATATTTCTTATTTTGAGTTGGGCTCAACTAAGTTTGAAAAAAATATTTTAGACAAAATATCTAGGAGTAGAATTAAGGGTGAAAAAATATCTGGCTACCCAGTACAATGACTTCAAATTCTTCACTTTATTTATATTTAGTTTTTTAAAAAGAATTATACCTGAACACTGGAAAGGCCAGGGTATGGAAGGCTTCTTGAAAAGAAAGATTTCCATAGCTTGGGCTTGGTAACATCAAAATTTATCCTTAGTGGGGAATCATATCGTTGGATATTAAACCAAATCTAAAAAAGACAAGACGACATTAGTGTGTATAGTGTTAGACACATGTGTGTGCGTGTGTGTGTGTGTGTGTGTGTGTGTGCGCGCACGCGCATATGTATGTATGGAGAGATAGCCAAATGACACGCGGGGTGCACATTTTCTGTATTTTGATCTGTATGACCGGTATGGTATGCGTCTTATAATCACTGGCATCTATTTTACATACAGTTGTCACTGGCCATTTTGTCACATTTTTTACATCTAAAGTTGAGGCGCATCTTAGTACCGATTGTAGATTGATGAAATAATGTAGTTCCGTATGAGAAGGAACTTACATTTTTTCATAGGAGAAGACGGACAAGGCTGTGCCTTTCTCGGGCTGGCCTTTGCTCTCCCGCGCTCCCCAGCCTCTAACTGTGGTGCGTGTCCACCTCTCTGCTTCATACCTGTCTCGTTGAGGCAGTCTACCGTACTGGTCTGGAAGCAGACCACCTGCATTTGAATCCTGGCTCCAGCATTTACCGTGTGACCTCGGATGATATATTTAACTTCTGGGTGCCTCAGTTTCCTCTTCTATAAAAGCAAGATGATAACGGGACCCACCTCATAAGGTTGTTGAGCAGGTGAAATTACTTAATTCATCTATTCCTTTTAGAACAATGCTTGGTATGTAGTGAGTGCTCAATGATCGTTAGCTGTTTTATTACTATTAGTATTTATCCTTGTTTAGAATTGTTTGCCTCAAAAGACTGTTAGGTTGTTGTTGCCTCGAGGACGTTCTCCATTGTATCGTTAGCATCTAGCATAGCTCCTGGCTGGCATACACACTAGGCATATCGAATAACTTTTTTGCATGAATGGTAAATTTGTGCATTCGACATATATGTCAAGTACCTACTATGTTTAGGCTCAGTTCTATTCACTGGGGAGAAGCAGTCAATGAAATAGAATTCTCACCCTCATGCAGTAGCTAATGAAAAAACAGTGCCCAAACAAGTAAAAACTCAGGACAGCGATGATATTACACTATGTGGTTGTAAGATTGTATCATTGGCCCCACTCCTTCACTCCTTCTTATACCCATTTCTTTTTCCATGTTACTTTGCAGTTCCTTCCACTCAAAGGGTGGAGATGTACTCCCCCTGCCCCTTGGCTTCAGGCCAGTAGAACGGGACGGAAGTGTCAGCGTGTGACCTCCGAATCTAAGCTTAAGAGGCTCTGTGTGTTTCTGCTTGTCCTCTTGTGCCCCTGTCATTGTCACTGCCTGCAGTCCCAGAATAAATACACGTGACGCAGAGCCGTCCCAGCCTAGATCGGCAGAGACTTACCAGCTGGCCCGCAGATGCGTGAGCATAAACGTTTGAAGCCATTTCGTGTGGGGATGAGTTTTTTTATCTTCATTATGGCAACAGCTAACCATTCAAAAGCTATGGAGAACACTATGCAGGAAGAGATGAAATTTTAGGGTGGAGAGGGAAGTTCTCTCTGGAAAGATGACATCTGATCAGAAATGCATGAAGCGAGGGAGAAATTTATGAGATATCTGGCAAAGGGAGGGGCCATCCGTGCAGAGGAAAGAGCAATGCAGATGCGAAGTGTTCCTGATGTGTTTCAGGAACGGCGAGGAAGACAGAGTGGCTTTAGAGGAAGAAGCCAGTGAGGGCCGGTGAGAACCGGGCGCTGCAGAGGATGGGGGACGGCGAGACAGAAGGCCTGGGCGCGCATTTTGAAGGGTTAGGCTTGGACTCTAGAGCGAGCTAGGAAGCTACTGGAATATTTTAAGTAGAAGAGTGACGTTATTTGCCTTCTGTTTGAACAGGAATATTTTTTGACGTTTTGAGACCAGACAGAAGGGGCCAGGGGGGCAAGGAGTGGTCTCCCATCAGGAGGCTATTTCAGATAATCCAGGAGAGAGCTACTGTGGTGTGGTCCAAAATGGTAGCAGTGAAAGTGGCGAGCTGTGGTTGGATCCTGGATATGCTATGAAGGTAGGGTCAATAGGACTGGCTGACGGGTTGCTTGTGCAGAAAGGGAGAGAGAGGAATCCAAGATGACACCAAGGACTGTGGCTTACGTGACTGGACAGATAGAGTAGCCATTTACCAAGATCAGACAGGCTGCGAAAGGAAATTGGTTCGGCTCCGAGCACGTTAAGTTTGAGGTTATCTATCTGACACCTATGTGAAGGTTTTGAGTAGGTAGTCGGATATGAGAGTCTGAAGTTCTGGGAGCTTGGTGAGCTAGAGATATACATTTGGGTATCGTCAGCATCTATACGTTCCTAAGGAGGAAGGATATATAGAAAAGAAGCTTGACGAACGTTGAGGATCTCTGATTTTTCAGATTTGGAGAGAGAACAAAAAGGTAGCAAAGGACAGAGAAGTGGTAGCCAGTGAGGCAGGACGCCTTGATACTTGGAACCCAAATCATGAAATTGTTTTCAGGCGACGAAGTCTTTAAGAACTACAGTTTGGCCGTAGGGTAGGGAATGTGCAGAAAAATACTGGGACGCAGTGTTGCAAGCATTGAGGTCAGATTACGTATGGTTTTGAAATGTAAGATGGGAAGTTTACACCTGTACGCGGTGAGGTTCCCCCAATACTTTCTGAACCATAAGCTGAACATTCGGTGTACTGAGCAGTGAGCTGGAGGCGTGATTTAGTGGGATGTTTACAGCAGTGCGGGGTGAAACAGCAATGCCATGACCTGGGGAACAGAGCGGGTAGGAGCTGTCCGATTTCGTATCTGTAAATAGGATTGAAGCAGGAGGGAGGAAGGGAGAGGGAAAATCAAGGACAGCTCTGAGGTTTGAATCTCAGTAACTGACGTCTGTAGAAGTAGGAAGCCAGGAGTAGGAGCTGGTTTTGGAGCAAAAGGGAAACGATATGACTTTTGGATGTGCCAAGTTTAAGATTTTGATAAAGAACCTGGGTATCCAGCCAACAGTTGAAAATCCAGGACCCAAAGAAAGATTCTGGGATAGAATCTTTCTTTGGGTCCTGAATTTTGTGATAGTGATAGAATTATGACTCATCTGCCCGGATAAACTAGATAGAGCTATAATTAATAATAGGTATCGTCCTGCAATAAATCTAAATATAGAATCTTTAGGAACATCTACTTTTAAGGGCTGGGAAGAAGAGCTCGTGAAAGAAACCCAAGGCATTGCAGAGAGATGAGAGTGAAATTGTCCTTTATCCCCAATGAGGGGCAAGTGTGTTCTCATGAACAGGGGTTAGTCCTGTCATGTGCCATAGAACGGGAGAGTGAGGAATCAGAGTAAACCACTGGATTTGCTTCTCCATTAGCAAGACCGCCGTACGTCTCTGGGTTTAGTTTCTGTAGGATGTGCTGGGAAGAGGAGCTAGATTTTAGTGGGTTCAAGTCTGAGTTTACGGGGAACGTGAAAGCCAGGATATAATTGGTATTTGAAGAATTCTGAAGGAAAGAGGAACAACGGTCCTTTAGAGTAGAGCCAGGTTGGGAGAAGCATATTTTAGAATCGTTGGACTCCGACGATAGAAAAGGAGAGAGAAAACACGACAAGGGCGTTTTGGAACAGTGAGTGCCGCCAGGTCTTGGAGAAGTGGAAGGACAAACGTGGTAGAAAGAGGAGTCTGTTTCTAGGTAGAGTTGTGGAGGGGAGACAGGCACCCGGTCCAGAGGCTGTGTGTGTGGCGGAGCTGGGTGGCTGAGGTTTCAGGGCACCAGGCCAGCGCAGTGAGGGTGAGCCCTCTGCCGAGGATCGTCGCGGCTTAGAGCAGGTGTAACCTGGGGCCACTGTTGCCATCTCGTTAGAAGAGGAGAAAAGGGGGTCTCTCTTCCTCCCCGAACTCAGGCTTAATGGGAATTAGTCAGCCATACAGTAATTGCTTTGAGAACTAATACAAATTTTGACAAGAGATTGGAATTCTTTGAAGGCTTTTTCAATGCCTGCTGACTCCGTTTGATTAGTAATGACCTTAAAGATGATTTTCTAAACAGAGATGGCGCGAAGCAGATCATTTATGATTATGATGATGCCTTTAATTAAAAATAATAATTAATGTGAGAATGGTGCTCCACAGTGCTCTTGTCACACCGAAAATTTATAATAGTTGCCATTTGCTGAGTCCCTGTGAAAGACAGGTTCTTCGCTGGGTGCTTCGCATCTATTATCTCTAATTTTATCAGTAACCCTGAAAAGTTGATCAGTGGTCTTCAGAATAGAGTGCACACCTCAAGGGCATGAGAAGAAAAGATTAGATCTTCTAATGATTTCTTTTTATGTTTAAGAGTTTTTTTCTGTGTATGTATAATATAAATGGATGTACAAGTAAACATATGAAATTTATAAGCACAGATACATATATCGGGAATGCATGCTCCAGTAATTGTTCTGAAAGGTGCTGACTGATGATTACGAAAACGGTCACAGCAACCAGTAAACAGTGTGACTGTGTGTGAGCTGCTTTACACTATCTCGTTTACTTCTCACGACCACTCTCTAAAGTAACTGGTACTGTCACCTCCATGTTACCATTGAAGGAACTGAGGCTGGATGAGATGAAGAAACTATCCTGAGCTCACACAACTAGTAAATGATGAAGTTGGAGTTTAAACTCAGGCAGTCTGACTCCGTAACTCGGGTTTGTGACCACTGCTTTATGCAGCTCCTTTCGTAATTTAAATGGTCCCCCAAACTGAGTGTAACCAGAATCACCTGGTGGTACCTGGGAATCTCTCTTAAAAGAAAAAAAAAAACCAAAACTCAGTCTTCTCAAGTGATAAATTTGCCTCATTTAATTCTCAAAACACTATGAATTAGGCATTGCAGACTCTGTTTTGGAAGAGATAACTGAGGACTGAGCCAGGACACAAACTCACATCCTCTGAAACTGAATCCCATATTCTTTCTTTAATTTCATTCTGCTTCTCTGCAGGTCAAGTGACTAATTCAACCAGAAATTTTATTTAGGACAGTTCTGCCACTGTGCTTGACACTATGTCTCTTTAACTGGCATATGTATATGTTTATAGGAAAGTTTCTGATACATAAAATATTATTTAAACAAGTAGGTCAGTTAAATAAAAGAAAGCAACAGTCAGCCAACCACGTTTAAGAAGAAATGTTAATACTCACGTTATCAGGACCTATTAAGCAGCCCACACTTTTCAAGGGACAGAATGTATCAAATTGTCCATAAAAATGTCCACTGCAGGGGTTCCATATTAAATAGTGACTCTGCTCCCGGGTGAGCACATAGGCAGTTGGACCCTGAAGGAAAACAGCCATTAAAACAGTTTCCAACTAATGATAAAACTGAGGTCAAAAGCAGTTTGCACAAACAACTCATTCTTTTAGCTGGACCCCTAACTTCTAAAATCCATGGCTAACGGTGAAAATTAGTTTGAAGTTCTAGGTTACGCCGGATTTGAGAAATAAAATGTTTATTTTTGCCACATTCTTGCATGTGTTACCAGGCAGCGTAGTGACCAAGTGGGGACAGTATTTGTGCTACTCAGCCAGTATATCTTAAGACTGGCTGAAAACTGTTATTAATGGAAATAAGTAGTCACTGCATTTTCTTTGTAGAGTCAGTAAGATTGCCTTTCAGGTATTTAGAAGGTTGATTATGTCTGAACACTACTTCTGTTTCTGATACAGCAACTGATATTCGATACACATTTAGAGTTACGTAAATGCATAGGAGGTAATTTGAAATGACGCGTACCAAACTCTTAACAGTGATGCTGCCTGAGGAGGGGCTGGGAGGGAGGCTGGAGCCTGTAACACTGGCTTCTTTTTTGACGACGAACATCTATTCCTGTATTGCTCATGTATGATTTCACTTGACACTCACAGCCTTCTAGGGAAAGGCGGGACAAAAATTATTAGCCCAGCTTCCTCACAAAGCTGAGCTGTCACGCGACTTTCTTAGAGTCACACAGCTCACGAGGTGCGGGCGTTTGAGCCTTACACCCAGGCCTTGTGACTTCCCAGCCCAGCGTTGTCTTCCTTGTACCTGGCTATCTGGAAGTAATGACGGAGAATGAATTACGATTCAGATACGATACTATCTGCCCAGGAGTGACTGTGCTATTTAATTCCTGGAGGATTCTTGGAGCCTCGTAGCCTCTTTTTGAAACACTCTTTGGATAAGCTGCTTCAATCCGCGTTGATTTTTCTAAACTTGTACCTAAAATCACCCCAATTTAGGGATATTTGCAGTGGGCTGGAAAAACAAATCCTAAGTCACTAAGTCTCCAGTCTAATAAAAATAACAATGATCATATCAAAATACAGCTGCCAACACTCTTTTCTTTGTCTCCGGGTATCTGCCTTGTTCCCTTTCCCTGCCGGGTGAGTAGCAGATGCCTGAGGAATCAGTGGGAGTGGAGGGAGGGGTCTCTGACTTGGCCATGCCCTGATCCCTTTCACTCTTCAGGATGCCCAGCGCTCGATCCCTGAGCAGTCGGAGGTCTCAGTAGCGTGGGCAGGAGGAGGGTCTCACTAAACGAGCAGAGCGAGGCGGCAGCTTTGGGCAGTGAAGGGTTCAGGTTTGCCGAAAGCAATCTCCAGTGCCGTGTAGGTCTCCATACTCGGGTGCCACTGAAAACCATTTCGTGTCTCGTGACTGGTTCTCTCCGCCTACTGCGGAATCTCTGGGGAACGTGTCTTGCAGCTCAAAGGATCATTATGAAAATAAGTCCTGTCTGTGATCTGGAACATGGCGCAACCGTGCCAGACACTCCCATGTTAGAGCCGGCCCACGTGATCTTACCTCGGGAATAGCAGTGCCCATCACGAGCCAGGCCTTTTTACCCAGGGAGAGAAAATAATTACATAGTAATACTGCATGCTCTTCTTCATCTCCTGCCAGGAGATCGAGAAATTGCTGACAAAAAGAAAAATAAAATTATGTTGCATTGACTGATGGCTTCATTCTGGATCGGCTGTACAGAATTTTAAAAAGTCATCATTAAAGTTAATGTCTTAAAGTATAAGACCTTTAAAAATTTTTTCCCCTATATTTGATACTATGTTTAGTTCATTAAAAAAAGAAACACCGCTTTTAATGGACATGGTTTTTTCTCTAACATTGATGACACGGATTTCTAGAATCAGCACTACGGGGTGGGGGAGACACATTTCAAAGTTGTATTTTTCATTTTGAATTTATATCCGACAGCTCACTATGTGCTGACCATTTTTTAAGAATAATTTTTAGAACAGTTTTAAGTTCACAGAAAAGTTGGGAGCCGGGTACAGAGAGTTCCCACATACTCCGAGTCCTCAGCTCCCCACTATCAACATCCCCCACCAGAGGGACCTTTGTAACAACCGATGAACCTAAACTGACATGTCACACCAGCCAGAGCCCGGAGGGTTCACTCTTGGTGTCGTATACTCTATGGGTTTTGACAAATAGATGATGGCATGTATCCATCATGCTGGTATCACACGGAATATTGTTTACTGTCCTAAAAATCATGTGTGCTCCACCTGTTACATCTCCCCCTACACTGCCCCCCAGCGTGTTTTAGACACATTGCGTTTAATCCTAGACCAAACCTCTGAGGGCGGTTCTCAACGTCCATTTCACAGACGAGGAAGCGGAGGCCCAGAGAGGTGAGGTAAGACCCAGAAGTAGCCCAGCCAGCCTGGCTCCAGAGCACAAGGACTGGTCTATTATTTTGTACATCTTTTATAGATGACTCCGGGTTGTGGAAATTCTATCTCTAAAATCATCAATATTGTGTTGCCAAAGTATATCGGAGAACAAAAAATTTAATTTCTTTGGTTTAGAGCTGCCCCTCAAAGGGAGTCGTAGACTACAGTTTAATGTGACTCAAACACAGAGTGACGTGATCTCCGAAGCAGGATGAATGCCAGTGGTATGTGTGTTTCATCCTGCGGAAGATCCATTTGGAGGTATGTAGGTTCCACGAGAGCAGAGGCCACGTTTGTTTGGCTCATAGCCAGAACTAAGTACAGTGTCTGATACATGGTAGGTGACCAGGAAATACATTCTGAATGAATAATGACATGGCGCGCCTTAAGAAGCCCACGCGTTAAGGAATGTACAGTTTCTAAATGTCACATAGGGTGTATTTTTGACATTTTAAAATGAATGAAACTGGGATATTGTTAAAGTAATACTGAGAGGATAAAGGAACATTAAGACATCTGAAGTGTTTTCTTTTTCTTTTTGCAAATAATTTTTTTTTTTTCTAACACTTCTGAACTTTGGGCAAGTTGAACCAGAAATTAAAAATACTTCAGAATTTAGCGCATCCTGCTAAACAGATGGCCAGGTAGATTTTTATAATGATTAACGAAGGTTGCAGTTTAAAATTATGCAAGCCATGTAGCTAAAATTCAATGAAGTCAGTTCAAACTAGTAAATGTATGGGAAGAACTGCTCACATCAGATGTGCTCCACAGGTCACAGATGCCAGCAAATGAGACGGTGTCAGGCAAGAAAGGAATCAATGCCACGTATCGAGCCAGCAGTTCCTGTTTAAAGAAGATTAGCATAAAAAAAAATAATTTCTAACAAAATAGAAAGCTGGGTCCTCTACCTCATTTCTTGCAAGCAAGTTTCATACATCACAAACATTTATGTGTGCAGAATGAAAGGAATGCTCGCCAAGTGCTGTGTTGTATTAATATTAGCTCATTTAAGCTCTCCAAACATCCCATGAGGAAGGTTGCTGTCATCCATCTTTTACAGATGGAGAAACTGGCTCCCGTGTCTCTTTGAATTCATCTTTTTTGTTTGTTTGTTTGGTTGGTTGGTTTTGGACTTCCTTACTCTCTGGTACAACAAGGCTTTCCAGGATCACCTTGTGCCTTCTCCAGCTCAATATTGAAAGCAGCCATTTCTCCAAGCAGCCCTGGTGTCAATAGTATTTAGAAACCCAGGTCAGGGCATCATTGCAGTTATGACTCATAATTTCTAAGGAGGTTGAACACCTTTTCATATGCTTATTGACCTTTCATGTTTTCACTTCTCTGAGTTTCTAAGTATTTTGCACATTTTATTATTGATTTATAGATGTTTTTAAAATGGATTCTAGTTACTATTTTTTTGACTGTTACATATGTTGAAAACATCCTCTCCTGATTTGTGGCTTGTCTTTCATTTCCTTTGTGGTATCTTGATAAACCCAAGTTCTCAGTTTTAATATGGTCAAATTTATTGTTTTATTTATAACTTGTGCTTTTTCTCTCTTGTTTAAGAGGCCTTCCTATCTCAGATTATAAAGATGGTTTTCATATTTAATTCCTCAATCTATCTGCAATTGAATGGTGTGAAGTAGGAGCCTATTTTTATTTTTTCCATATATAAAATCAATGATTCCGTTACAATTAAACAAAATGCTTAACCCCGTCACTTTGATTGTGATTACTGGTAAATATTTAGACTATCTCTATTACCTTATTCTGTGCTTTTTATTTCTCGAACTTTTTTTCTCTCTCTCTCTCTCTTCACCCCATTTCATTATTTTTTTCTCTGCTACTTTGTAAGTTATACTTACTTTTCATATTCTTGTAAGTAGTTATTCTAAAAATATTTAACTTAAACTCTGAAGTTAATAAATATCTTTGCCCTTTTTAAAATACTCTCATCAATCTTGTCTTGACAATATATTTTTTTTTCCGGATTTTTGTTCTATCCTGATTTTTCACCCACATTGCTATTATTATGGCTATGAAGACAATGCTTGTTTAGTTTAATCACAAATCCCTCCCACACACTTTTTATTTTTTATCTACCATTATGTGTTGCATCTAGAATTTTCTAAGAGCCTTCCTTCCCTCTAAAGTACATTTTAAGAAATTCCTCAAGTGAAAATCTGGTTGTAAATTTTCCCAATGTTTGTGTGAAAGATAGTTTCATTGGATATAAATTACTAGTCTGACGACTGTTTTCTTTCAACCTTTTGAAGATATTATTCCTTGATGGCTTTTTTCCTTTCGTAGCTGAAAAGTTTACTGGTTTAACCATTTTTGTTTGTAGATAATTTGTTTTCTCTCGAGCTATTGCTAAGATCAGCATTATCTTTGTAGATGACTGTGATATGCCTTAATTGTCATTTCTTTGATCCTGCTCAGGATTCACTGGGCTTCTTGAATCAGAGGATTGTTGTCTTTCATCAAATCTTGAACACTCTCAGGTCTTTTCACCTTTTATGCACAATTTGGTCCTCTTCCCACCATCCTCCATGTCTCCTAATCATTCTGTGTTCTATTTTTTTTCCCTATCTTTGTTTTCTGTACCAAGTAATTTCTTTGCATGTGATTCCAGTTCACTAATTCTCTCAGTATTTAATTGTATGTAACTTAACTCCGTATTGAACTATTTAAAGATTTGTTTAACCTATTCATTTAATTTCTAATTTTATCTGTACAATTTTTTATTTCCACGAGTTTCATGTAGTACTTTTAACAATCTGCCCGCCAATTCCGATGGACTATCATTCTCTTGTTATATATTCAAGTACCCAGATTTCTTAAACTTGTTAAACATGCTATTTCATGTTCTGAATCTGATAATTCTAATATCTGCAGTCTTTGTGGCCTGATTCCGCAGTTTGTTGTCTCTGCTCTGACCTTCTTCATGCTGACTTATTTCTTCATCGATGCTCTTTTATACGTTCATATTGCTTGGAACTTTTTCTGTGGAATTTTTTTGAGGCTGAATTTAAAGGGCATTCTTCTAGAAGGACTTGGGTTTGTGTCTGACAGATCTTGGGGCATTAACAACACGCAACACTTTTAATTAAGTTTTTAGTTGAAGTTTTGGGGGATCATACAGGTAGTATAAACTCCACTCCTCTCTGTGAACAAATACAGCTTCGTGATTAGAAATTCCCAGGAAAGACTTTTGTTTTCCCTTCCATCTAGAGTCAAGGCTGAGACAGACAGGATTTTTTTCTGCAAAGTCGAGTATTTCCTAGTTCACCCACCGATGATATTATCCTTCAAGAGTTTTAACTGTAGCTGAGTCTCTGATCCATCCTTGTAGCCACCTCTAGCCCTGTGTATTCTCTCCTGTCTCCAGCAGCCTCGTGGGTCACTGAAACCAAGCTGTAGGTGTCAGGAATTGTGAGACCCGCTCCGAGCAAACCCTCACCCTTCTGGAATCTTGCTCTCTTGTTTCCTGTCTCTTCCGATTTCAGCCATGATTTTAAAAATGTTTTAAATATTTTATTCATCACTGTTAAAATGTGCTCTACTGGGGGAGGTTTTCCGCACATCTACTACACTTGAGAGAATAAATGTCTGGATTATGGTTTTCAATAAAAATTTATTAATAAAAAAAAGAAGTGTGGAACACAAGATCTTTTAAAAACATACTTGTATCTGCAAGTAGATATATCATTACCCTGTTCCTAAATTACTATATTAATGACTTACTAGCAGCAATTACCCCCATACTACCCACTCTCCAAAGACAGTTGTGGGGTATAGTATTCACTGAAGAACAGCCTGCTTAACATTCGGCTTCTGTTGATGTGAGGCTCTTATGAGTATGGATGGCACTCTGCCTGCAGGGAATGGTGCATGCATTTCTAATGGCCCCGTAGGGATGTGCTGGTGGTGATGGCCTACATGCCGTACATACTTAAATACTGGAAATCGCTTTTGCTCCATTTGAATTCAATAATGCTTATAGCATTAAGTTTAATACTGAATGATTATCTTGATATAGTAGAAAATACATGAGTTCTGATGTCAGAGGCCTAGGTTCAAATCCTAGTGAAATTATTAAGACTATATAATGAAAACATGTTTATATAAGACATCGTAGAGCATTTTCCAAATATTAATTTTCCAGCACCCAATATAATGTCAGGGATACGCTAAGTACTCAATAATCGTTTGTCGTAAGGATTATTATCCTCTCTGATACCTTCAGACTCCTAAGCCTCATGGCACTAAAAATGTTTTAATCATTCATTTAATCACCAATGATCTTGATACAGTTACTTTCTTAAATACTATAAAATATGGTAACTAATGTGGCAATATACTGAAATGTTAATGCGCGTTCAGCACCACCCCTGACTGGCTACGAAATACTTACTGCCGTTGCCTGTGGGTTGTCGGGATAAGCGCTGAGGAGCTCCTGAGGAGGGTTTAAAGGCTTCAGGTAACGAGTAATAAAGACGGTCTTCCCACTCATGTCGATCACTGTCGTGAGGCACTGACGACTCGGAAACTTTAAGGCACATTCAGCTTGAAACTTCTCTGTGGCTTGAAGCAATTTCTCATCTTCCTGAGAATCAAACTTCAAAAAGAAAGACGCCATGGAGTTTATGTATGATCACAGGAGACGCAGCAAAACGCGTTCGGACCCCGTAGTCAACATGAACTACACGTGTGCCTCGGGAAGTGTGACTAATTGGTCCTTACGACATTGTCACGCCTTGGTGTCCCTGACGTTTATTTAATTATGTTTATAACCTAAAAATTTATAACCTAGATAGATTTATTAAATACTTAAGAGACACTCGACAGGATTGAAAGAAAGTACCTGATTGCTTATTAATGCAAGTAGCCATCTAGAAACTATTGGATTAATAAAACAACCTATGAAAATTAAACTATGACGTACTTATTCTGATTGCTGAGACCAAGCAATAGTTTAATACGTATTTTTATGTTGGTTTTACAGGAAGGTGAATGGGTTTATACTCCCTTTGAATACCTATACTGTGATAGCTCCACTGATCAGAAATAATTGTCACAGACACACTGTCTCTGTAAGAAGCAGCTTATGGGTTTTATGGATTTGGAACAAGTGGATGTCACTCCCAGCATGCAGGTGACGTCAGACTTATGACTTCTTAGATTCACAGCTAAATAAGCGTCTTCCTGACAAGATGAAATGGGCCAGAAGACAAAGCCGAACATTCTGCATGGAACCGCAGACATCTGCAGTTCATTGCTAAGGGCTCACACACACACATTAGGATCCAGCAGCTTTCATAAGGCGGCAGAGAACAAAAGCAGCTTTAAAGCCTAATAACTATTGACTGATGAATGGTAAAACAAAATACTTGGTACCTTTCTAAGCATGTCACTCATCTCTCAGAGGCAAGAAAGAAAAAAGAAAAGAAACAAGAGGAAGACTTTATTAAGAGAAATAATCTATTTTTTAAAAACTTTTTACCAAGACAACGTAAAGTAGGGGATGCCAAAATAAGCGTTTCAAGAGTTGCTACGAATTTTTTAGAAAATTCTGTGAGTTAATACCTTTA
>NW_011888786.1:1110519-1141597 GCF_000151845.1 Pteropus vampyrus | reverse complement strand
GTTTATTTAATTATGTTTATAACCTAAAAATTTATAACCTAGATAGATTTATTAAATACTTAAGAGACACTCGACAGGATTGAAAGAAAGTACCTGATTGCTTATTAATGCAAGTAGCCATCTAGAAACTATTGGATTAATAAAACAACCTATGAAAATTAAACTATGACGTACTTATTCTGATTGCTGAGACCAAGCAATAGTTTAATACGTATTTTTATGTTGGTTTTACAGGAAGGTGAATGGGTTTATACTCCCTTTGAATACCTATACTGTGATAGCTCCACTGATCAGAAATAATTGTCACAGACACACTGTCTCTTTAAGAAGCAGCTTATGGGTTTTATGGATTTGGAACAAGTGGATGTCACTCCCAGCATGCAGGTGACGTCAGACTTATGACTTCTTAGATTCACAGCTAAATAAGCGTCTTCCTGACAAGATGAAATGGGCCAGAAGACAAAGCCGAACATTCTGCATGGAACCGCAGACATCTGCAGTTCATTGCTAAGGGCTCACACACACACATTAGGATCCAGCAGCTTTCATAAGGCGGCAGAGAACAAAAGCAGCTTTAAAGCCTAATAACTATTGACTGATGAATGGTAAAACAAAATACTTGGTACCTTTCTAAGCATGTCACTCATCTCTCAGAGGCAAGAAAGAAAAAAGAAAAGAAACAAGAGGAAGACTTTATTAAGAGAAATAATCTATTTTTTAAAAACTTTTTACCAAGACAACGTAAAGTAGGGGATGCCAAAATAAGCGTTTCAAGAGTTGCTACGAATTTTTTAGAAAATTCTGTGAGTTAATACCTTTACAAAATCATATAGAATGGCTCCCTGTGGGGTGATGGTGGAGGGAACACAAATCCGCTAATTCTGGAAGTTGCTGCAAGTGGAAAAACAAGGCCAGGTTTGGGTCCCTGTTATTTTAGGGCGAGGGCTGTTCTTTCCTGAATAATCTGTAGGGGAAGCACTTAGTGGGGTTTCCTGCCACTGCGTGTTCAGGACGTTGGGGGCCTGTCAGTCCATATGCCTTCCCTATTAAAAGACGCCTAAGAATCTGGGTTCTGAGAGGTCTAAGAGAAATGCTTCCTACAGCCACAATGGGGCAGTGAGATGCCACCAAAGGCAGCGAAGGTCAGCCTAGGTATCTGGCTTTAAGGAAGGAAGGCTGGGAGACTTGAGAACTATGTTTCAGAGCTTTGGGGGCCTCTTAACAATTCTGCTATCAGAGGTCAGTGCCCTTGAAGTGCGCCAAGTGTCAAGGAGTCTGATTTCATCCTTCCAGCCACGGTCACAGACAAAACAACTGTCACAGGTTTTGGAAGCTCATCTGCTGACTGCTTTTTCTTCTGTTAAGAATACACAGAAATTACAAAATCATCTTTTGTCTGGGAGCATCTTTCGCTGTCAACATGCTTGTTGGCTTCCTCTTGAGTTTACATATGAGGAAAAACATTCCGAATGCGTTTCCCTTTATAGAAATATTTCGAAATGCATATGTTTTAACATGTTTTCTAGAGAACATATGTGTCACAACTTTAGTGACAAAGACTAGCATATAAGATTAATGTGAATTTCAGTAGATTTTTTTCCAATAATCCTCATGTTCTCCGTAAACGCCTTGCAAATGAGAAATAACAGTATTTTCTTCTGTGCACCAAGTATAATACTGAGAAAGAAACGGAGGAATGTGCTCATTAAAAAAACCCAAAAAACCTCCATCTGCGTGTAATACCCACGGGCAAAGCGGAGTCAGCATAATTATATATGCGGTAAAGCTTCGTAGTTATCCATTTGGCCTTACACATGAATGCGAACTTTGAGGAATTTTTATCTGCGTTTCTAGGCTGCCTGCTGTATCTCCAGTGCCTAAAATCCACCTGTCACATAGAGGATGCTCAGTAAATGTCTGCTGAACGTATACGATTTAGAGTCGGACAGACATTTAGTGGTGAGCTCTGCCATCTACCGCCTGGGCGAACCTGGATAGGCTGAGCTTCGTTTTCCTCATCTCTGAGCTGGAGACGCACCTCACGAGACAGCTGGGAGTGTCGAAGGAGAGCGCGTGTGGCTAACGTCTGACTTAGCGCTCAGGACCGCGTGTGAACTCCGTACGGGGTGGTGGTGATTACTGTGTCAGCTTACGCTAATCAGAGGTCATGACTGGTATTTCTCCCAAGCCCCGTGAGCGCAGTGTCCCTCCATGCTGCACGAGCATGTCACCCGGACACAGCGCCTCCCGACTACGAAGGATGAGAAACAGATGCTAACAAATGGAGGTTGTGGAAATGCTTCTTTTCTAAAGCCGTTCACAGTTAGAGTTCTTGTGCCCATACTTAGTCATTTCTGTCCGATGGCGCTGAAATGAATCGAGGTGACCCCTGGAGGTCACCTAGTCCTATAATCCTGTGAAGCGATTCCATACACAACACAGCCAGGGACATGAGGTCAGATACGGAAACGAATTTTGGCATGCTTGCCAATAAATATCAAGATAAAAGAGCAGTCTGCTTTTCTGGTTTGTCATATTTGGTTTGCTTCCCACCGAGAACATTCTCCTAAAAGCGGAGCGTGTTTGTATTTGTTTTGCTTTGCCTAAGAGCTCAAGTCGACCTAATCATGGGCTCGATGGAAATACAGACCCTCACGGCTGGCCTCTCTCCTTCATTCTGCCCGAACTGAGAGAGGAATAAGTGGACCCTGAAGAGAGGCCGCTCGTGCCTCGCGGTCCGAGCTCACAGAAGCATGGCCCCGCACACATTTCTCACGTTTTTGTCAACGTCAGTGAGATTCCAGTGTGTGTGCAGTTACCTTCTCTCGAACCGACTCCCCGGGAACCAGCTGAGGCTCGATGGTGATGAACAGGGTGATGTAGGAGCCGTCGCTTAGGCTTCGGACGGCGTCGAAACCCCGCTCAAGAATCACACTTCTCTCCTTGCTGTAGCCCAGAAGAACTGGGGGGATGTCTATTTTAAACGTCCCATCAATCTGCAAAGAAAACGCAACTTGGTAAACGTCCCGGTCATTTTCCAACAGAAGTTCAAAAGCAGGTGTCAACACCTCGTCCTCTGACCAATTCCACAAAGACTGCCCACTGCGGCATCCGCGGCCCACCCCGGCATCCGCGGCCCACCCTGGCATCCGCGGCCCACCCCGGCATCCGCGGCCCACCCCGGCATCCGCGGCCCACCCTGTCTTTCCAGCTTGGTCTCTCTAAACTCTCACAGAAAGGACTCTGCTTCCCGTCTTCTTTTCTTGATTTGGCAGAGCATGGACTAGTGATGCAAGTTATCCTGACACTACATTGCCCGGGTTCGAACCCTGGACTGAACTCCAAGTGCCTCGGTTTACGCTTCTCTGAAGTTACATGTGCATCAATAGATGTGAAACACTAAGAAAAATGCCTAAAATGTAGTTACGCACTCAGTAAGTGCTGGCTGGCAACCAGCCACTTTTCTGGAATGCCCTAGCTTCCCATCTCCACCTTTCAGAATTTAAATGATTTTTCAGGCTCAGGTCAGATGGTTTCACCTTCATGAATCATTCTGTTATCTCCAGCAGCCTCCCATATAGTGTGTTTCTTTCATTTCTTGCACGGACACATTGTACCCGTGTACATATTTATAATTTTCTTTTAGGTAACTGCTCTCTGTAAATAGGATCCATATTTCACCCCCTTTTGTATCTCCTTTCCCCAGTATATAGCAGTGTTTTATATACACAGCAGGTGCTCAATAAATGTGGGCTGAATGGATTACAAGCCACTTGTATAAGATGACCGAACTTATGCAGAGGTTGAAAAAGGCAGGACTTTTAACTTTTGCAAAGTCAGAGCAACAGTACACTTATTAAAGACCATCTAGTGCTATAAAACTATTCAGAGCTGGCATTTGAGTTCTATACGTCAAGTTTTTCTTATAGTCTTTGGTGGCATTTGTATCTTAGGAGAAATAAGAACTTAGATTCTCAGTGACGATGCCTTCTAGGAAGGAGCTAAGCGAGCGGTTGTTTGTTTTCTCGCTTGCATCGTTGGCGTTCCCCCACGGCCTGTAACCAGCCAGACCAGAGGGTACAAGAGAAGGAGGACAAAAAGCAATGCCATATGAAGCACAGCTAAAATAACAGCACATCTGTGCGGTCAAAGAGACAGGGACACAAGAGGGGACGGGCACCAACTCCAAATATTTAAAGTGTAAAGATTCAAGACAGGGTTTCTCTACCTGGGCACAGTTGTTATTCTGTGCTTTGGAGGGCTGTCCTGTGCTCACAGGCTGTTCACAGCATCCTTGGCCTGAACACACTAGATGCCAGTTGTACACCCCCACTAGCTGTGACAACCAAAAATGTCTCTAGACATTACCAAATGTCCCATGTGGGTGCATTTAAGAGCATGAGCTTTGGAGTCGGACAGAATTTTTAAATGACAGTTGTAATAACACCATTCTCAAAAGCAGTATAGAAATGTATAAGCCAAAAAGTTGAATAGTTCTCTCTCTTTTTACCAATCTCATTTTCCAGGGATAAACAATGTAAGCGTGTTGGAAGTTGGTAAAAGCTGAATCCTCACTCTGTCGTCAGCTTTGGAATTAGAGTAGTTACTTCACTTGTCTAGTCTTCTGTTTCTTCATCTGTAAAATGGGGGTGATAATGCCTATTGGGCTGTCGTGAGGTTTAATTGACTTGACATATAAACTAGTAATGGTATATGATATGCACAAGATAAATATAGTTATTATTACTGAATCAGGATTCTACTGGTTACGTGTAGCTCCAAACTAGGACCTGAGATTGGGAGTTAGGGCGAAGCACGTAGGTTATGGCACAGTTCAAGGACGAAATTTTTGGCAGAGCTATTGGAAGGAGAACAAACTGCCTCATGAGGTAGTGAGTTCCCTGTTGTTAGAGGCACTCAAGCAGAACCTAAACTCTCAGTGAACGTGCCTTCTAGGGAGGAATGGACGTTAGCAGGATATGGTCAAGGAAATTCATTTATCAAGAAGTGGTTTAGAGTAATTTCTTCTGAGTACCCCTCCAAATGTGAAATTTAGCAATGGCAAATAACATGGGCAGTTTCATTTGCAAAATGGTATGCTTAAAAAAAAAAATTTTTTTTTTAATTTAAAATGTTTTCAAAGAGAGAAATAAAAATGGTCTTTGAGATTCCAGCCAATCCAAGCCTCTGAGGCTTGAGCTTTGGTCTTGGCCTTGCTGGAGACTCTATGATTAGCCACGATCTTGTGTCTCATAGCCTCCTGTTGCCACGGACTTAACACGGGGACGTTAACGCCATTTCAGAATCTTTAACTGTCCCAGAATAGACGCAGTGCCATTCAAGAGTCGTTAACCTAATGGATCCCCTTAACCAAAATCGGTCCACTGTGAAGACGGGCGTCTTAGCTGAGCGAGTCTCTACTAACCATTCGTCATGTTTGAGACAGTGAGGTCTTTAAACACATTCACGAAATGCGCTTGATTAAATGGGCCGTCAAGTGCCCTGTTTTCCTCACGTGACTTTCCGGCATCTATCCACTCCACTTTTGTCACTTTGACAAGCTTCCATTTTGTCCCACTTCTCCTTCACTGCGATTTAAATGTTAAAAAACTCTCCGACTGGAAGAGTCATACATTGACTACTAACTGCAAGGAAGATGATGTTTTAATAAGCCGTGTGAATATGACCGAAGATCAATGGCTTTACGTAGCGGTTTTGTCTTTCCTAGGGTGGCTTTGCACACAGGGTCTCTCAGTGTCGATGGTGCATACCCACGAAGAAAGCTTTAACAGGAAGCACGGATGGCGTTCCACATCCCCGTGGAATTCTGACTTTACACGCTTACCCTTGCTTGGGAATATATTGTGCTGAATGGAATTTTCACGCATCCCAACCAGTGCCTCTCGATACGAGTGTGGATTCCGCTTCCTCTTTCCCGGTTGTCCTGGGGGAGGGAGAGGGGGCAGTAATCGTTTGACAGCTCCAGACATCCGCTCAATTAATCTGGCCGCTGGAAAGCAGCGGGGAGTTTGGCCGAATGTGACAGACCTAAGTCACACTCTGGTTCAGACGCTTAATGGTTCTGTGACCCCCCAAAATTCTTCACCTCAGTCTCCCCTTAATAAATTGGAGATTTAACAATCTACTTCATAGGGTTACTTTAGAATTAAATGAGACAGAGTATGAAAAGCACCTAGTACAATTCCTGGAGCACAGCAGACACTCGACTGAAAACTAAAAAAGCTCTTTGGCTTCCTCCCTTCTCCCTTTCCCCACTTATATCTGTCAAGTTTCAAACATTTCAAATATGAGAAAGCTGGAAAACGTGTTGGGGACCTGTATAGGGGGTAAAGGATTTGAAAATGAGTACAGACATCTTTCCTCAAGACTTACCTCTAAGACATCATACAGAACTTCGTCAAAAATGTTGATGAACACGTCATCTTTCACTGACTGCAAACTGGTCGTGCTGTAGTCCCCGTTAGGGGCCCTGCAGATGGGCACACGTGACCAGGGACCGTGAAAATGGGCAAAACAGAAATAATGAGCACTCAAAAGTCAAAACTGGAAAAGTACTCAAGCCCGAGCATAGGCATGAGGATGAAAAGCCAGGCTTTCCGTTCAAGGACTGATCTTGTGCAGGGAAGGACATGACAACACGGTGCCTGCACCCAGAGGGGACGGGCACCGGGCCGGAGGCCCCGTGTGGAGGGACAGACCCTCGCTCTGCTGGCTGGTCCCGGTGAGTCTCACGTCCGCTTCCGCGGTGAGCTGAGCCAGGAGCCGGCAAGCCAGGCTCCTCGGGTGGGCCGCCCACAAGGTCCCCAGCAGCCCGCGTTCTGGGACACGGACTTCCCACGCAAGTGAGCTCCGAAACAGGCTCCTTCACCAGACCATTCCCGAGTCATAAGCCTCCTATCGTTCTGTGGTCGGTCCAATGCTCTCTGCACCCCGCCTGCTTTCCCCATGGGTAAGTAAAGCGAGGCAGGAGTGACGTCCATCTCCGGTGACACAATGGCACCACGTCCAGCCAGGCTGGGTCCGAGGAGGCTGCCCCCGGCGTGGCTGGCCTCCGGGCTACTGCGTGTATTTTACTGAGCACTCGCCCTCCAATTTCCTCATATAACAGTGGGATCTGCCCTTCTCTTCCGACTAAACTAGTTCTAATCCTTGCTCTGCCTCTAATTTACTATTTACCTTTAAATAAGTCACCTTCCACCTTTGGGTTTTAGCTTATTTTCTACAAAAGTAGAGTGGTGAACTAGATAATTCCTAAGGTTGCTTCAAGATCTGCAGTGATGAGTCTTAAATATCTATAATCATTTAATCAAAAATTTTAAATGGTGAGAGAAAAGCATAATTTACGGGAACAAGGGAGTTGTAGATTTACTTAAGGCTTCCAGAGTCGGGGAGACAGAGAAGAAAGGAAAAGCAGTGTGGGGGCCACGGGGTGTGGGAAGCGGGGAGCTGGGGCTGTGAGTAGCCAGAGACCGCAGAGGCGCGTGGCGTCCCAACGGTGAACCCGAGTTTCCCCAGCTGGACGTTTGCCCACTTTGTCTCCGGTTGCCGTCAGTCGTGGCGCAAGAGAGGAAGCACGGCACTTGGTGTCAGGACTCCCGGCCCTTGCTCCAGCTCGCAAGCCACACAAACTTTCACCTGAGCCTCCGCGTCCTTCACGTTTCTTCAGAGTGTCCTGTCGTTCTTTAAGGAGGAAAAGACGCTTACCGAAATGGGAGTTCAAGCTCTTCATTCCAGCTGGGGTTCGGTCCTTCAGCCGTCGTCGTATGGCAAATCGTTCGTTGAAAAGAAACCTCTACAAAAGGACGTACTAAAACCTTAAAATCAAGAGCAGACTGTAAGAGTCCACAGCAGTTGAATCATTTTGCTCCTAGCATGTTTACTAAATAGTATGTTTCCAAAGAAAACGGAGCAGAAATCAGACTATGAAGTTTCTAGGCAGTTCTTAAAAACATAAGGCATCAGATCCTAGGCAGAGATCTAGCATTTGGGTGTTTCACCTGGCCGAGCGGGTAGTCAGCACTGTGGGTCGGACTGTGTGTGGTTGGGGAGGCAGCACGCTTTTCGCTGAAAGTCCTTGAAGATCTTGATGGCTGCTGGAATCTGCTAGGAGGGAACATGTATGAAAGAAATAAATGTCAGGGCAAGTCTAATTATATATTGAGCAGATGGTTTTTCCAAAGGCGTATGGCTCTGGTGGCTAGGGTGACAGACATTCTCTCTAAGCTTGTTGACACTTCCGAAGGCTTTCAGTCATCCCAACGATGCTCTGGCCATCCCTAGTCACCTAGTAATTACCAGAACCTCCCCAGCTTCTATCCCTAGACCCACACGAATGAGTGAGAACAAAGAAGAGCCCTCTCGCCTCTCCTAGGGGGTGCCTGAGTGGGCACATGCCTTTCCCTGCATGAATGAGAGCCTCGATCCCTCTCAGGTAGCCGAATCCTCAGCTGCCCGACCAGCCTGTCCTGTCTCCATCCGATTCCTTTCCCGCTGTATTTTCTTTGGACCTGCCTTCTCCAAGAACCTTGAGCAACAAATCCCAGGGAAGACGTCTCTCTGGGCCTGAGAAGCTCCACTGGCAAGGGGAGGTCAGGAATTCCTAGCCTGGGTTAGGGTCTGTGGGGCTTTTCCTCTTTCTCTTTTAAAGCACTGCTATTCTTAAAGAAATGAATGAAGGTCGCCTCCAGAGAGCTCCTCCCAGACACTTTCCGCCTCATCCTAACAATCCACTTGCATGTTTGTTCTGAACTTTACAGTTTACCAAGTATTTCACATTCATTACTGGACGAAGTATAAATTATCTCTTTCTACTAGAGTGTCTCACCTTTTCACAGATAAGGGTCTCAGATAAACTCTGAGACAATAAAAGTGCAATATTTAATAACAACTGCCAGAGAAAACCTTTTTCTCTTTGGAACACCATTGATTACATTATTACACAAATATTTGGTAAGTACCTATCCTACTTTAGGCCCTGTGTCAGACACTGGGGCCACCAAGACACACAAGACACACTTCAGCTCAGGCTAGAATGGATGGTAGACATGTAAACAAATAAGATACTATACTGGGGTACACGTTAGACGAGAGGGATGGGCATGGGCAATAAGGGTACAGCAAGGGAGCTGGAAAATCCTTTTTAGTTGGATGCGAGGGTAAAGGATTATGGTTTGGGCAGGCTTAGTCTAAGAGTTGATTCATGAGTTCTCTTGATGAGTCTACTCTACAATGTGAAACACGTAGGATCCACTATACTTCCTTGTAATTATTTGAATGAAATTGTTTACCAGTTAAAAAAATCAATAGAGACCAAAAGTAAGAGAAACACCTCTATATTCTTTTTTTAAAAGACAAATGAACGAACAGCTTTTCAGTCCACGATTGAGCTCAGATGCAGTCAAGGTGCAAGGGTTGGGTTACGGCTCAAAGAAGCAGAGCTGACATGGATGTCTATAAGTAATAAGATTGGGAATAGTTGATGATAATCAGATGCTCTGTAACGGGTGAAAGAATTAGTAAAAAAAAAAAAAAGGGAAAAAATGGGGTGAGAGGAGGGGAAAATAAATTTAAAGGAGAGAACTCGGAGGAAAGAAGATGCAAAGTCTAGGCTGGCACTCCCCGGTGAATCAGACAGGGCCGGACGGCCTTGGACAAGCCACTCGCCCTCCCTGTACGTCCATTTTCCCTTCAGTAAAGTGTAGATAATGATAGTAGTGAGAAGTTAATGGAATAGTATATACCTAAGTGCCCCGCATAGTGCCTAGGACGTGGTGAATGCACAATAAGTCATGGCTTCCCTCCTGCACTGACCGGCAAGTGCACCAGCCGAAAGAAGTTTTAGTTCTCGGTCCTTCCATCTCTGTTCTCTAAGGGGATAAGAAACTCAGGCTCCCTCGCCTGTGGTCGAGGGGTCCCCATTGCCCCCGGTGCAGTGAAGCGTAGTAGGCATACCTAATTTCTCTGAGCAGATAAAACGGAAGTCACATTTTTATGCCCGTGGCATGTACGTTTCAGAACCTAGGACACAGACGTTTTAGGTTTCTGCCCAGCTCACACCTGCTTCTCTGAGGACGGTTTCCTCCCTTCAGGACAAGTCCTGGTGACCCTCTGTCTCCGGCTACAGGTGGTAAGACCATGGATCTACCCCTGACCCCAAGCAGGACCTTCAAGCTCCCCCCGAGAAGCTGGCACTTGGTGGGTGGGTGGTCCCCTGCCAGGATGCACCACTTTCGTCACGTGGAGACGAGCGAAGCTGCCCACAGAGGGAAGGGAGCGCGAGAGACAGTGGTGTCTCGGAGGAACTGTCTTCATATCTACAGCCCACCATCCGGTTCGGCTGTGCCCTTGCCCTTGAGTTCTGTGCGACAGTCCAGTGAATCCCCTCTGTGGCCTGAATCGACTGAATTGGTTCTGTTACTCGCAACCAAGAGGGCATTGGCTTGAGCAAGAATGCCCAAGTCTCACAGGATAACACTAAGTCAGAGCGGGACCGGACAGGCCATGCGAAGGGATCGTGGCCGGGGCCCTGCAGAGTCCACCCAGGGCTGCCCCGGGCTCTCACCTTGCTGTTGGCCTCCGCACCGGGATGTCATAAGCCCGGATGATGTTCACCAGCAGCTTTATGTCTCCGTCGGACAGGTTTTGGGCTGTCACCTTCTTCCGACCTTTTCTCCTTGGCCTCAGTGGTCGCTTTTGTTCTGCCAGCTTGAAAAGGCTTAAGCCCAAAATGCTAATGATTACAGAACAGGATTAGGACTCAAAGGAAAAGAAAGATCTGGAAAGTCATGAGACAACTTCTCAAACTGTGCCCCAAGGATCCTCACAGGCCCCTGAAAACCCATCTTTCCAAGGAGGGTGGAAATCATCAAGAAATTCTCCCAAGATGGGAGGGGTCCTCCTGTGTGCACGATTAAACCTTATTTTAGCTGCGGCCGATCAGAGAAAGAGTAGCGTGTTCTGGCCCCTGGCCGGCCCTCCCTGTCTCCTGTCTCCCTGTCTCGCTTTCGCTCTTGCCAGCTGCTGCACAGGCAGTGCCTCCCTCCGCCTTCCTCCTGGGCCCTCACTCAGTCCGGTGACAGTTTTACTGGCCCTCAGGGCAGAGGCCTGGCCCCCTCAGCCAGAAGGCGCTCCCTCTCCTGAGCCCTCTCCTCTCATGGCAGGTGATGTTCACCGCCTTCCTGGCGCTCCCTGGACTACCTCGCCCTCTGGGTGTGGATCCCGGCTCCACTCTTTGGCCTTGGGCAATTTATTTCACCTCTTTAAGTCTCTGTTTCATCATCTGTAAAATGGGGATAATAACAGCACTTCCTGGGCTGTCGAGAGGATTAAGCGAAAAGGTGCGTGCAAAGCGCCCTGTCACAGGTCTGGTTCCTGGTGTCGAACAGCAACTGTTGGGTGATGACATTGATTATGATGCCAGTGCTCACGCTGCAGGGAGAGGAGGCGGTGGAGACAGGAGGGTCTTTCTCTCACCTCTCCCCGCCCCCCCCCCCCCCCCCCCCCCACTCTCCATCCCCTGAGGTGATGTCAAATCAACACTTCCTGGAAGATGAAAGCAGCTCGGTCAGTGACTCATGGGAGAAAAGGCCATGGAGCATATAATTAAATTCTGGCCCAGAGACTAAACAGAAACACAGCCCTGACTTGGTATCTGGAAGCTGAGGTGGCCGACCGTGCCAGACGGCACAGAACGAAGCCAGCTGTGCAGAGCCAGCCTCAGCTGGGTGCTCACGCCTCTGCTTCCCTTGTGGGGTCGGACGGCCCGGTGGCCTGTGTGACTGCAGCCCTCTCTCCAAAGGGCCTGTGCCACCCGAGGAGACGACGTGGCACGACAGCTCCCGCGGGGCTCCTGGGAGCCACTGTTCCCATGTGTCCCCTGGATCGTCTTCCCCCACAGCACAGAACAGTGACCATTTGTCAGCACCTCTGTGAATCAAACAGCGTGGTAGGTGTCCTGCATATGATATTTCTAGTCCTTACAGGGATAAAGTTTACCCCGTTTTGCATACGAAGAAACCACAGGCTCTGCGAGGTGATGCGATTTGCTGAAGGCTCCTAAGAGGGAGGAGGGGGCCCAGGGTTCAAGCTCAGATCATTCTGACTGCACGGCCCCTCTTCTTCTTCTTCGTAGAATCTATTTACATAAACTTTATGAACTCATTTAAAACAAGAATAAGCCCGGGGCATGCTAACATCCTGTAAAACTGAAAAATAACTCTCCTTTCCAAAACAAAAAAAGACTGCGAGAGGGTGACATCGTTTTGCATTTCTGCAGATCTCTTTGTGTGTGTGTGATTTATTATCTACATTTTATTATTTTCATGATTTGAATTGATTTTTATTGAGATAAAATTGACATAACATTGTGCAAATTTACGATGCACGTGTTGGTTTGGTATATTTACATATTGTAATATGATTACCATCATGATATTAGCTGGTACCACTGTCTCTTTACATAATTGTTTCTTTTTCATGATGAGAACAATTAAGATCTACTCTCTTAGTCACTCTGAAGTTTATAAGACAGACTTGTTGACTATATCACTATGCTTACATGAGATTATCAGGACTTACTTATCTATTAGTTGCAAATTTGTACCCTTAAATAACATCTCTCCAATTCCCCTACCTCCCCCCAGCCTCTGGTGACCACCATCCTACTTTCTGTTTCTATGAGTTTGGCACTTTTAGATTCCACATATGAGTGAGATCGTATGGCATTTATCTTTTTCTGACTTATTTCACTTAGCACAATGCCCTCGAGATCCATCTACGTTGTCACAAACTACAGCCCATCTGCTTCATCGCTCTGCCAGGACACATACCTAACCCACACCTGGGGACCTCAGAGAGACACCTTTGCCAGGGGGCCATACCACAGCACGTCCCTTCCTTTGTCAATGCGTCCTCCCTCCCCCAGAGCTGGCTCCTCATAAGACTTTGCTGCCCTCATAGTGGTCAGCTTGGGGACATTTTAGTGGTTAGGACCATTAAATACAGAAACGTCTTAGTTTAAAGTCAAGAACAAATTGAAATTAAAAGAAGAAAGAACATACCCCGAGCCTTCAGAACTTAATGCAGAAAGTAAAGCGGAAAAAAGAAAAAGAAAGAAAAGAAATGGAAAAACAGTATGAAAAATCACCATCTATTCTAAGTGTAATTTTCATGACTGAAAAAAACATTCAATGACTGGGTTCTGGGCCTGGAGCAAAGAGAAGGTTTGCATGAACTCATGTGGGCACAGCCTCTCTTCCGTACGTGAATGGAGGCAAAGCCAAAGATCGGGGCCGACACAGCTCAATTTTTTGTTTCCTTTCCAACTCGATGGTGGAGAGGAAACGCATGTATAAGAAATAACATATGTTTTCTGGGACCAAGAGATTTAATCACAGAAAGGGACATGAGGTGAATGGACTGCACACAAGACCACCAATATAGAAAGTTATCTATTATCTTTTATGCATCCACCCCGAATTGAGACAATTTGAAGATGATTCTAAATGACAGGGAGGCAATCGAGCAAATATAGTCAATTTGCAGCGTCTATGTAAACATCCGTTTCTCCCGGCTGCCCTTGCTGCTCACCTAACACAGCAGCTCTCTGCCTCCTAGCTGTGCTGGAAGCTGGCCGCCCCCTGCCGCCCAGAACCTCAGCGGGCTAACTGGCAGCCACCCCTGCTGCCCGTGACAGGAGAGTCAGTGGGAAGTCCGGCACTGGGAGATGTGGCAGGGGAACGCCGTCACACTTAGTTGGGTCGGAACGAGGGCCTGGCGAAGGCTGGTGACGGTGACTTGGCGGTGGAGGGAGGTGAGGTGGGGTCTTCTGGGACGTGATGGAGAGGACCAAGTGTGACTTGTTCTCCTAGAGACCCCCTTAACTAATGGAATCGCTAGGCACTGATTAAGTTCGACCAGTTTCCAGCATTATTTGGGGCTCAGCTGCATACCATACAATGATAAAAATCTTATATTTACATGAGATTTGGAATAGAATGCAATACCAATAATTTCTATCGGAAATAACAAAAGGTTTGTTTCTTACCTGATATTGGGAACTTCTTCTTCGACTATCAAATCCGTAAGAAGAAAATGGTGTTTCGCAATTAAGAAACGATTTATCACTGATTCTCTAACCTGAGGGAAGGAAGAAGTTTCATTTAGAATCGTGTTCTGTGAACTTCATCGTTCACTCCCTACACTTCTTCGCGTCCTCACCCCCACGTCACCTTAGTTCAGCCCCGACCCGGCCCACCTTCGCTTTTCCCTGTGTCCCTGACCTCTACTGTCGCACGGCCAGCTGTGCTCACCGGGCAAGCTCCAAAGGCAGCTGTTTTGTTCACCACTGTATTCTCAGGGCCTGGGAGAGTCCCTGACATACAGTCAAATTTTGCTGAATGAATGAATGAGTAAACGAAAAGCAGGCCCAGCCTCGAAGCACACACAGTTCAGAAGGGATTCTTAAGTTCTTTCCCTCTTCAGACTGGTTTACTTCCTGATTATTCTCTAAATGGAGGGCCTCTTAAATGCCGTAATTGGGGTTTTATACATTAGGCACCAGGTAGATCAATTGGATGAGGAAAAGGTACTGTAGTCACTGTAGCATTTCTTATAAGTTAAATCTATTAAAGAAAAGGAAGAAGGAAGGAAGGAAGGAAGGAAGGAAGGAAGGAAGGAAGGAAGGAAGGAAGGAAGGAAGGAAGGAGGAAGGAAGGAGGAAAGGAAGAAGGAAGGAAGGAAAGAAGGGAGGAAGGAGGGAAGGAAGAAGGAAGGAAGGAAGGAGGAAGCGTGGACAAAAGGACATTCCACTTTCTAGTGTATCAGAGCAGTTAGTATGGTTTAGAAAACTTTTTCATTGCAAAGGTAATACTATGCAAGCATTCAAATAGGAAAATCATGCCTTGGAAATCGAGTCCCTTGTAATCATACCCCACTTAAGATAACCACTGAAAATACACTGAGACACATCCTAGTGCCTTCATAGGTTCAAAAGACAAAGATAGCTATTAATCAATTTCATGTGTGTAATTATGAAAAAATAAGTCTACAGGAGTTGATCATCACACAGAAATTTAAAAGAACAAGACCTCCCACCTCCCTTCTTAGGATGCTGGCTATTTTCCCTCCGAGGACTGTATAAAATAATTTTCCTTACCTGCTGGAGGTACTTGGCTACTGTGGCCCTATGGGTATCTATGTGCTCCTTGGTTTCAATTACGTTTCTGTCTCGTAACCGTTTCTCATAGTCCTAAAATTAAAAAGGAATAATTTTACGATTTTCAAGTACCAGTGCTCTCTCATGCCTTTCTTGAGATGAAAGAATTTATCGCACTTGCTTTAAGTCATAAATTATGGTTCTAAATGTTTCCTCCAACTTCCTCTTAACTTTTGGTTCAGAATTGATCTTGGACGCCGTGTCTACGATTTGGAGTCAGCTGTCAGACTGCCGTGTGGGTAGTAGAGAAATCTGTAATTACGGTTTGAAATGTTCATGTGGGAAGACACGGAGGCCTCACATATAACAGTTGCTGTACTTCAAGATGCTAAGCTCATCCAAGCAACTCAGCCAAGGGCTTTGCCTAATTTTTGCCTTTTCTATATTAAGTAAAACAGGTACAAAATAGCGAATAGCATCTGGGTGTGGCTGACTTGGTCACCAACTCGTAGGAAAGTAGCGGGTATTTTCGCTTTGTCTGCTTAGGCCACTGCATTTTCTTCTCTTTTTCCGTGAACTAGATTCCGTGTGGGCCCCAGAAACTGCCATGTTCTCCTTTAGTTCTCTGGTCACATTAGGGCCCAGGAGGGACCCTAACCCAGGCCGTATGACTCCAGAGCTGGTGCCAAGATTTTTAAACTTGGGACAAGAGGACATATCTCTCCCTCCTGGATGAGGCCACGTAGAGAAAATGTGCTGCAGTAGAGAAGCCGCCACAGCAGGGGAAGCCCGGACCGGATGGAGGACGCTCCCGGCCGCGCTCAGGCCCTGGACCCAGCTGCCTTGAGGCTTGGATGAACTCTTGACATTCATGTGTCTTTAGGTGTTTAACCCCATTTTGGGATTTCATCATCCAATAAACTCCCCTTGGTGCCTGAGCTAGTTCAAATTGAATTTTATCACTTACAATCAATCACAAGTCCAAACGATACAAAGAACCAAGTAACCAAAAATATTCTCCAAGAATGGCTTCTGCATGAAAATTCATACTGGTACTTATTTCTCATGGCTCTCCATTTACCTCGTCAAACGCAGACTCACCTGTCTAGGTTGACTGGCCTGCCTTACCTACACAGGACTGTAACTTGTAATTCCTCAAAGCTTCTGCCCCACGCCCCTCAGATCCCTCCTCACCTGCCTGGCCTCTGTGCATCCTGCCACTTGGCCCAGGACGCCTGCCCAGCCCTGTTCCCCACTTCCTCCTACCCACCCACCCCAAGGCCGCTCAAACCCCACCCATCAGTCTTCTCGTTAGCACAGACTGCGTTTGGTGCTTAGCAAATACTTATTGGATTAAAATAGAATTGGATTCCTAAGCCGGGATAATTTGCCATGTTAACACTTAAGATATTTTTCTGCCTACGGTTCTGCTTTTTCTTAGTGTTTGTGTCATTCATCACACTGTGACGAAGAGATTATTTGAACACTGCACTCAAGAAAAATGCTGGAAAGGTTATGAAAAGTGCTACAGAAGAGAAACCAACACCGCTGAGCACATAACACCTTCGACCGCAGAATTCCCATGGACTAGTACGCCAGCTAGCACAGCCGCTATCCGATTACTGCCTCTACGGACATTTCTTACCTGGAACACCTTTTCCATAATTTCTCGGTCGTATGCTGGAACCTGCTTATAATTTCGGAATTCTGGCACCTCTTGGCTTCTGAGACGAAGAAGCCTGAATCGTTTGGATCGATTTAATTCCTCATCTGAAACGAAGTTAAATTCCTGTTGCAGCTGTTCCAGTCGAAAGAAATCAGGGACATAGGATTCGCCACTGGTAGCGACCTATCAACAAAAAAGAAAATACAAAACTCTAAACGACAGGCAGATTTCGTCCAAGGAAACCCGGCCCTGCGCTTTTGGGAGTGGAAGCGTTAACAGTTTTCGATGGAGAGACTTGTCCCAGATTTAATTCAAAGACAAAGTACATTATAATAGCAACAAGGCAGGTGCTATCATATTTATTTAGTAGCTATAAAAAAGTAACGAATCATTTTTCCAAAGAAATAAAAACTATAAGTTTCATTTTTGGTATGCACGTTTCCCATTTTTGGTACGCATAATTCCCTAGGTATTATGAAAATATACAGACTGAAAAATGAGAGTTATATCGGTATATTGGGGGAATTTTAATTTTAATTTAATTAGGTGCTTACTGCAAATGAGATTACTCGGATGCACAGTATGTGTTTTAAATATATTTAAACATAATTTATACTATAACCTTTTACTATATTTATGCACATATGTAGGTAAGGGCCCTAGAGTCAGCTGATCAGCTTCACTAGCTCCATGGCCAAGTCCTCCTAATTCTAAACAGCACTTCATGGCCTTGGTCAGTGAGAAAAATGAGCCAGAGATGGACCAGGCGCCAGTCTCCCATGTCCCATACACTGGCACAGGAGAGAAAGCTTCAGTACCACTGAGAGGCCGAGCAGGGATGGGCTGCACTCTGCCCAGGTGTCTGCCAGCTCCTATGCAGGATGTTCTGCCGGCTGTGACCTCCTCCTGGGCAGAAGGAAGCCGGGAGCAGAGATTCTTAGGGCTTTGCGTGGGGAAAGGTGACCCTACTGTGAAAATCCTGGCTCAAAGAGAGACCAGTCGGGAAGGCGATCCCTGTGCTGTCCTTCTATGGGAAGGCAAATCATTACACATGAAAAATGGAGGTGCCACATACACTATAGACCTGTTGGCTTAAAGATAATGGAAGCGTGATTTGAAAACTTTCCATGGACTAGACTACACTTTAAGTAATATGACTCATTCTCTCTGGTATTTCTCTTATCTACACTGAAAGCATCGTGTTGGAAGGAGAGTTTATACGTACAAAAGTCAGACTTTTGCTTTAGTACTTACCTTAGAAAGACCAGGGGAGAAATGGAAATTTTCATCTGAGTTACAGTTACCTTTCTGATGAACTTATACGAATAAACACAATCATGGAATGTGTTGCTATGGTCACTTTCTGGCTCATCTACTTGTTTATTATGTTTTTGTGGGAATTATAATCTTGGGAGCAAAAACATTTGTATTTGATACCGAGAGAAATCATTTACTATCAATGATCCATTTTATTTATAAATTCACCAAAGAAAGAATTTTGAATGTTATGATAGATACAATCAACTTATCTCATAAATATTTAAATGAAAACCAAATGATAATGAAATTAATCGTCAAATGAGAAAACAAACAAAATCAGCATTTCTTAAAATTCCTCTATCGGTCTGTCAAAGAGTGATGGAGAGGGCACATACTCTGAAATCGGATGAACTTGGATCTGAGTCTTTACCAGCTACATGACCTTGAGCAAGTACCTCTGTGTGTCTGAACTCAATCTCCTCTCTGTAGAAGGGGCAAAATAAAACCTCTCTTTAGGGTTTTTATAGAGGTTTCAGGTAAGAGTAACAACAACAGCATACTTATTGCACACTGATCGTGTGCCCGGCAAAGTGTTGATATGCCGTGGCTCATTTCTCATAACCGCACTGTGAGGGCATCTCAGGGCTTAGAAGCCTGAGTGCCTGCCTTGATCACATAGCCAGGCAGGTGCAGAGCTGGAATTTAAGCTTTTCATTCACTCAGCACTCATGCTCTTAAGCACTATAGAACATAGAGGGAAAGAAAAAGGACTATAGAACATAGAGGCCTGGGCCATGTCCATTATTATTACACTGAGTCAAGAAATAGTACGTGTGCCACGTTACCGAGATCAGCTGCATCAGAGGGGCGTTGTTGGGGTCATTCGGATCGAGCTTGGACTCCGCTGCCCATTTGGCCAACTTTTTCATGTCCATCAGTCCTGATGTGCCAATAGATGAGATGGCATCTGCTCTTTTCAAAGCGCTGAAAATAAAAGGTTCATTCCATGAGACAGGCTTTACCACGGAGCAGTCCGGGTCGGGACCACGAAACCCCCGGATGCATTGTTTAAGGGAGCTGTTACTCTCCCTGAGAGAAAATCTGATTATTAGGAAAGTCTTCTGCCATTTTTCTTTACTGGACGACTGCTATTAAATATGTTAGAAGAACAGTAAAAGAGTATAAATGGTGGGGGAACACAGTTGCAAACCACACGTCTGATAAGGGGTTGATATTTAAAATATGTAGGAAACTCATATAACTCCATAGTAAAAAAACAAAAAAATTAAAAAAAAAAAAACCAAATAATTAAAAAATGAACAAGGGAACTAAGTAGACATTTTTTCAAAGAAGATATGCAAACGGTCAACAGATACATGAAAAAGTGCTCAACGCACCTAACCATCAGGGAAATGCAAATCTAAACTATGATGCTGTATCACCTCACACCCGTTAGGATGACTACTACCAAAAAGAGAGGACGTGGAGACAGGGGACGCTTCTGCTCTGTCAGTGCTGCCACTGAGGGGAACGGTATTTAGGTTCCTCAAAAAAATTAAAAGTAGAACTATCATATGATCCAGCCATCCCACTTCTGGGCATATGTTCGAAGGAAATGAAATCGCTATCCCAAACTGGTATCTGCACCCCCATGTTCCCTGCAGCATTATTTACAATAGCCAAGGTACGGAAACAACCTACGTGTCCACTGACAGATGAATGGATAAGGAAGCTGTAGTGTATTCATGAAAGGAATACCTCTCAGCCTCCTATTTGTGACGACAGGCATGAACCTTGAGGGCTTTGTGCTGAGTGAAATAAGTCCAACGGGAAGACAAACGCTGTACGATCTCACTTATATGTGGAATCTCAAAAAATTAAATTTATAGAAAGAGAGGCTAGATTGGTGGTTGCCAGAGGCAGGGGGTGGGGGCGATGGGTGCAGGCGGTCAAGGGCACAAACTTCTGGTAGTGAGATCAGTAAGTCCTGGGAACGTGATGAACAGCATGGTTTCTGTAGTTAGCAATACCGTGTTGTATATTTGAAAGTTGCTAAGAGAATAAATCTTAAAAGTTCTCAGCACAAGGGAAAAAACTATAACTATGTGTCATGATGGATGTCAACTAGACTTATTGTGGTGATCATTTGACAATATATACATATGTCGAATCATTATGTTGTACACTTGAAACTTTATACAATGCGATATGTCAGTTACGTCTCAATAAAACTGGAAAAATAAAAGAAGTACAAATGGAAGGACTACAAATGCGACCCGTTTGGACGATTGCCCAGTGCACGGTGCATGTGAGTGTCCCCGAGTCCCTGGGTCCAGGCCAGTGAGGAGCCTCTGCATCTGGTGCAGGACGCCTGAAAGGCTCACAGTCAGGCCACTGGGGAACCACACATGGCTGAGGCTAAAATGAGAAAACATAAACATGCAACTCGCGTAAGCATCAGCTTTGGCCGCGACCGCTCTCCGCGGAGGCCGGGGCTGTCAGCATGGTTGAGTTGGGGTGGTTTTGACACAGCTGCATTTCTGATCACTCGTGCCGTATGTTACTGCCTTTCCTGATTAGAGCTTTAATCCCCAGGAAATTTCTCAAGCATAAAATTCAATGAAACGAATGCAAAACGCTCAGAGGAAATGGCGGCCAGTCTCCTGGCAGAGCTGCTGCCTTTATCCCAGGGACGTAGGGCTTGTGTCGGGAGGGAGAGGGCACGCAGGGAAGAAAGCAGCCCGTTCTGTTCCTCCTCGTGTTGAAAATGATACTCGGCTGCTTGGGAAGTGTCTCCTTGATGATCAGAGTAAGTTTATCTTATAAACGAGGCAACCGAGGCCCGGGATGGTAAAATGATGGGCTCGAGACACATCTCTTGAAGAATGACAGAGGTGTGGCCCACACCCAGCCGCCCGGACAGGCATCAGCCTCAGAGAGTGGGCTTGCTGGGGTCTCTTTCTTCTGTTTTGAGTAGAAACCTAAGCATCCGGGAATCAAGGAAGAAGGCTGAGTATAGGGTCTTTCATGTATCCAGAAGGTTCTACACCAATCATCACTAGCAATGAACCTTTACTCAGAGCCAAACATCTACAACGAAGGGCCACATCCCCCCATCTGTAAAACAGGAAGAAGAGTAGTCACAGAGTTTCTGCCAAGAGTAAACAGGAGAAAGTGCTTTTTTCTGTATCTCACACTGATAAAGACCAAATATATTTGTTAGGCTATTCATATTTTAATTTTTACCTTAAGAACAATAAAAACTCCTGAAAATACTGGCACAGGACAATAACAGGGAAGAATGTGATTCGCACGCTGTCCCCCCGGCCATCATGAAAGCCGGCATGAGCGTGGCTCAGCGGCGAATTCCAGCCACACACGTTACCTCCTGAATCCGGTGTTCTGCTGGGACAATGGAGGAATTAAAGGTATTCCGTTTTCTCCGACGGCCCAGGCCACGCTGTTGGACACCTTCCCCGAGGTCATCAGAATCAGCTGATTACTACCGTCAGCTTCAAAGGAGAAGGGCACTCCTGGGGACACAGCAGACCAGACAGGGTGTCGTTCAGACAGGAAGCAAGCCCCGTCGGGCCTGGTGAGAAGGCAGACAGCAGGCAATGCAAGGGAAGGATGCTGGTGGCGGGGGTGGGACCCGTCGTCCAGCATCACCGGCCTCCAGGTGACGAGGCTCGAGGTCGGCCGCGTGGCTCTGTCTCTGACAGCTGAGTGTAGACGTTCCCATGAACGGTGCCTTAAGGTTAAGGGGAGTGGGACCATCTGTGTGCCTACTTAGCAGCTGCGTGACCACAGGCGGGCAACTGCTCTGAGCCTTAGCCTCCTCATGCCTGCAATAAGGAGAATAATAGTATCTCCCTCAAGGGATTATTGTAGAGCCATTCATTTATTCATTCACTCAGTAGGCGCTTATTTGAGCTCTGACTCCGTGCCAGGCACTGCCGTAGCAGTAGAGAAACCAAAAGGATTCAAATCCCTGTTCTCACGGAGCTTACATTCCAGGAGGAGAGACAGGCAGTAAGTAAGCCTGATAAGAGAAACGCGTAGCTGGTTAGAGAGTGACGTGTGAGAGAGAAACATTCATTAGGGAAGGTACACAGAAAAAGCGTGTTTTGGCGGGTGGGGAGAAGTTGAACCAGATGCGGTAGCCGGGGGGGCTCCATGACAGGGGACTTTAGATCAAGTCCTGAAGAAAGTGAGCAAATGAGACATGCAGAAATCCTGGAAGGAGTATCCTTGGCAGAGACAACAGGGTGAGCGCCCTAAGATGGGAGGACGCTGTGGTGAGGAGCAGCGAGTTAGAGGAGGTGGTGCCTGCAAAGAACATAGACCACTCAATGGAGCTAGTTAGCGCTAAGCGAGGTGGCAGCGATGAGGCCTCACTGACTTGGCCCCCGCCGATGGGAAATTACTGGTAAAAAGTCTCTAGTTGGTGTGTTTAATTCACTAAAGGAAGAAGAGATTTTCAAGCACTAAATATATCAACTTCATGATCCGGATTTCCAGTTAATATCAACACAAACCAATACCGCTATCATACTGTAATAGCATCTTTGTGTTTCTCAAAGACCTTTCCTATATCTTAAACGTTCCATCTTGATCTTCAAAATAACCTTCTAAGGCACCGAAGGAGGTCGGATTAGAACCATTCTATGAATGAAGGAGACGATATTCAAAGAGGTGACATAAACTAGGGTCACACAGCTTGTTGGTACCAGAGGTGGAACCAAAGCCCAGCTCTTCAAACTTTTAGACTGGTAATTGGATCTGGGCCTCAAAGAATTCTTGCAGAGAAATCTCCAGATATGACCTCACAATAATAAAATCACCTGACACATAAGAAAACAACCCATCATGGCAACAGAATCAGACCAATAAGCAGATAGGTATTAGAATGATCAGATACAGAATATTAAAAATATTTTTAATAATGTTTAAAAAATAAACAAAGTAAAGAATGAATAAAAAAATGACTGAGTCTAAGAAGAGGATGAAAAATTTGTCACAGCTGACCAGACTGATTGGAAAAGAACTAAATAGAATATCTAGAAGTGAAAAGTAGGTATCGCTTCTTAGCCTTTTGACTAAGATTAAGTATAGAGGTGAAAAGTACGATAACTGAGATGAGAAACACAATGATGAGTTTCAGTGATTAGGCACAGCCGGAGAGTGAATTCGTGACTTAGAAGACAGATTAAAAAAATTACACAGAATATAACAGTGAAAGAAAAAGATACCAATTATAAGAAACATAGTAGAAAGAGTAAATTTCCCCATCATATATCTAACCAGAATTATACAAAGAGCTAAGAGAGAGAATGTTAATTAACAGTCTCCCATTATAGTTATTTAAGTTATTTCAAACTTTTCAACCTTAAAATAACACCATGATATAATTTTTTTAATGCACAGTTTGTCCTCATTTTACTTTCTTAGGAAAGATGCCTAGAAGTAAAATTAAGGTATCAAAGGCATTCTGAGAGTGAGATGGATTTCCTGGCCATCAATAGTACATAAAAAGTGACTTTGCAAAAAATTATCGTTATGGTTTTAATTTGAATTTCTGATAGCAATTTTATAATGATCTGGTTGAGAAGTGGGGGAGAAAAATGCATTCAAATCCAACAGTGAAACTGTGAGCCATTGAGGAGAGTTAGCTTTCCATACCACTTCCAACTCCCTCGTGGTCCAGGGTCACATGCTGGTCACTGCTAAACTCCACCTCTTCAATGGGAGCCCTTCCACTGACAACGGTCGTTTCAGGAATAGGCAGAAACACTTCTGCCAGCAAGGTGGTACCGCTGTGTCCAACTGTCTCATACACCTGAAGTTGAGGAAGAGAAACAGCCAGATAAAAACAGCAATAGTGTATGCCACTTATGATACTTAGTCCACTTATCTGTTCTGGTCAATTGTTCCCGCCCAGGGTGCCCACCTCCTAGTGGAAAGCCACATCCCAACAAGTGTCAAGTTTCCTTTAGAGTCTCAGCAAATTACTGTAAGACTTCGTTTGAATCAGGATCCAAATTATTCCATACATTGCGATTGATCGATATGTCCCTCATGCCTCTACTAATTTATAGGTGACTCCCCTTTTTCTAAACACTTTTACTTTTTTCTATACTTTTTCCTATATTTATATTGGTTCAGAACTCTAATGGAAAAAGGAGGGCCATTTATTGCTTGTCCCGACCTCTCCTAAGAGCCCACAGTTTTATAATCTTACACAGCTTTAAAACACGTGTAGCAGATTATTGCTCACTGCACAGTGGACCTTGATTTGCCCTGTTCGGCGTGAAGTTTCAGCCTGAGAACATGCTGTGCTTTCTTTCCTTCCCTTTCCATGAAGCTCACTCAAGGCTCTAAGGCTGTTATCTTGTCTAATCTTTTACCACATTCCTATGAAGAATGGTTCGCGACAAAGATTCGGCACGATGACAGACCCGGCAATTCGAATGATGGATTTGAGGCTCATAGCGGGGAAAGTCACCCATCTGGTAAGTTGCAAAGCTGGGAACTGAATCTACAACTGTTTCATCCAAACACTCATATGCTTTTTGTTATGTCTTCCTCATGGACCAGGGAAAATCAGAAAAGTGATTAAAAAATTAAGAATCCTTTTAAAGCCATCATCATGATTCATAAAATATAATTCGTTTGGACAAATTGGTGAGAAATATGACTAAAACAGAATTCCACATCTGAATGAAAAAATAAAAAATGGAAATGTAAAAACAATGGCTATATTCAAGGCTTAAGGGATCGCTTAGCATACGTAATTGTAATCAAAAGACCACTGATTGGATAAAGAAGATGTGGTACATATATAATGGAATATTACTCAGCCATAAGAAAAGATGAAAAACTGCCATTTGCGACAACAGAGATGAATCTTGAGACAGTCATGCTAAGTGTGAAAATAAGTCAGACGAAAAGTTGAGAATCATATGATTTCACTCATATGTGAGATATAAAACTGAAAGCAACAAACGAACAAGACAAACAAAAACTCATAGACGCAGACAACAGTTTGGTGGTACCCGAGGGAAAGGGGGATGTAGAAAAGGGTAAAGGGGGCCCAATGTGTGGTGATAGAAAGAGACTTGACTTTGGATAGTGGACACGAAATGCAAGATACAGATGATATATTATTCAGTTGTACACTTGAAGCCTATATAATTTTATTAACCAATGTCACCGCAATACGTTTAATAAAAAGAAAAAAAATATTAGAAGACCACTGAGCTCTTCCTGTCTCAGATCTCTCGGTTTCCCAGATCTCCCAAGGGAGTGTTGTCTGGAGTCGGGGGTGCATTATTCATTTCACTGCACTGTCTACCAAACTCACTATGTGCCACCGCTGCACCCTGAGGTCTCCCCAGAGGAACAGTTATCTCTTCTACCAAAATTCCTTGTTCATGCATCATTTGTCTCACTGGGTGGTGAGATTCCTGAGGATAGGGATCTCACTTGATTTCCCTTTGAATGCACAGGACCTGCACCTGTGAACTAAAGCATTTAGAAAGGAGCATGTTAACTCTTAATAAACAACGAGATGGTAAATCTGAGAATGGTATTGTTCTCTTCTCTGAGCAGCTGGTAGACCTGGGTGTAGTGTGGTTCTCAGATTTTTTCACCTGTCTTATTTTACCCCACATCTGACTGTCAGCTCTTCCCGCAGTCTGCAGAGGGCAGTGTGGTGAACAGGACAGGGAAGCCTTGTGGTCCAGACAATCTGGGTCTTAATCCTGCCACTTATGAGCTGTGTGACATTGGGTATGACATTACTCCCTTTTTGCTCTCATTGTAAAATGAGGATGTTACACAAAGCTGAGCAGGAAGGCAGTAGTGAAGCTTAGCTGAGATGGATAAAAAGTCTCTTTTTTTTAGGAGCTCAAGAAATGTTGATTCTTCTTCCTCTGGGCAGTTATAGTAATCATGTCTGTAGTACTTTATACAATACTTTGCGATTTACAAAATTCTTTCATAAACATGATTACATTTACCAAATATCTTGTTAAATCTTCATGGTTAATTGATTTTAATAAACTGTGAAATAAGAATTGTTTAAAATTTAAATTTAACTTATTTAATTTAAATAAAAGACTTATAATATCTTATAAGATCTGTCTTTTCAGGATTCCCTAATTTTTTTTTTATAAGAAGATATTAAGCTGCTGAGGACGTATAGTAAATGTATGGCATATCTCATATTTGTAATTAAATCTGTATTTCTGGGTACCCAAAGGTAAAGAGGTGAAGAACAAACTACATTAAAGCTTAAAAGCTTTTAAAAAATCGAGACCTAATAAAATCCTGTTATTACCTCAATTTAAGGGAATAGAGAGCATACTAAAATACCATTTATGGTGGTCGGATACTTCAGAAGGTGATACAAAGGCAGTAATTAGGATTTCATTAAACCTTTTCTGACCTTGTATCTCTCTTAACATCTGCAACTAGAGAATATCAAAACACTCCAACACCCAAAGCAGTTAAATCAGGGTGTGAAATGTTTAAAAATAAGAACAAATCCAAACGTTTTTCAGATACCTTACGTCTCATTTCATAATAGAAGAATCCACTGTTTGTTTGCTCAGCTGTGGAAGGCCAAGTGTTCATATTATGTGCCTCCAGTGGCTGTGCAAACACATCCTTCTTAGACTCTAACGGTTCATCAAATGTTGTGTTGTAGGACCACAGAGCTGCTTCTGAGCTTCTGCTCTGGTTTTTATGCCTGTGTGTGCCCTGTGCTGGTCACTCTGCTTCATGATGACCAACACATCATGATTCTCTGATTTTCAAACAAAACAAAACACGGTTTCATCTCTCGCACTTGGCTTTGGATATGGCACAGGCGGCCGCTCCTTCATCTCGGCTGCCGTTCCCCTGTCTGTGAGTCGTCTCTTAGCTGATGAACCCATCTCCCCTCAGTGTTGGATCAAACCTTCCCTGCTCTTGGGCCGCAGACCCGCTTCCTTCACTGGGAACCCCCTTGGCGCCCTGCCTTCCACCTCGTCTGGTGTCATTCCTCCCACCTCAAAGGACCTTCTCCTGTCTTGATCCCACCCCTCCGGTATCCTGTTGGGTCTGGTCCCTCCCTCTCCCACCCACTCCCCGCACCGCTTTCCTTTTTCCTTTCCAAGGCTTCAATCTCTTTCCTGCACTGACTGCTCTTCTCTCTGCTGACCTTGAATCAACCACACCCCAAAAGTAAACCACGATCCTCTTTCCAAGTCTTCATCTGTTTCCCTCCGCCCCTTCTCTGCCGAGCCTCTGGGAGGGAGCCGCCTCTGGTATCCTCATCTTCTCTGCCCTCATCCCATCCGACCCGGTCCCCAGTCCTCACGTCCTTCCCCACGGCAGTCTAATTGCCACGTCAAGGACCCCGTCCAGTCTGTCTTCCTGTGTCCCACAGTGCCTTGCGCAACATATATGCTCAGTAAAACACTTGTTGGATTGAATGTACAAACGACAGGTGGGTGCATCATAATGAAGGGGTTAAGAGAACAGGTTCTGGGGGCTCAGCCCTGGCTCTGCCACTTTCGGGCTGTGTGACCTCAGGCCATTTACTTATCTCCTCCATACTGCAGTGTGATGGGGGGATGATAACACAGCCGATTCAGCGAGTTCATACACAGGAAATGGGGCAGGGCATATTGTAATTGTTCAGTAACTCATACTCAATATTGTTGAGTAGCAACACAACTCAATGCGTAGTGATGCTAAGATTGTTTTTTAAGATTTCTCCCACAGTAATGAGTCTTCAGAGTGCAGAGATATGTTTAATTTTGGAATTTGCTCTTCTTTACCATTATACCCAATTAATATGGTAAAATGAGCATGAAATTTAGAGTCGGACAGACTAGGGTTTGAATTCTGCTCTGCCATTTGACTTGCTTTGTTAAGTTACTCAGTATCTCGGAAGCTCAGTTTTTCCATCTTGAAAATTGGGAGAATAATAGTACCAGTGATTTTCTTCAAGATAACATGAGATAGCATACGTAAAGAATGTGGTCCTCCGTAGACACTTGGTAAATGCTATTTACCAGAGATTTTCCCCATTTTCATGGGTGCCTGTTCAGTCTAAGCCCTCATCTTTGTACATTGAGATGATCACACCTACCTCCACCTTGCCCTGTGCAATCCATTCTCCATCTAGCAGCCACTACCCTTCAACCTGCTCTTGGCCACCTGCGTCCTCTGCTCTTGGCCACCTGCGTCCTCTGCTCTGTACACTGCGGGGTTCCTGACACCGCTTCCGGCGTCGGCCCGCGACAGTCTGACTCACTGTTGTCCAATTATGTGAGTAGATATGTAAGATGTGTGTAAAAAATATCTGTTTTGTCCTAATGTCTACAAAAGACCGACGACAGCCACAAAAGTGAACTGGCCAAGAGTTAACAGGATTGTTTTTTTCAGTCCAACAGTGCAATTCTGGAGTCGAGCCAGTGAAATCAGGAGAGGCCCTGGGAAAGGAAACTCGAATAAGAGCCAACTCCATCAAGAGGAAAGTTTCCCAATCTCAAACCACATGCCAGGGATATGAAAGCTCAACAGGATTGATTCGTAAGAAAAAATAATGACGCTAAAACATGTAACAGCCACCCAGCTGTATTACACACCCTCGTTGGTTTGCAGGAGTCAAGAAGATGAATGTGGGGTGATGATATTATAGATGCGAGTGAGAAAGAAATGAAGATAATCATCACAAAGCCTTTTTATTCCTAAATCAAATTTCATTGTGTGTGTGTGTGTGTGTGTGTGTGTGTGTGTGTGTGTGTGTGTGTGTGAAAGGCGAAGCATTTATTTTGGGAAGACCTCAGAAGTTGAAGTTTCATGACCTTTCTGGAAAGACTCTGCCCCCTGAGTCCAATCTCACCCTTCCCTTGGGGCCAACTTTGATTCTCCTTTTTACTCTCTTAAGTCAAACTGTCATCAGGTCCTGTCACTTCCTCCTTTCAAGGCTTCCGGGCCTGATCCCGTTCCCTCACTCCTGGCTTTCCATGCCAGCCCCCGGGTTTACCTTCTGCTCTGTAGAACCTCCCTGGCATTCCTATCTCCAGCCTGGCTGGGAAGCACTGAGCCTCACAGTTCAAAACATGCACAGAATCAGACATCACGGGCTCCCCTGTTCCCTTCCAGGGCCCTGCACTTCTGCACACCGCTGAGTATTACGCCCTTGGAGTTCCTCCTCTCTTATCTCCCAGCTGGGTTTGAAGCTCCTGGAGACAGGGCTGTGTGCCCCACTTTTTATACATGGCTTCCCATTCTCCCCAACACGCCTGGCTCAGTATTAGACACTCCGTTGGTTCTTAACAAGCAAACAGCAAATGTTCCCACCTTGGCTGTTGATTCATCAGTTGATGCATTATAGTTCTGAGAATCTTAGAACTTTTCCTGAAATATATTAGGCTCTAAAGTTAAGAATTCGATAGTACTGGCATAAGCAGATGCAATTAAGATGATTTTTCTTACCCTGCCAAAGTTGCCAGTAATTCTTGAACCAACTCTAATTCAAAACTTGCAATTATATGGAAAAATTTCAAATGGCATAGTACTATTCCTAGAGAATTGAAATATAATAGCTCCGAAGTTAATTTAATCTGTAACCACTACTCGATTATAAAAAATTATGTCATGAGCCATTACGATACGGGATTTGATCAGTAACCGAATCTCTGCAGATAGAATTTAAGAATTTAAGAATTTAAACCGACTCCTTTCATTTGTAATTTTTAAAAGATTACATGATTCACCTCTTAGGGTAGGGCCAAGCTAATTGCCTATGAGTGTATTCTTGGCATTATAAAGTTTTGCTTGTTTATTTAAAAAATGTATATTTTTGAGGGTAACTCTTTTCATATTACTTCGAAAAATTGTTTTGATCGTAACATCCACAGCGAGCTAATCCTCAAGACAGTACATGGGAGAGAGTGTGGGAGGCTTCTTTTCTATGTTAGAAAATATACGAAATAAGATATTGGTGTACTCGCGGAAGGTGGATGATGTCTTTCCTTCCACAGTAATTCAGAACATTTAGAACTGCCCAGAGCACCTGCCCAGGTGGGCTGAGCTCCCCCTGTGAACAGAGGCGTGGCTGGGGACCCGCGGGAGGGAGGCCCTCTCCCCTGTCTTCTGTCCTCCTTACAGTGGGCTGTCTCCTTCTAGAGCTCCCGTCCTGCCTACACGCCGACTCCTTGTCTCTCCTCACTGTACCTTTCTGTCTGGCCTTCTTCACATCAGCTTTTCCTCTGCAGGGAGCAATGCGGAGGACACATTAAAGACGAATCTCCAACGAGGGTCAGACTGAACAACCAAAACCTTTGCTGTGCCGTGGGTGCAGAGTGGGAGAGACCCACGCAGGGGCGGGGCCCCCAGCAAACCCTCATTATTCGGGGCAGGTGCAGCCAAGAGGCAAGCTGGCTTCTGCCATCTATGTGTATTTACTTTCCTCACCAAGTTTTATCCTTCACGTAGACAATTTTCTGTGTGTAGTGTAAGTCTTACTTTAAACTGTAGCTTAAGCACACGTGTTCGGAGCCAGGGCAGCAGGGTCCACGTGGGAAGCCGTGAAGACGGGGGTCTTTGGAATCAGCAGAGCGCACCCCTTCCCCCAGGGGCATTGGCATTTTAAATGTCCCAAAGCCCCTCGGCGTCCACACGGAAGGGCACTGCCCCCAGGCTCTCGCTGCAGGGTACCCTGGCCAAGAAAGGCCACTCTAAATCGAGTGTAGAGAACATGAGATTTTCTAGTTTCAACACATCTGAACATGAGATTGTGACTCGCGATCCGTAGGGTGTCATAGTTTAAGTGGCTCAGACAATGGCGAATCTGCCAGGGAGTGGTGATATGACACCAAGTCGGTGGGACCCAGAGCCCCTCAGACCTGGCTCCTCTGCGCAGAGGCGGCCCCACTCCCCTTCCCGGGGCAGAATCATGTGACTCTCCGCTCACCCTC
>NW_011888786.1:1108248-1110469 GCF_000151845.1 Pteropus vampyrus | reverse complement strand
AACATCCACAGCGAGCTAATCCTCAAGACAGTACATGGGAGAGAGTGTGGGAGGCTTCTTTTCTATGTTAGAAAATATACGAAATAAGATATTGGTGTACTCGCGGAAGGTGGATGATGTCTTTCCTTCCACAGTAATTCAGAACATTTAGAACTGCCCAGAGCACCTGCCCAGGTGGGCTGAGCTCCCCCTGTGAACAGAGGCGTGGCTGGGGACCCGCGGGAGGGAGGCCCTCTCCCCTGTCTTCTGTCCTCCTTACAGTGGGCTGTCTCCTTCTAGAGCTCCCGTCCTGCCTACACGCCGACTCCTTGTCTCTCCTCACTGTACCTTTCTGTCTGGCCTTCTTCACATCAGCTTTTCCTCTGCAGGGAGCAATGCGGAGGACACATTAAAGACGAATCTCCAACGAGGGTCAGACTGAACAACCAAAACCTTTGCTGTGCTGTGGGTGCAGAGTGGGAGAGACCCACGCAGGGGCGGGGCCCCCAGCAAACCCTCATTATTCGGGGCAGGTGCAGCCAAGAGGCAAGCTGGCTTCTGCCATCTATGTGTATTTACTTTCCTCACCAAGTTTTATCCTTCACGTAGACAATTTTCTGTGTGTAGTGTAAGTCTTACTTTAAACTGTAGCTTAAGCACACGTGTTCGGAGCCAGGGCAGCAGGGTCCACGTGGGAAGCCGTGAAGACAGGGGTCTTTGGAATCAGCAGAGCGCACCCCTTCCCCCAGGGGCATTGGCATTTTAAATGTCCCAAAGCCCCTCGGCGTCCACACGGAAGGGCACTGCCCCCAGGCTCTCGCTGCAGGGTACCCTGGCCAAGAAAGGCCACTCTAAATCGGGTGTAGGGAACATGAGATTTTCTAGTTTCAACACATCTGAACATGGGATTGTGACTCGCGATCCGTAGGGTGTCATAGTTTAAGTGGCTCAGACAATGGCGAATCTGCCAGGGAGTGGTGATATGACACCAAGTCGGTGGGACCCAGAGCCCCTCAGACCTGGCTCCTCTGCGCAGAGGCGGCCCCGCTCCCCTTCCCGGGGCAGAATCATGTGACTCTCCGCTCACCTTCAGGCACGGTCGCCCCATTTCACTGCTTGTATCCACACAGAGTCGTAAACCCAGAGGGCAAGTCGAACTTACAGAGATTACTTTGTCCCAGATAATATTCAGAAAGGGAATTCTCAGGCCGAAGGAAAACTCAGTTTTCCTCCAAATGTCCAGAGTCAATCCCCTTTCTAACACCATCCTTCGCTTAAACAAAATGTCCTCACTGTTCTATTTTTTCGAGTTCCAGAATACGGAGACATTTTCTTAAAACTTAGATGGGGTTTCAGGAATTATATGAGTGACTGGACTACGCCAAGTTCTAAAATTTGAAGGAAAACATTGGTCACTTGTGTGGCCATCAATGCTGTTACCAGCCCAGCGAAGGGATCTGGCCGGAGTCCTGGTCCTCAGCGCTTTGTAAGTGAGGACCCCCTGTGCCCTCCCCGCCGCCAGGTCGCAAGTGAAAAATTGCCGCGGTCATGGGAAAGTCCAGTTCCTAGACAGCTGACCTTGGGCGTCCTGCGCTGACCCCCTCAGGGTCCCCACGCATTCCTTGGCATCTCTGTGTCATCCCAAGCACGTCCACCGTGCTTCCTTCCCACCGTCAGGAGAAACCCCTACTGTGTCGTCTTGAACTTCCTCTACCAGCCTTAGAAGGCTTTTAACTACCGAAGTCCAGGCCATATTAAAAATATTAAACAACACTCGTGGCCAAGAGCTAAGCAATCAGAAGAGACGTCAAGGGAACAGGGTCCTGGGGTGTCGGCCTTGTCAGACGAGGCTTTAATTGGTCCACTGTGGGGAAGCCCAGGGTCTTGGAAGTGGGGTGTAGGTAGCCAGGGTAGCCTTCATGGGGATTGGGGTCAGCAGCTATTTACCATTCTGTACAGAAATATTTAAAGATTTTAATAATTATATAGCGGCAGTGGTACCGCCAGACTTAATGACAGTCTGCAGGCAGTGGCTATCTAGAGCACTGTATGAGAAGGATTCTGAAGTTATCTCCAGGCTCTGTGGGGCAAAAAAGGATATGATTAAGTAGTCATTTATGGTAAGGATGGGGGATGGGGACGAAAAATTTCTGCTTAAGTGGCGGGTGAGGATTAGTGATTCTGTGTGGGTGGCGACCAAAGGTATGTGTGTCACGTGCTTGCAGCCCTAGTTAACAAGCCC
>NW_011888786.1:1103216-1105913 GCF_000151845.1 Pteropus vampyrus | reverse complement strand
CTTTAATTAAGGCTTGTCCCAGACATGAAATTGCTCAAATGACTTGAACATTTTTGTTCTACAAAGGACATTTAACACCAAATTTCAAGAAGTATCCGAGACATCCAAAGACTCAGAGTCGTTTTAAAGTTTATTCCCAGTAACTTCATGCTACAAACAGACCTAAAACATCCCTCCTTCTGAATGGCCCCGCCTTACCTGATGACCTAATGAAGTGGGTCAATTATGATTACTGGCTTGGGGTAATTTGGGTTATTGTCCCAAGTCCCAGTGAAAACTCAGAAATGTAAGATGGAGTTGTGTATTCTCGGTCGAAATGGGACTCACCATAAAAGACTGTCAAATCAAGCTCCAATTTTCCCTTTAAAAAATGTGCTGTGTACTGCTCTGTGATACATCTGGGAGAGTTAAGAGTCAGTCCTGAGAGGTCTCATCACAAAGGGAATCATTTTTTTTTCTTTTCTTTTTATGGTATCTTTATGAGGCGATGGATGTTAGCGGTATCTATTGTGGTGATCACTTCACAATATGTGTAAATCAAACCATCATGCTGTTCCCCTTTAATTTATACAGTGACATATGTCAATTATGTGTCAATAGAAATGGAAAAAACATGCTGTGTAATCATATATTTTCAATGTTCATTATGAAATTATATGGTATGCTGTGGTTTGAAAATAGCTAATTTAGTGTTGGGGGATAGTTTATTTATGTGTGAACGCTATGAAGTTGAGAGGCTACACAAAAATGCCTAAGAAGCTACTTAAAAATAACATTAATACATAAACAAGAGTTTGAAACAAAGGAGTTTGTAGGAAGTCTGATAATGGCATCCTAGCCTACTACCTCTGAGGATGACTGCCTTGATTGAATTCTCACTTTCTACGGTGGAATATTAACGATTCCAGTCTAAGATATTCATTGTGTTCATGACAGGTCTCTGTTTACCGGAAAATTAAGCCTGGACTGGCGTTATCAATTATTTTAATAGATTCCCTTTGTTAGATTATGGTCTGCTATAACATGTCTCACAAACACCTGGAAACCTTGTGAAAACACAGTTTCCTGGGCCCTGACTCAGAGTTTCTGATTCAGTGAGTCTCAGGTAGGACTTGAGAATTCCCGTTTCTAACAAGTTCTCCAGTGATGCTGATGCTGATGCTGATGCTGATGCTGATGCTGCTGGTCCTTGGGCTACACTTTGAGAACCATCTCTGTAAGGTGTAGGAAAAAAGTAAGTAGGAAATTTTAAAAATGTTTAATTAAATAATAACTTTAAAAAGGATGAATATATACATGTGTGTTTATGAATTTACTGTATGTATAGATTTATATACATAAAGTGAAGCTTTGGATTGTTTCTCTGTTAGGCGTCACATGAGAATGACTAGAAATGTATTTCTATCCAATCTGGAGGGTAGGCTTCAGACGGCCTGACTTCAATACCCACAATTCTCGGTAAAGGGCGCCTCCTACAGGCAGCCTCATGCGGGAGGCTCCTGGAGGGGGCGGGCAGTGGGGATGCATTAGGTAGGTGAACCATATGAAATCACCAAAACATGGACAAATTTCTGCAATTTCACATGGTTCAACCTAATATATACTCACAGAGAGTTAATGACTTTCCTGATCATACCACGTCGAGATGTATAGTCCACAGAGTGGGCGAGTATGTGTGCGCGTGCGCACGTGTCACACGCCAATCTCATTTACGGTGCAAGGGTCCACTCACCTGGGGCACTGGTCGTTGGGCGTCACGCTCCCCGCCAGGCTCAGCTCCGGGACCAGTGTGGGCTCCCCGGGCCTCCTGCCCTGGGCTGCTCTCTCCCGCACCTGCTGCTCCATCACTGCCGGGTCGATGGGCTCCGGGGGGACCGGCTTCACAGGCTCCTCCCGGGGATACGGCTCCTCCATCTCCTCATCCAGATGCTCTTCGACTGCTTGTTTCTTTTTCTTCTTCCTGGCCTTCTGTTGGGTAAGAGGCGACCTTATGTGAAACAGGAACTTTGAAATTTCATATAAGAGCAGTTTTCTGAATCAGATACACCTGAGTGCAGACCCAGCTCCACCTCAACCAGCTGTATGCGCTCAGGCAGATCACTAAGCCACCTGACCTCTCCCTGCCTCAGTTTTCTCATCTACAAAATGGGGACGATCATAGGAAACACCTTCCAGGGCTATTGAAATGGGGTAATGCCTGTAAAGCACTTATCACGGTGCCTGGCCCCTCGAAAGGGCTTAAAAAATGTTAGCTAATCACGTGATCATTAATATCAGTTCTAAAGGGTCAAGACACATCTTAAAGTAAAATAAAGGCTGTGAGCACAACTGGCATTGCAGGTCACCCTGATCTGTTACTTATTGCCCTTAGACTCAATTTTGCAGGGTCATGTGGACAAGTCACGTGGTTTTCTGAGAGACATCCGGAAGCATCAATGCCCTACATTCAGTGGGATAATGCGTTGTAAATGTTTGACACATACGTGAGTGATTGCTACGTTATTACTCGTTGGTTCACTCGAATGGCCACAGACTGATACCAGAGAACTATCTATGGAAAAAGCCGCTCTGGGATCGGCTAGCTCGGTGGTCTTTTAAACAAGTGCGTTAGCTATTTCATTCATTCGTTCTTTTGTCCCCTAGCGAGGGGGCAGGGAGGGAGACAGAGGAGGGGTAGAAGGGGACGCCAGTCGGCTT
>NW_011888786.1:1100706-1103166 GCF_000151845.1 Pteropus vampyrus | reverse complement strand
CTGACACCTGGGTTTCAGACTTCCAGCCTCCAGAACTGTGAGACAATGAATGTCTGTTGTTTTAAGCCACCAAGTTTGTGTTGCTCAGTTATGGCAGCCCTGGGAAACTAAAACAGACCCAAATAAATATATCTCTGATGGCGGGATTTAGGCTAGTGGGAGATTTATTTTGGGGGAGGGATCCTAGCACCTGTAACCACCCCCAACCCCCATTATAACCACCTGTGATTATGGCACCATTGACTTCTCTGGTACATTATGCTAGGGGCCTGGTAGAGGCTGATATTGAGATACTTACTTCTATGATGAATGAGCCAGAGGTCCCCCCTACCCTCCACCCTCCCTCGGTCCCCATCCCTTCTTGAGGCACACCCTTGAGCCCTTGGCCAGTTAATCTGTTAGCATTTTCAGATGGCGAGTTCAGGTGACAGATCTCCTTCTGCCAAGACCTTACAAACAGGCACGACCTCCTGTTCCCCTCGGGACTCTATGAGGACACTGGCATAGCCCATGGATGATTTCAAACCATCTCTCACCTGTGACGACCAAAATACCCTTGGGACAGTGATGATAATTAAAATGAGTACCTGCAGTGTTAAACTCTCTGGCCAGTTGACTATCTGCAAATTGAAAATCTGTCCAAAGTGAACCCGGAAGTCTGCTCCGAGTGGCCGACTGTTGGTCCTGGACACCTCCTTTTCATTGAAGATCACCTTTAAATACACCGAGCGCTTCTTGACATCTTCTCTTCGCAAGACCTCCGCCCTGCAAAGTGAGCCCATAGGCAGGTGGGATTAGTATTAACTGACTACAGATAACTGTAGTGTTTGATAAATGGTCACTGACCAGAACAAGATACACTGCAGGTGACGCTGCCAGTCACCTTAGCCTTCATTGAACCAAAATAACTCTAGGTCTTTCAGAGCGTGATATAATAAAATACTGTGATATGGAATAAGAGGCACTGAAGAGGTCTCAGGAGATTTAAGGACTGTGGTCCAGGCGTGGCTGTCCTATGGTCTCCTTAATTTTTTTCAAACAAGCCTTACATTTATATCTCAAAGTTTTAAGTAAACAGAAATATATTACTTGTTATATGGAGTGAATTCAAACCATAAGGGATAGAGTACTGATTTAAACCTCCAAGAGTAGCCTTTAATTTTGTTGCGGATATTTGCAGATGTCCACCCAAAATGCCAGTTATTGGTTAAGTCAATAGCAACTCAAGCTTGTCAAGGAAAGGGAGAGGTTAGAGCATAAAAAATTTCAAAACGCACTCTTTTTGGGTGGTGGTTTTTTTTCTTGATATTATGATGATATATACACGAATAACACTTATTATTTTAACTATTTTTAAGTGAATTCAGTGGCATTAAGTACATTCACAATGTTGTGTAACCATCACCAGTATCCTCCAGAAGGTGTCCATCATCTCAGATAGAAATTCCGTACCCACGAAACTGGGTGGTAGTTTTCACTTTTTATGTATCTTTAATTAAGGCTTGTCCCAGACATGAAATTGCTCAAATGACTTGAACATTTTTGTTCTACAAAGGACATTTAACACCAAATTTCAAGAAGTATCCGAGACATCCAAAGACTCAGAGTCGTTTTAAAGTTTATTCCCAGTAACCTCATGCTACAAACAGACCTAAAACATCCCTCCTTCTGAATGGCCCCGCCTTACCTGATGACCTAATGAAGTGGGTCAATTATGATTACTGGCTTGGGGTAATTTGGGTTATTGTCCCAAGTCCCAGTGAAAACTCAGAAATGTAAGATGGAGTTGTGCATTCTCGGTCGAAATGGGACTCACCATAAAAGACTGTCAAATCAAGCTCCAATTTTCCCTTTAAAAAATGTGCTGTGTACTGCTCTGTGATACATCTGGGAGAGTTAAGAGTCAGTCCTGAGAGGTCTCATCACAAAGGGAATCATTTTTTTTTCTTTTCTTTTTATGGTATCTTTATGAGGCGATGGATGTTAGCGGTATCTATTGTGGTGATCACTTCACAATATGTGTAAATCAAACCATCATGCTGTTCCCCTTTAATTTATACAGTGACATATGTCAATTATGTGTCAATAGAAATGGAAAAAACATGCTGTGTAATCATATATTTTCAATGTTCATTATGAAATTATATGGTATGCTGTGGTTTGAAAATAGCTAATTTAGTGTTGGGGGATAGTTTATTTATGTGTGAACGCTATGAAGTTGAGAGGCTACACAAAAATGCCTAAGAAGCTACTTAAAAATAACATTAATACATAAACAAGAGTTTGAAACAAAGGAGTTTGTAGGAAGTCTGATAATGGCATCCTAGCCTACTACCTCTGAGGATGACTGCCTTGATTGAATTCTCACTTTCTACGGTGGAATATTAACGATTCCAGTCTAAGATATTCATTGTGTTCATGACAGGTCTCTGTTTACCGGAAAATTAAGCCTGGACTGGC
>NW_011888786.1:1092037-1098321 GCF_000151845.1 Pteropus vampyrus | reverse complement strand
TAAACTTGGTCAAGCGCCTAGAGCTGACAGATGTTTGCTGTGTACACAGTGTGGCCTGTTGGTTTAGCAATTAACAGTCTTTCAAGGCACAGACCAGTACGGATGTATAGGATTCTGCCAAAGAAATCACTTTGGCAGTACAGTGGCACCTGCCATTTATAAACATTGGGGAAATTTGGCTCAAAAAATTTAGTTCCATTACTGATATATAGAGAACATTTGCTTTTCCCCTTGTTATTGATCATTTATTTGTAAATAAATTATTTATAAATAAACTGGTTAGAATTTGGATACTTTTTCGAGAAAAAAATTATGGTGTATCACACGGTGGCTAGATGAACCAAGGATGCGAAAAAAGGTCACTCAAAAAGAATTTAAGGGCGTTAAGTATCACCACTGAATTGTGCTTAATTAGCACAAGAGAAGTTTGCAACCTAGGGCGACCTTAAGGGTAAATCTACTATAAAGCTTGGTTTATCCTCAACCTGAGGAAGGAAGGAAGGAAGGAGAAAACGATCTGGTAAATATTTATGTTCTGCTTCGGCTGGGAGGAGTAGCCTGGGAGATGGAATTTAGAAAAGGAAGCCCTGTAATTTCTGGCAGATACCCACGGTTTCTGTGTGAGAGATAATTTGAACTTGCCTTTTATCACTAATGTTAACTGAGCAGATACTAAGTGGCAGGTGCTCTGTCAGGGACCAGATGTCAGGTCTGTGCGCTGACATGGCGACAAGGCCCCAGCCCTCATAGAGCACAGTCTTGTAACTGTGCAGAACAAAACTGTATCATGTTTCTCAGTCTTATGATGATTACATCCCTCCCCTCCCCGCCTGCCCCAATCACAATTTGCAGTTATCTTTGGCCAAAACATGGCTGTTTTCAAAGCAAAGTGTCAGATAATTGCCCACATTTGTCACTTTTCATGTAGGTGTACGGGCACGACACTTATGCAGAAGAAACTTTCAGGAAGGGACCAAAACCAACAAAGGCACTCTTGAATTAATGCACAGAGCACAGCTTTGCCGTGGTGACTGCGAGCTCACTCACGTATCACAGTCTGGTGAATTAGGCTGAATTAGCAGAAATGCTGTCAAAGCGCTTTCTCCACACCACACCCAGATCAGATGGATTAAAGATGAATGTGAAAGATAAAACCATGAAGACCATAAGAAACAGTACCGTTAGGCTGTGCACATGACTTGAGGGGTGGAGGGAGGTAGATTTCTTAAGCAGATACAAAAAGCACCGATCATAAAAGACTAATATCTACTATCGCTTTAAAATTAAGAACTTCTATTGGCCAAAAAGCAGCAATAAGACAGTAAATGGAGAAGTTCAGAGTAGAGACTATGTCTACAGCATGCGTCATCCACAAGGTCTTGTGAATAGGATGTATGCTGAACTCCTACAACTTACGAAAAAGATAAAAAACAAACCATCCAGTTCAAAACTTGACAAAAGCCTTGAACAGACACATCATAAAAGAAGAAATCAAGATGGCCAATCCGTACGGGATAAATATAAATTAAAAAATGTCATCAGTTTGGCACATCTGTGTTTGACAGTACCAGGTGATACAGATAATATAGGTGATATAGACCTATGGGCACACTGGCGAAAGCATAAATCAGCTCAACTGCTGGGGAAAAAATGTGTGGAATCAGCATGTAAATATTTGGAGAAGCGTATCTCCTAAGACTTGACATTTTTACTTCCAGATATCTTTCTAAAAGACATGTACACAGGTACTCTCTATCACAGTTGAAAAATGGAATCGACTCAAATGTCCATCAACAGTAAAATGGACAAATTTTGTAATATCCGTATAACGAATTATACAGCAAGGAAAAATAAACTATAGCTCTGTGTCACAAAGTAGATGAATCTCACATAGTATTAAAGAAAAGAAGAAAGTGTGTATTCGCTGAAGAATGCACACAATATTCTTTCATTTACGGAAAAGTCAAATGCAAGCGATATTAAACTGTATGTTCTTAGGGATCACACATAGGTGGCAAACCTATAAATAAAACCAAGGGAACACCGATCATAAAAGTCCAGAAAATGGGTTATCTCTGAAATGGAGGGGGCTGCCAGATACTGGCGATTCCTATTTCTCAACCTGGGACGTGGTTACCTGGTTACTCATTTGTAAGCATTTTTTTAAATAAATATTTTTAAAACTGTATCTATGTTTCATACAATTTTTGAAAACAGCCTACTTTCTCAAAACCAGTTTCAAGGGTGTATTTGTGAACCTCTGGAACTCTCGAAGAGACTTCATTTCTTTCCAGACTTTTATGATGGTCTTGAGCAATGCTCGATCTTTTTCTTGTTCAGCGTCACGCAGTTTTCTGGTTTCCCTACAAGATAATATACATGCATTTACATTCTGGTTTCGCTACAAGATAATATACATGCATTTACATTAAAAAGTTATTTAGGTGTGTTTGCAAATTAAAAAAAAAACAACTAATAATTCTATAGTGAGTGTATATTTAATTTAAGAGCTACAATATTTCTTAAGTACTAGAAAACCAAAAACATGAATGTAAATTTGAAGACAATAAGATGCCAACCTGTTTTGAGAGGTTATTTGATTTTGTTTCCTCTAGCTGAATCTGACTTCAATTAAATTAAATCGCCTTTTAAAATTCTTATTAATTCTATGCACCCTTAAATAATAGCCACCCTCGAAGCTATGAAAATAAAGGGCCCACTAACTGCAGTTCTCATGAATTAAATTATTGTAAACATAGGGGAGTATGTTGCTATCTCAGTTTATAACAGATATATTCGTGCTATATATAGCATAGATATATGTCTGTGCTAACACAAATCACAGGTTATACCTTTAGGAGACAGAGTGATGTTTCTTCATGCCTTGGTGAGTTTTCAGAGCTAACTAGATTAACAATATTTTTAGCTTGACGTGAAGAGGCATCTCTGGAAAATGCTTTCATTTTTAGCTCCATTATTTAAAGTGTTCAGCACTTATTTAATGCCTTACTTTAAGTCCTCTCTATGAACGATAGCCAAATCCAGAACCCAAATATACTCTATTTATGTAATTAATTAAACTTTTTTCTTGAGCAAGTACTAGCAGGATTTAGAAGAATCTAAGAGATAGAAGGTGTCTCTGTCCTCAGAAAGTTTAGCTCAGGAGACAGACACATGGATAAATGACTATAACATACAATGTGAGATTTGCCTAAGAGAGTGTCTTAGGAACACTGCCACAGAGGCAGTGTTTCATGAGTGAGCACCTCATGAACTTCCAGAAGGAAGGCCCGAGTCTGCGGGTTGTACTTGTGACGACTTAGTCTATGGAGATGGTACAGAGAAGCACAGAAGGCTAGCTTTCTAATCATTCAACTGCTGGCTGTGGAAAAGGAAGATGGCAGAAGATGACAGCCAGTTAGTGGTTGGGTTGCCAAGATTCAGGACTCTCTGAAGACCTTGCAAAATCAAGAAAGCAGTGAACTAGAATAAGAAGCATTCTTCGCGAGTGGCCGTGAAGCACTGTGGTTAAGGGTAAAGCTTTTAGAACCAGACTCTTCGCACCCCTACCCTGCCCTCCGAGTTTAAATCCTGGTTCTATCATTTACCAGCTGGCATGTGTCTTTTCTGTCCATATGTACCAGCATCTGTGAACCTAAGACAAATGAGTGCTGTTTCAGGTGTTCTTTAGGTTTAGTAAACTGTATCACACAGCAAGTATCTTCTTACACCTGGATTTCAACATTGTTTCGTCTATACGGATATAGGCAGATCTAATTCAGTCATTATAACTGTGGTATAGAGATTCAATGTAAGACTCTGGCAGCTGTGTTCATTGATATGGGGTTATTTCTAGTTTCTAATTTTTTAAATGATGCTGTGGAATCCTCACACATGCCTCCAGGTGCGAGCGGCTCCTTAGAGTACACACACCTGAAGTTGAAGTGCTGGGTCCCTAGCTGACGGGCATTACAAAACAACACTGCTTGTCTATGGCCAGGCTGCTCCCTAAAGTGGTGGAAACATTTGTTTATTCCAGCAGTGTGTGAGTTACAGCATCTCACACCTTCTTTCTTTCATAGGGGACTTCCAATTTGGTGTTAATGTGACAGATACATCTCATTATTTCACGTGGCTAAGTTTCACATGTATTCAGTATATTCAGAAAAATTCTGGAAAAAAAAAAAACAACTCTACAAGTAGACATCAAACAGGAAAAAAAAAAAGAAGTTACAATTACAAACTTACCGAATTTCAGATTTATACTCTTTGATGGCTTTTGGGGTTATATCAACAGATTTATGAGTTTTTGCTGGATCGAGACCTGTCTGAACAGCATTTCTTAGAGCTTGGAGCTTAAAAAAATATGGATACAAATTTTGAGTTAGATACTCGACTTCCTACTGCAAGTTACATGCCTGGACCCACCCGCTTCTCTAGGGCAAAAGATACCAGCAAACTGTGAAGAGATGTTTAAGCATCCAGCCATGTCCAGGCTTTCACCAAAATGAGCTTTGACAGAGAGCTACTTCTTCTATTCTCAAAAAAAAAAAAAAAAAAAAATGGGGGGGTGACGCTAAAGAACAGTGTATGTTCATCCTTATTTTGTGATCCTGATAATCAAGCAGCTGATGAGAAATGTTGCTTTTATGTGTGTGTGTCTCAGAAACAAGTTTTCTCTCAAGGCTAGAAGTGGATCTTTCTGAGTCTTGGACATACAATGATATTCTCGTAATGTGAAGAGATCATAAAATTATAGGCTCATAAAAAGAGAGATCGTGGACATATCTCTTATCTGAGCAGTAAGCTTTAAAGTTAGGGCATAAGACTAAAATTGCTTATAGTCAAAATTACCTGTGAAAATCCCACAGGCCAGTTATCACACTGGAAAGAAATCCCAATCAAAAAGCCATTTCTTTGAGCATCAGTTGAAACAACTGACTTGTGTTTAGGGACCATGTTATGAGAAATTACATATAAAAATGGGATGTCTCTAAGGACAGAGAGGTTCTCAAGCCATGAATGTCTCAGCATCTGAGCTCACATAAACAAGACACAGCCACGAATCTTCCATCTGATCCTTACTCCTGGTGGTGAGGTCACTTGTGCTCTATGCACAAATCTTCCTATTGAAGCCAAGTGTGTGCCACTAAATTTGCACATGTTAAAGGATGTCGCCATATCTTTCCTTTTGCCTCTAGGCAGGACACCATATCACACACATCCCAGACAGAGGGACCATGAGAAAGAAGAGCATAAGCATTTGCCACTGGAGGTACTTTGTTGTTTGGACTCATCAGAAGAACCAGCCCTGCCAACAGTGAGCGTGGTAGAGTGTACCTTATCAGTAAGAAACTTCGCCTTGCTTCTCTGGCACCTTGCAAGATACTGGTCATACAACTGGGCCAGCTTGGCTGCCAAAACATGCTCTCGGCTAAAACAGGGATGATGAGTGAAGATTAACCCTGAAATGTCAATGTCCAGTTGGAAATTTCCAGGGGAGTCTCCAGATCCAATCATGTGTGGACTTCTGTGCACATATCTGACTGCCTGCCAGAGAGAGCAGAGCGTGGGGGGAAAACAGTTAAGACTGATCTAATGAGCAGTGGGAAGACTGTCAGACACAAGATATGTCCTACCCTGGGCAAGCCAGGAGAACCACGCTCCATTCCCAATGTCCTGGAGGTTTTTCAAGGCCTGCTCTTTTCTGAATACTTGAAACGTAAAATGAAAGACAAGGAGTGAGGAGAGAAACCATTTCAATCTTGCTTCCGAGGTCTTTTACATTTTCTGTCTCCCAAGTCATCGTCCTAATCTTTGTCATGCAGACTGTCCTGTTTCTTGAAATCTTGGGTTTTATCGCTGATGACCTCGAAATTCTTTTCATGAGAGGAGCACAGATTCCAGTCCAAACCGTTCACTCTCTGGATCATAGATATACTCTCCACGAGCAAAGTAACAGGGGAAGAGGGCAGTGGAGCCGCTGACTGTGTGGAAAATCGGCATGGGAATGTCCACGGGGACTTCCTGGACCCCACGGTGTGCGGCGTGTCAGATACACCTGTCTCTGCTTTTATTCCACGGTCTTCAAGACGGTCTCCATCTCCCACGGCCGCTTTTGCGAGAATCTAGTTTTCGAGTGTGAGCAGCTCCAAGGTGGAGAGGAGACTTTCGGGTTTCGTGTCTTCGCCTCCCTTGTAGACACTGCCTATGATCAGGATATGGGATTTGAGACACATCCCTCGAGCCTCCTTTTTTTGCACAGGCAGGGGGGCTTTTGGGAG
>NW_011888786.1:1082597-1090732 GCF_000151845.1 Pteropus vampyrus | reverse complement strand
ATCAGGATATGGGATTTGAGACACATCCCTCGAGCCTCCTTTTTTTGCACAGGCAGGGGGGCTTTTGGGAGCTATTTATGTTATTTGGAAAATGATAATGTAAGATGATGCAACACAGGTGTATTGTTTACAAGTTATGAGGTTAAGTGGGGGTTGTAAAAACCCTAGTCAGAATCCAAGCTTCCATCCTTGAGACTGTATGTAACATCTTCATTTAACTCTTCTTCATGGCATCATGTAAGATGCTGATTCAGGGCCAGAAGCCTTGGATTCTAGCTCTGGCTCTAACTTGCTCTGGGACTCTGGGCTGGTTACTACACTTCTGGGTGCCTCTATGTCCACCTCTGCAGAAAGGGGAGGCTGATGAAAAAGATTCAGTTAGCATTTTGTGGCTCACTAGGCATTATATACAGCCCTTCACATACATCACCTCATTTACTCCACAAAGATGAATGGATGTCTTCCATTAGTGGGGCCTGCCTTCAATTTAGAGGGTGGAGGGAGGACCAGGATCTGATCTTTATAATGTGGGGTGGGAAGGACAGGCCTGGATATGCATGGGAAGGCTTGAGAGCCGGAAGAGGGGCCTCCAGAGTTAGAATCCTATGATTCTAAGTTTCTAATATTCTACCCTATCAGATTAAGAACAGAAAAGGGAGGCCCAGCTTGTGTATGTGTGGTATATGTGCGTCTGTGTACACAAGCATATGTGTACAGAAATGTATTCACATTTGTCATATAGTGTGATCTGCTTTACAGTTACTATTAGTTATCAAATCAGTACAAGTATTTGCATTTACAGAAAAGCATATACATATGAGCCTTCATTTACCAGTAAATTTATCATGATGTGTTGCTTGATTTGTACTGGAATTCACAGATAAGAATATGAGTTTATTTCTTTTTAGCCATTTAATCTCATAATTCCTCCCCAGACTAGTAGACTATTAATGTATATTAAGACATGATTTCCTGCAGGACTCTGAGAGAGAGTATCCTTCATTTATTTTAATCAAATAACAAGTTTTCTCCTATAAAACAACATTCGGTCTGTCTTTGAAGAGACCTATAGACTTTCTATTTTTAAAAAATGCCCTTGTAAAAGCAGGGTGCGTTACCAAATATGGTAGGCTTGAATAAGAATGGACTGACTGTGTGTCTGAACTGAATGTGCATTTGGATTTACAGGGCAGAAAGACCACCTCTACGTGGACGATATTCCACTGATGTTTGGTACCTAACGAAAGCCTTGGTTCTCATCGTCCTTACGATGTCGACTGCGACAATGAAAGCCCATTTCTTTTCTCTTTCATTCGAGTAAAAGTATTCTGCTAGAACCCACATTTGTATGAGAAGTTTTAATCTGCCTGTGGTCACTATGTGTCTTCTGATCACCCAGACTACCTGGATTAATTTAAAAATTCCTGCCTCACAAAGCCACGTACCAGCAAACATCATTCCGCAGACTTAGCGGAGGAGTCCTCTCGCATTGCTCGGCTGCTGCTGGCTCTTGCCTTGACGTCCCCTTCACGGTGCGGTTATGAGATCACTCAGGCGAGCCCGTCAGGTTCCGTCTTGAACCCTTCCCGGTATGAGTAAGCAAGGTGGTAGCGTGGTTCTCATTACTTGGAATGTTACCTAGGTCACCTGTGCTTTGCCTGTCCTTTCCCCAGATTTGGTCTCGGTTCCAAGTGGAATTCTATTGTCTAGTTTTACCCTTAGTGCAACCGATGATGTCTGCATCCGTCTCTGACTTCTGCGCATTCCCCAATTAGTTCAGCACTTCTTAAGGAGACAGAGAAGATAGACTCCCTCAATATCCATAGTAATTACTCTTCTATTTTCTAACTTTAACCTATAACTTAGTGCTTCATTATATCTGTGTGCTATGCCGACATGGATGGACAGATGAAGAGACAGACTGATGGATTATTAGATATGTTCACAAATTGATGCTGCCTCGATCACTAATTAATTATGTCATATAAGCAAATAGATGATAAATCTCTCATGGACTGGGACTTAGGTTTATTCTTGTTTTGTAAATCTACTCCCAGGAACACATTTCTGCACAAAGTGGCCACTTGTTAATACTTGTCTGTAATAGCAATATTTTATATGAATTCATAATTTTGAAAAGGGCATGCACGAACATTGTCTCAGTACTCACAATGATCCTGGGAGGCAGAGAAGATTATTATTATTCCTATTTTTCAATTAAGGAAACAGGTCCGGAGAGGGACAGGGATCCGCCCAAGGCCACAAACTAGTCAGTGGAACATTCGACCCAGCTGAGATTTTCTGACTTAGGCCTGGTTTTTCTCTGTTCATCACCCACTCTACAGAATGATCATCCTATCCCCTTGATCAGTGTTGAAATGTTACAAATTTATAATTACATGAGTTTCCATAGGAGCCGATCCTTGCTTAGCACTTCAGGAAAGCAAGAGCAATATAGTTAAACATGAACTCGGTCTGTTTAGCACAGCCAGCACTTACGGAGGTGTTCCAAGTGCTCACGCGTATTATCTCAACCCATCTGCGCAACAATGCCAGAGGTAGAGCTATCATTATGCCCCCTGTACAGATGAAGAAACTGCAGCAAAGAGAGATCCAGGGCCAAGTTCTCCCAAGGAGTGGTCCAGCCAGGACTCAAGCAGGCAGTGCGGTACCAGAGCTTAGAAAAATACAATAAAAAGGATTTGCGAGGATAGAAAACCTCTAGTTATTGCAATGAGTGGGAAGTAATCCCGCAGCATACGTAAGATGACAGAAAGCTAAGGAAAATATGGACAACTGACCCGAATATGCAAATGAAGATGCCGACTTAGCTATTCTCTCTCACCTGGGAAACTCACTCCTAGGGTCAAGAAGGGATTAGGTGAGCACAGAAAAATCACTCTTATACATATGCCTGCTGTTTGTTCTTTATGTGTAAGATAGTGAATTATAAAAATAAAATCAAAGTAGAATGTTACAGATGCTATTCAAGAAGCAAAGCACTGACAAGCAAATTCCTGTAGTAAAAATGCGGAGGGGAGTTTTACCTTTTTATACAGCGTTTCAAGTTCCGCCTTAACGTCTTGCTCCTGTGTCAACACTGGTGGCCTTGATGGAAATGGCTTGATGGGGTTTGGCAGTGCTAGGATTCTGCCATCATCTCCAAACCATTTTCTCCCCTGGGGAACAAGCAGAGGGAAGGACAACATTTTCTTCTAATTGGACAGAAAATGGTTTACAAAATAAACAACCACTGCAGGAAAATTCTGTGGCAACATACACATCTCATGTACCTTCTGCCTTTTCCAAGAGATGTTCTCAAATCTGTTTCCATTAGAAATTGAGTCTTCACAATTGCTCCCCACAATTAATTTAAGATATAGTTCTCCCCTCCAAAAACAAACAAAAAAGCTTAAGTAAAAGCTCAAATGAATGCTTACGAAAAAATGTATTTTCTATTCATTAAAAATGTAAGGGGGAAAAAAAAACATAAAATAAATTGAGAACATCCTGTCAATTGGGAAAAGGTTGTCAATATCTGATTTGGCAGAAGCCTGGATCCGGCCAGCAGAAGATGGGTTTTGAGAGTGGAGAGATTGTGCTGTCTGAGGGTCAGTAAGTGCACTGGGAGACAAATTAAAAAAAAAAAAATGGAACCACTGTGTGTAGACACCCTCAAGAGGAAATGGGTTCGATGCTGCAGTGACCGTCCATCAGGAAAGAACCTCTCTGTGTCACTGGGGGCCACACTTGGAGCAGGACCGCGCTTACAGACTCTTGCTCCAGCAGTCTGTTCTCCACAATGTTCTGAGCCGTGCGTGGCACCTCCGGGCGTGTTCCGATGTAGAGGCCTTCATCCTCCAGGAACCTGGGCTGCACGTTCTCAGGAAGCTTCTTACACGTAGGCACTAGATAGTTCATAAAGAAACACAGCGACGTTAGTGCCAACCCAACGTTTCAGACTGCGATATGGTGAATTAAAGCAATCACCCGAGATTTCATTCTGTTCTTGGAAAATGCACACTTTCCAAATGAACGTCGAGAAGCAGAACTAAGGTGTATGTGTTTCCTTGCAACATCGCGTTGTAGAATGATGAAATAATTCAATACCTAAGTGGCCAGCGTGGTGGACTGTGAGGAGCATGACATGCATGACTGCTTCTTAGGGGACTCAGTTTGGGGCAGACACTCCTTTGAACTCTCCTGCACGGAAGGAATGACGATATCTATATTTCACTGGGTTCGTGGAAGGATTCGGTGAGGTAAAGTGTGAGAATATGCTTTGTAAATTAAAAAGTGTGTTTGACCAAAGCTAACCATTACCTCAATTGGCCCCTCACCCTTTGATTCATTCACAGAACGAATCTTCACCAGGGGCCTCCCTGTGCCAGGCACTGGGGAGATGCTGAGGGGTCAGCGGGAGTGACAGGGAGCAGCGGTAAGCTAAGGGCTGAAGATCGTGTCAAAGAGTCGTAAATGCACCGAAGGAAATACACAGGGGTGGTGACGGATGGCCGGGAGGGGACACACTTGGGATGGAGCCGGAGGGAAGCCTTTCCTTGAGGCCATGCATTTGCACTGATGCCTGAAGGCCGAGGAGGAAGGTATGGTGGCGAGACAGCAGGCACATTTGCACAAGGGAATAGCGTGTACTAAGGAGGGGGTGTTTGAGAACAGAGAAACTTCCAGCATGCCTGGGTATAGTGAGCAGGGGCAGGCGGCTGTCGGTGGGCAGGAGGGAAAGCCGGTCATGGAGGAGCTGGAGTGTGTTCCAGGCGGGGTTGGGTCGCTGCGGGCTCCTCCCTGGGGAGGGACCTGCGCAGATGTTTGATTCTAAAAAGACTGGCTGGGCCCCCGCTGCTGTGGCCGAGGGGCGTGAGGGGAAATGAGAGAAGCCGAGAAGCCGGCAGATGCTGACCTCTGGGAGCTGGGGTGTAATTTGAGAATTGAAGATTAAGGATGGAGACTCATTTTTGTTTCATAATTACCTCATTCTAAACCATGCCAAATCCCTGAATCCGATTTTCCTGCGTGTGGCCAGTTGGACACTCTGCATCCCAAACCCACCCACGAAAATCAACTAATGCCAGCGTTCCCTGGAAAAGCTGCCTCCGAGTCCTTAAAAAAGTGGGCAAACTATTGTTTTACTGATTCTTCTCTTCCTCACCCCCTCCATTCATGTATCTAGACATCGGTCTACCACTAATCCAGCGGTGTTCAAAATTTTTCATTAAAACATTTTTGGGCACTCGTCCAATATCTGGATGTTTCTTCGGTATGTATGCACTATTGTACAGACAAAGTTAAATTAGGATTTAATTAAATTAAATTTTAACTAAATTAGATGAAAAATAAGTGTAAGTAGAAGTCTCGATGTTTTCTTCCTCTGTCCTTGGGGCGAACACACTAATTTGGAAACCGTTCTCTAAACGGTAACATGAACAACAGTAACAGAGGACATTGGTTTGTTGCTTTTTTTTATCCCCTGCTATGTGCCAGTCATGACACAGCACTTCACTCACACGACTTCCTCAATGCTCAGAATAAAAATGCACACCCAAAGTCATCTCATAGTTTCATTTCCTGTCTTCAGGTGGGGCATGGAGGAAGTCGCTCAAGGTCAGACCTCATGAAGGGAGAGCTGGGTCTGTGTGGCTCTCCAAGTCCAATTCGCTTGGCCGTGGGGTCACCCCCTCACGGGGCCCTTCCCCTCAGATCAGAGCAAGACCAGATCCAGAAGATGGAGCCGGAGCATGCTCTGATCCCCACTCAGAGCAGCCACAGAGCAGCCCTGACTCCTAAGCTTCTGCCCTGCCCCTGCCAACTCCTAGTTTCTGGCCCCCTCTGAGCCAGCCCAGAGGGCCAACCTCTATTCCAACCTAGGTAGCTCTGGGGAGAGGCCTAGCAGTGAGTCCGCTGAGGAAAAACACAAGTGACAAATCTCCTTGGCCCAGGCTGCTGCAAGTGCATTGCTCTGTGCTCCCAGGCGTCATGATGCATTGTGCCAAGTGTGTGGCCTCTGGAGCCCGCCACCTAGATGACAAACCTGCCTCCCTCACTTTACTGGCTTCATGGTCTTGGGCCAGTTCCCAACTTCTCTGAGATTCTACTTCTTCATCTGTAAAACCCGCATGAAAAACAACACCTCTCCAGCCTCGGCGCAGGGCCATGTTAGTTTGATACATATCGAGTGCTTAAAAAAGTACTTGGAGTAAGTGAACAGAATGTATTCAGGACTATTACTATTATTATTATTTTATTATTGAAAAGTTATAAACTTTGGGCACTTTTGCCAGCTACGTACTTTAAAAGGTAATGTGGGATGGCCGACAAATGCCAGTGCTTTGAACATATATGATTCAAAACAAACTATCAAAACCAAATGATAATTTATCTTTGGCCCAGCACTTAACTGGACCTCAGAACATGACAAGTGGAAAGAAACCCAAGTCCAAGTGAGGCACCGCCCCTGCCCATCCTGATGGGGGCTCCCACAGGACTCAGGCTGCGTGCCGTTATAAGTGTGGACCACTAGAACCGGGGAGACTCCCCAGGTGCATCAGGAGGAGAAGGAATTTGGGGTGGGGTGGGGCGGGGGAAGAGTAAAGAGAAACCCAGGGCAGAAAGGAAGCAAGAGGCCATAACTAGGAGTTAATCAAAGGGTCCCATTTCCCCAGGGCGAGGAACCTCTGCCAGCCTGCCTTCCTGCCCACAGCTCCTCAAACCTTAGAATCTCCAAAGTGATGTGTCCGTCCTTTGTATGCTAATGCGATGACTCCTGAATGGTCTCAGGATGGGGGCTGGTGGCCAGGGGATCAGCTCGGTGAGTAGAGGGTTGGGACTTTCTGCAATCCCCCCTCCCTTCACTCCCACCTGTGGGAGGGGAGAGGGACCCAGGGAGGAGAGGTGTAACTGATCGCCAATAGCCGTGATTTGATCCATTACGTCTACATGATAAAGCCTTGGTAAACATCCTACAGGAAGGGGTTGGGAGAGCTTCTGGTGCCGGGAGGGTGGTGCGCTGGAGAGCACATCCATGCCCCGTCCCACACACCTTTACCTGTATCCTCTATCGTATCCTTTATTATATAATAAACCAGTAAATACAAGTTAAGTGTTTCCCTGAGTTCTATGCACTGTTATATCAAATTATCAAACCTGAAGAGGGAGTAGTGGGCAGTCTTGGGGGACTGAGCCCTTGATTTGTGGGTTCCACTCTAGACCCAGGTAGATAGTGTCAGATTTAAATTGTAGGACACCCAGTTGGTGGAGAATTGGTTGGTGTAGGTAAATACAGACACACTGTAGTTACAGAAGTGTTCTAGAAGTATTGGGTGTGAGCGGAGAATCAAACAGAGTTGTTCCTTTTCAATCTCAGAAAAGCCTGAGTCTCCTCTCAGCTCCCAGGACCGGTCGGCGGTGTGACAGGGGGCTCCCATAGCATCTCGGACTTCTGCTGTCGATTTGTGTTTGTTGAATAGATGTTTTTCTATGTTCTACATTTTTGTGTGTGTGTCTAAATGTATTTCTAGATTTTTAAATCAGATTAGAAGTTGGGATCAGTGGCGAAAATCAGGCACCTTTGACACCAGCTGTGTTTCCTGTGAAGGAGGATGGAGCTGAGCAGGAAGGTGGGAGGAGCTCGTACCTGTCAGCCTGCTGGGTACAAACAGGATTTCTCTCTCCTTCTGCAGGCGGACGTGGACGCTTTCATAGTCTGCGGGTCTCACTGCCACGAACTCTCCAGCCGCGTGCTCTACGCCCAGTAAGAAATCCTCGGCGTCTTTGCCGTTAAGCATCTCTTCCTCATCCTGCGTTAAGTTAAAAAATAACATGAAAAAAATCATGCTAAGGTAATGAGTTTACACAGAAAAATAACCAATGATATTAAACTCACCACTTACCCTGCAATAAGGTTACCTTTTCCTTTCGTTTATTTTATTTATTTATTTATTTTAAATGAAAGCATACAACGACATGGCCTTTCATTTTTACCCAGTGGATTTTTTGTTTTTTGAGGAACCGCCATACTGTTTTTCACAGCGGTGACACCATTTTACATTCCTATCGGCAAATCCACAAGGGTCCAATTTCTCCACATTCTTGCCAGTACTTTCTTTTTTCTTTCCTCCCTC
>NW_011888786.1:1075023-1080077 GCF_000151845.1 Pteropus vampyrus | reverse complement strand
GTGTTTGGCTTTATTCTCTTATCAGAAATTGCCAAGTATAAAGTGACAAGAAATGCAATAGAGAGAAAGCTAATGCAGGTTTGTGTTGGCGAAGTTGAATTATTGACCAACTGGTTTCTCCTTTTCTCTCTGATGTCCCAGCTTCTAACATTAGCTAATACCTATCTAGAGAGGGCTTTGTCATGTGGCAGGCACTGTTTGAAACACTGTAACATGTATGAACTCACTGAATCCTCAAAACAATACCAATATTTAGGCTCTGCTAGTATCCGTATTTTACAGAAGTGGAAAGTGGGGTCCAGAGAGTCGATAAGTTACGTGTCCAAGGTCACACAGCTAGTGGGCAAGCTTGCCAGCATTTAACACTGGACAGCTGAGAGCCAACACCTGAGTTCTTTGTGTGCTACAGTCTTTGCTCCGTAGGATATAAATGGGCCACTTCTTAGATATTCCTCTTAGGTTGAAGTATATACACGAAGAAATGTGCTTGTGAATGTGTCGAGCCGATGAGATTTTAGCTAGTTTTTCTTCAGTTTCTGATATTTTTAAATTATGGCTCTTACAAGGAAATAATACATCAGAATCAAAGAAAAATATCTCCCCAGTAGAATGCAGTAGCAAACTGTAGCAAAGCCATTTCCTTGGACCCACCGAATGACCCCACTAAAGAACAGTAGACCCTGAGCACGCTGCAGCTTTTCTGATAAGCATGCAGTCTTTGGCTTATTTAGGATGGATAAAGATTAAATTTTTATAACGTCTCAGCACAGCAAAAGAAAAAGCATCATTTAAGAAAACAATGTTTGTGCTACGGAAATATTACCGTATAAGCCCATGTGCTACGGAAATATTACCGTATAAGCCCATGCTTCTTTGTCTCAAGGGTGAAAAACAACCCGACCATCGCCACCCGTAGCGACAGACGGTTGGATTAGACTTGCAAGCATTTCACTGAGCCACTAGCTCTGCTGTTCCTTCAGTTCCTTCTTCCCTTCTCTTACACGCTTGTCCTTTATTCGCATCCCTGACGAGTCTTTCTATCTTTCACTGGCTTTCTCTTTCCCCCGGGGGCCATGACTCTAGGTTTTTCTGCAAGCGTCAAGACCCTCCACCTTCAGTCTTTTCCCTCAGGCAGCGAAGGCGTTCTCAAAACTTCCAAACTCCGCAGGGCGAACTGCTTCCTTAATCTGTTTCTCCATGCCTGGCCCCTTCCTTACTCACATCTCTAAAAGGCCGCATATTGAGATGCTCCGCTAGCACCTCAGATTCGAGCAGAAATCACTCCAGGGCATTCAAACCGCCTCCCCGCCCAATCTCCGACCACCGATAGCTTTCCAGGGCTTGTCGAAAACCATCACGGTTCCTTTGTGTAACGTTCAAGGTCCCCACCATCTGCCCTTGCTCTCATCTCTCTTTCTCTCTGTTTCCTGGAGATCCGCGGACCCAGCAGGTCAGAGCTGTGAGGCAGACTGGGAATGAGATAGAGCTGGGAGGAAATCCTGGCCCCTCCACAATCAGGCTCTGTGACCTGGGGACAGCTGGGCAGCTGCTCTGAACCTGTCTGCTCATCTGTCGAATGGGAATGGAAATTACCCACCCCACAGGCGTGTTCGGATAAGGACATGCGGTAGCATGGGGAAAGGACTTGGCTGTCACTGAGTAATGCTCCATGAATGGCGGCTATTATAATTATCAATAAGGATTTAACGCCTCCTCTGTGCACAGCTCTGTTCCAGAACTGGTGTCGGAAATGTGATCTTTGCTTCGCTGTCTTTGAGCGTAAAGCAGAGGCGGCCTGTTTCTCACCTCCGTGCCAAAGTCAATCTCCGAGTCTTTCTCACTGGGGCTTCGTAAGCGTCTGGGCCGAGGCGTGGGAATGTCCTGCAGCAACGCATTCTCTGCCTTGGACTAAAAAGTCAAACAGAAAATTACTGCTCCAGAAGGTCAGGAAGGTCAGGAATGCTATGAAAACCAGTCACCAACTCGGTGGACCAAAATCAGCAAAAAATACACGCTCTGTCTCGTAAGGTGATAACAGCAAGCGCAGTGGTTTAGAAACATGACATTAAATTCTTCTTAGGAATGATTTCCATCTGCTGCAGTGTTCGATACGACATTAACATTTAAACCGTGAAAACCGCGTTTAACGGTCATCAAATCCACACGGTTCTGAGCAAACAAAGCCAGCTAGACAAGACCCGAAGACTCGCAATCAGCACTGAACAAAATATTCTCTCACCCTTGCAGCTTGTAATTTCTCCCTCATCCGTCCCCTCATGAAAAATTCTGCAAAGCCTGTTCTGGAAGCTGAAGGAATTGGAGGTAAGTCTAAAAAAAAATATATAAGAAAATTACTTTACAAAAAACATTTTTTTTTTCCTAAAGGGAAGATTAGATTTTAAAAAAAGCAGAGAATATAATTTTGTTTTGCAGATTTAGAACTTTACATAGGTAAATGTGAAATAGCACTGACCACGGTCCATTGGATATAATAAGAACATGTCTTGGCTTCTTCGAGATCGATAGCGAAAACCTCGCTCCTGCCTGAACTGTCATATCAACTTAGCTAAGAATAAAGTGAATGACATGTGACTATTCAAGACCAGTCACCCTTCCCGATTCAGTTAACATGGGAAGAGGCTCTCAAATTTGTTGATTAGAGGACCAGGCTTGTCAGGTGAATGGATGGCTAACGAGCTCGGGGTTTCGGGGTTCACCTCAACAGCGCCGATGCCTTCAATCAGAGAAACCCTATTTATAGGCTCAGACAGCAGCCCTGGGCTACAGCATGGAGATGACATATATTTTGTACACATTAATAAACATGTATGTAAATATCATGAAGTGTCGTGCACCTGTTACGTGTCGGGCACCGCGATACGCGTGTTAAGTGGGTTTTCTCATCAGTCTTATGCCATCCCTGCGAGGAGGACCCAGGGGTGCTCGTCACCAGGAAACTTGGGGACGAGGACTCCGAAGCTCTCCGTGGTGAGTGACTGGCTGTACAGTCACACACGGAGGATGTGGGATGTTTGAGGTTTGGTCCCAGTTCTGTCGTTCCCAATGCTCAGAACCATTACGAAAGAGGTGGAAACAGAACCAAGCATTTGGAGGAACGGAATGTCGCCATGCTCAGAGCAGAGGGGCTCTACTGGGATGGAGTAGGAGATGAGACTGCAGGAGTTTGGGGTGCAGTTATGGGGAACCTTAGATGCCACATTAGGAGTCTAGAATGTATTCTCTGAGCAGTAGGGACATCTTGAACAATGTAGAGGGTGGTTGGGGTGCAGGGGGAGAGGCACGGGGGACCCCAGCTAGGATGTCCTGACGAGGTGAAATGAGAGGGAGTCAGTGGGAGCAGTTGAGAAGAGGCCACGAGATGGAAGGGACAGTGGGACCTAGTGACGACAGGGCTGCACCTGTTGCATGTGCAGATTCTCAGGCCACACCCCCCACCTGCTGATGCTGGAGGTGGAGCCCAGCAAACAGGTGATTTAAACACACACTCAAGTGGGAGGACCCTGGTTCAGAGAAAGAAGGCGAAGGTGGATTTGACCGAGGTGATTAGGCGTTAGAGGGCGGTGGGAGAGAGAAACGAGGAGGGAAAGCCAGGCGGGGTGACACTGAAGCGAGCTTGTCTGAGTCTGAGGTGCGGGCACATATGGAGTGTGTGTGTCCAGCTGGGGGAGGGTCCAGGCCTGAGGATGAAGACTCTGGGAGCACTGCCAGCTCGGCGAAGGCGGACCTGGTGAGAAAGTCTTTCTGACACTCACAGGCATCGGCGCTGTTAAAAGAGGAAGGCTAACGAGTGAAAGAAAAAGAGGAGGCTAGATGTTTATTAGAAGGTACAAGGAAAAATGGCCGCAAGAAGGAAGCAATGCCAGGCAAAGGCCTCTGCTTGCGACAGGCTTGCAGGTTTCCGCGGCACCTGCTTTATGCAAACGGAGACTGTGGTCACCGGCCTCAAAGCATCTTCTGTGGCATGGCCACTCAGTCTCTTAGGCTGTGCTTTCTTCCTTTTGTGTGATAAGAAGACATAAAATCTTACTTATATCAGGATCCAGCACAGAGGCATGAGATAATCACAGTAAGGATTATAGTCTTGCATGTGTGGGCTGAGGTTCAAATTCGTTAAGAGAATCTCGATGAGCTCAATGAAACGGCCTGTGGCCTTCTTTCAAGTCGCTTAAAAAAAATCAAGTCATTACTTTCCCTTTTAAAGATCATGCGGCTGCGGTAGATCATGTCCCCTGTTGTATATGCTCAGAGACCCGAGACTTATCCTGTATTGCATTTGTCACTCTATTCTATTATTAAATAGAATAAAGTCATTCTATGAATAAACAATCCACCCCAGATGCTATGGCCCCCAGCCACACAGGGCAGGTACACAGTCAGTGTCACTAAGCGTGTGTGGATGGCCTGGGTGGATAGGGAAGGTTTCTGGTCTGAACCTCCCACAGCTTACCAGTCCCCTTCTCCAGCTGATTCCCCACTTGCTTCTGCCCCCCAGAGAGAAATCCTTTCATAGTTAACAGTAAATGCCTTTGAACATGAAAAGGCATCTTGTTTATTTACTCTCTCTCCTTTTTATAAAAGAAAATTCAGTTTTTCGAGTTTACTTAAAATAGCTACTACCTACACATGTAGTTAGCTAGACTAAGTTTTATGAATTATTCTTTAAGCGTCACAAGATATTTTATTTAAACACTCTCTTCTGAATAAAGAAACCAAAGTGGTTTCTTTCGTATTCATTTTAAAAACCTTGGAAACGTTTGACATGCCTGATTTTTAAAAAGCCTGCTGGTAACATTTAGAAGGCGGAAAGATTTCTAAATCAGGTCTGTACAACGCGTCGGTGACACAGCATTTGCTCAGCTAGAATGTGACCAGCTTGAGAGCCAGGACCATGTTGGCGACTTTGAGACCTGGCACTTTGTAGCACTAATTCAGTGAAGGAAAAGCAGATAAGGGAACCACAAGAGTGTGAGGGATACGATACTTAAAAAGGAATTTCAAAGAAATAAAAAAATAAATAAAAAAATGAAGGTGAT
>NW_011888786.1:1073017-1074973 GCF_000151845.1 Pteropus vampyrus | reverse complement strand
TCTTTAAGCGTCACAAGATATTTTATTTAAACACTCTCTTCTGAATAAAGAAACCAAAGTGGTTTCTTTCGTATTCATTTTAAAAACCTTGGAAACGTTTGACATGCCTGATTTTTAAAAAGCCTGCTGGTAACATTTAGAAGGCGGAAAGATTTCTAAATCAGGTCTGTACAACGAGTCGGTGACACAGCATTTGCTCAGCTAGAATGTGACCAGCTTGAGAGCAGGGACCATGTTGGCGACTTTGAGACCTGGCACTTTGTAGCACTAATTCAGTGAAGGAAAAGCGGATAAGGGAACCACAAGAGTGTGAGGGATACGATACTTAAAAAGGAATTTCAAAGAAATAAAAAAATAAATAAAAAAATGAAGGTGATCCTCGTTTGGATGGAATCAGATGATGATGCCTGCTTTTTTTTTTTTTTTTTAAAGATAATATCACTCACATGATATCCACAGGAAGCCAGGTGTACTAATTTGCTCCATTTGACATAATAACGAATAGGGATTAAGTACTTTCACTCCTATCTTGGTAGAATATGGCAAACAGTGTTTCTTTAAGCAGCTGGAAATACTAAGACAACCCTCATAAAACATTTTCCCCTAATTTATAGTCAATTACTTCACTACATTACTAACCAACTATGTGATCCCAAAGTGTCTCTTTCTTTCCTGCCCTGAGGATAAGAATGGCTTTGCCAAGCTTGAGGCAGGGTGTGACTTCACATTTACGAAAGAGGCACATTCAGAAAATAGCCCTTTGACGCAAGCAGGGAAACCTGGCCCTGACTGACGTTTTCAAAGCAGCATACAAAGAGGGTGCTGGAAATAATTTTTTAAATGATTAAAAAATCGATCTGGGGGCATGCAAGAACTTATGGATAATGACAGATTTTCAAGGCATTCCACTAAAATATATACGTAATGTCAATTAGTATGCAATATGGGTTATCTTGACACGGTGCCGTCCTTCATCAGAGGCAGCAGGGGTTACCGTCCGGCCACGTTGCGCTCGCCGGCTTCCCCGCAAACCCATTACTTTCCAGCCTTCATCAGCCTCATGTTTGCCACTGGCTTCCAGGTCTTCCTGGCGCTCTGTCTCCCTTTTCGTGTCACGGCACTCGCTGTCCCCATGTCTCTCTCTTTACCGACTTAATAAAATAGTGGATACTTTCCGGTTTTCTCTTAGCCACTTCTATCATACTGACCCCTCAGAAAACACAGCCACCTTCTAGTCAAATAGGCGTTGCCTTTCGGAACCATTTTCGAATCTTCTCATCTTCTGTCCCCAACTTGCTGTGTTCTCATTGTTTTCACGGAGAAGTGGGTTTAATAAAGTCCTTCCCCTGTAGGAGTGAAAAACTTTCCGATAAATCGGTCATAGGGAAGGGATATCTTCAGGCACCAGCCCCCAGGAAAGCACTGACAGCCACCAGGATGCAGATATCGAAACTGCCTGCTAGGCCCTGTTTGATCTAAGAGTTCCCCGGAAACATTTGTCTTTGTGTAAGACGTTTACGGCCAACATCTGCTTTCCGTAATCTGCTTGCTTGCTTGTTCAGAAGACCACCAGGATATGGTCTTAAGCTTTATAAGCTGCCTCCTCTGGAAGCTCGGGACTGATCTCCTCTGCCCCTGCGTGGTAGAGAGTCAGTCGCCAGCCGGCTAATAAAGGCTCACGATTCATCTCAATTGGCTCCGTGGGTCTTAAAATTGATGGTGCCACAACACTCCGCCATCTGCAAGCTCTCTCCACTTGTGCCAACCTCTGCAGAAATTCCCATACTTCTTGATGGGCCATTGTTGTGACTCTTCCTGCCTAGACCAGAGCTCTGTGTGTACCTTGAGGTACAAAGGACTTTCCAAGGACTTGACATAAAATTAGAAATAGGTCATTTGGGTTTGGATTTCTATTGGTATAATCCGAATTCACAGAGACTGTGGAACAGATGAGCA
>NW_011888786.1:1065727-1070581 GCF_000151845.1 Pteropus vampyrus | reverse complement strand
GGAGGTAGTGAGAGATGGTCATATACGAGATCTGTCCTGAAGGTAGAGCAAATAGGGCTCATCGATAGACTGGATGTGGGCAGATAGGAGTTCAAAATGACGCTGAGTTTTTGACCCTCACAATAGAGAAAATGAAATGTCCGTTGAAAGAGATGGAGATGAGGGTAGGAGAAATAGGTTGGGGTTGGGAAAAGGAGGTCAGAAGCTCAGTTTCAGTCAAGTAAAGTTTGACTTGTCTCAAATAGATCATAGGCCTAATTAAATGTTACCCCAAGACTTGAAAACCCATATCTGAAAAGATATTCACACACCGTTGTTCACAGCAGCATTATTCACAGTGGCCAGGACATGGAAGCAACCGAAGTGTCCTACGATAGATGACTGGATAAAGAAGCTGTGGTACATGCATACAATGGAATATTACTCAGCCATAAGGAGAGATGAAATACTGCCATTTGTGACAGCATGGATGGATCTCGAGATAATCATGCTAAGCGAAATAAGCCAGACGGAAAAAGTTGAAAGTCATGTGATATCACTTACATGTAGGATATAAACCTAAAAGTGACAAATGAACGGGACAAACAGAGACTCCTGGATGTGGACTATCGACTAGTGGTTACCAGAGGGTGGGGGTTGGGGGAAGAGGGGGGAGGTAGACAGGGTAAAGGGGGTCAAATATGAGGTGACAGAAAGAAATCTAACTATGGGAGATGTAAAATATATATATGCCTTACTGTTAAAGTGTACAGCTGAAACTTATTGGATTTCGTTAACCAATGTCACCATTAAAAACAAACAAACAAAGAAACAAATAAATACATGTAAGAGCTAAAAGCATGCAAGTTCTAGAAGAGAATATAGGAGAAAATTATCGTGACCTCGGGTTGGGCAAAGAATATTTAGGTACAATCCCAAAAGCACAATCGTAATAGAAAAAAAGTGATAAATTTGACTTCATTGAAATTAAAACCTTTTGCATTTCAAAAGACATCATTAAGAAAATGAAAAGACAAGACATTTACTTGGAGGCAATATTTGCAAATTATATATCTGATAATGTACTTGCACCCAGAATATATAGAGAACTCTTATAACTCTGTAGTAGGAAAAAGAATCCAGTTAATAATGAGTAAAATTTAAATAGGCATTTTACTAAGAAGATATGTAAATGTCTAATAAGCATATAAAAAACCCCTCAATGTTATGAATCACTAGAGAAATGCAAATTAAAAGCACAATGTAATACTACTATACACACACTATAAAGGCTATAATTAAAAACAGATAATAACCAATTGTTGGAAAGGATGTGGAAAAACTGGAATTCTCCTAAAACCGTGGGTGGGAAAGTAAAACAATACAGCCACTTTGTAAAACAGATTGATAGTTTCTTGTAAAGTTAAGAATAAATTCATCATACGACCCAGAGATTCTAATACTTCTTAAGAGGAATGAAAACATATGTCTACACAGAGACATGTTGCAAATGTTCATAGCAGCTTTATTCATAATAGCCCCAAACTAGAAATAATCCAAACGTTTATCAATAGATAAATGAATAAATAAAATATGGTATATCCATACAATGGATAATTGCACAATAAAAAGAAACGAAATGTGGGTATATGCGACAACATTTACGAATCTCAAAAAACATGCTAAGTGAAAGAAGCTAGACATGAAACACTATTTATTGCAATGTCTAGAAAAGGCTTAATTACAGGGCTATAAAACAAAGCAGTGTTTGCCTAGGGCTGGGAGTGGGACTGGGGATTAACTTAAAATGGGCCTAAAGGAATTTTGGGGTGATAAAACGTTCTAAAACTTGATTGTGGTGATGGTTGCACAAGTCTATAGATTTACTAAAAATCATTGAGTTGTATACTTACAATGGGGGAATTTTATGATATGCAAATTATACTTCAATAAGCCATTAAAAATGTGAGTTGTCTTATTAGATATGCAGAAAGGGATATTCAAGGGGGCCATTACATTTCGTCTAAAAGAGGCCCGAGCTGGACATCAAAGTTCGTAACTGGCCAGGACACATGTAATATCTATATGATAGACTTTCGAGTCTTGAGATGACCAAGAGAATGAGTGAGGCAAAGCCTGAGCTCGGGGCGCTCCAGCATTCAGAGGTTGGGGATATGAAACAGCAAGGAGACTGAGGGGTACAGCCAGTGGGGGAGAAGGGAACCCCGGAGAATGGAACTCCTGAAGCCCAGGACCGGCGGAGGAGGGAGGGGGCTCGTGGGATGCTGCGGAAGGTAAGCGAGGCCATTTAGCAGATGTGCGTTGACGGGACATCGACGAGGACGACTGGGATGGGGAGTGGAAACGTGAGGCAGATGGAACAGGTGCGAGATTAGAGACAAAAATGGAAGAGATGACGCCGGGCAATTTCGCCATAAAGGAGTTTTTTGGAAAACGCCTTTCCTTACCACTCATAATGACGATGTGTGTGTTTTATATTATTTGTATTCTTATGAGATGGTCAGTCAGGTGCGGCCACAAGAAGAGAGGCTCAGGGAGCAAACTTCGTCATACTCCCAGGTCCTGGAGCCAGGAGGCGGGGCCACACGGGGCCACGTGGGAGGACACCAAGGTGGTCGGGAGGAGGAGACAGGAGGAGGGGAAGCTTGGGCCAAGGGCTTCACTGGGGTTTCCGGGGAGAAGACAGGCAGGGCAGGGCAAACGGTTCGGGGCTGGCTCGTGTGACTATTTATTCTGGGGGGCTCGAAGCTATGGGATGTGCAGACAGGGGAATTGCTTCCTGGGGAGCGGGGCCAGGTAGAGGAGGCTGGGCTCCGGATCGCTTAGTTTGCATATCAAAGGCACATCCAGTCTGGGCCCTTTGTTACCACTAAGCCTTAGCTAGTCTCTGCCCGATCAGAAAGATGTCTATTTGCTTGTTTTTTAAGATGCCAAACATCATAGCATCTGGAAGATAAAAGCAATAATGGGCTGCGACATACTATTTATTTATACTTGTACCTTCAGTGCCACCTGAGGTAGTGTCTCCAGCATCAGTGACCTTTTTGGCATTCCTACCTTCCCCAGTACACATTCTTTGACAAGAATGTTCTTCCCTTCTCCAACTGCATGGGCTTCAAGATAACTTTGGAGACCCAGACCCTTTGGGCAGTTCTCCGTGTTACATATTGTGCCTTTAACATCTGTTTCCTGGGTCAGTCTCTCTAGGTCTGGATGGCTTTTAAAAAGTAAATCTGAACTACATGATCTTTCTTTTGCATCCAAGTTCACCAGATTCTGAACTTTCTTTTCAATCAATACTGAAAAATTGGCTCAGAAATGATGCTTTAATCAGAGAAACTAACACGAATGAATGGAAAACAGATGTCTGAAATGGAGAAATTTGTGTTCATAAGAAACTACTTAACATTTGATAGTTCCTCCCTGAAGAGATGGTGCGAGTTGGAGTCACGGGGGCATGTGTGCTCTTTTTTTTCTAGATGTTTCCTTGACTTGGAACTAGTGCCTGTGCGCTGAAATGCTTTCTCTGTTTGGAATGTCCTGATTATGGATATGTTTGAATAGCAAATTAGAAGCCAAAGCTTTCACTGCATGGAATTGTGCTGCCGTTAATCAGGGAGGTGGCACTTCTGGGTGTGTGCCTGGTGCCGTGGGGGAGGCACTCACTATCTGAGCGTCTGAATACAATCTGACTTTGACAACACTGGAGCCCTGCAGGAATGCTACAGTGTAGAGTAGGTCACGGGTTCAAGGTGGGGAGCTGGGATGGGAGCGCCGAGGGGCAGGCCAAGTCCACGAGAGGTTTGGGAAGTCGAAGTTCTGGACACAGGCGAGCAGACTTCATTGGAAGGCTGTGGTGGGCACAGAGGTGGGGGTGTAGGGAAGCCCACTTAAGCCAGAGCATGGCCTGGAGTACAAAGCAGAAAGGCCAGCTTGAGACAGCTGTTTGCTCGTGAGCATTGTCCAGTGCCATCTGAGTACCAGCACTGTGCTGAGCAGAGCTGAAAGTCAGTCTCTACCCTCAAAGATTTTTTGTCCAGTGGAGAGGGGAGGGGAGACTGTGGGCCCATAAGGAGGGACCTCAGGTGCTCGCATGGCCGTAGGTGCTGCAAAGCATAGAAGGTCTACTCGGCCCGCACTGGGTACAGGGGCAACTTCCCAAAGGGGGTGATGTGTGTACTGACTTCTGAAAGGGAAGCAGCTAGGATAAGACAAACAAATAAACAAACGAACCAACAAAACACATATAGAGAAGGAGCTAGTCTAGGTAGGGGGAGTAAGGCGTACGATTCACCTGAGTGACACTCTTTAGAGGAAAAAAAAAATGAGGCACAGCAGACTGACCATCTTGTAAAGACTCTAAGCTGACTCTGTGCTCCGTATGCAGAGTCCCCTGGGGCCCTGGGAGCCACTGTGGATAGTGCTGCTTGTAGCAGTGCCATCGTACCTTCTGTGGGCAGCTGTAAACCATCAGCTTCGAAGACCAGTCAGGGTTAAGATTTGTGGGTATAGAGTGACGCAGCAACCAAGAACACAGGTTCTGGAGGTCTGCAGACTGGAGTTTGAGTTCTGGCTTCACCACTTCTGGCTATTGCTTCTCTCTGAACCTTCCTTTCTTAATCTACAGAACGATGCCCGATGATAGGACTATTCTGAGAATTAAATAATGTAATGCTTATGAAGACCTTGGCATGGTACTACCACATCATAGCACTCAAGAAAGATGATTATTCTTATTAGTTATTTAGCATCACGTTCTTCTTTCAGCTGGAGGAGCTTGTGATGTATGTGCCAGTCCCCCTGTGGGGTGCTCTCTATATATCATCTGGTTTCTTCCCCATAACAGCTGCCTGA
>NW_011888786.1:1059360-1065677 GCF_000151845.1 Pteropus vampyrus | reverse complement strand
CAACTGCATGGGCTTCAAGATAACTTTGGAGACCCAGACCCTTTGGGCAGTTCTCCGTGTTACATATTGTGCCTTTAACATCTGTTTCCTGGGTCAGTCTCTCTAGGTCTGGATGGCTTTTAAAAAGTAAATCTGAACTACATGATCTTTCTTTTGCATCCAAGTTCACCAGATTCTGAACTTTCTTTTCAATCAATACTGAAAAATTGGCTCAGAAATGATGCTTTAATCAGAGAAACTAACACGAATGAATGGAAAACAGATGTCTGAAATGGAGAAATTTGTGTTCATAAGAAACTACTTAACATTTGATAGTTCCTCCCTGAAGAGATGGTGCGAGTTGGAGTCACGGGGGCATGTGTGCTCTTTTTTTTCTAGATGTTTCCTTGACTTGGAACTAGTGCCTGTGCGCTGAAATGCTTTCTCTGTTTGGAATGTCCTGATTATGGATATGTTTGAATAGCAAATTAGAAGCCAAAGCTTTCACTGCATGGAATTGTGCTGCCGTTAATCAGGGAGGTGGCACTTCTGGGTGTGTGCCTGGTGCCGTGGGGGAGGCACTCACTATCTGAGCGTCTGAATACAATCTGACTTTGACAACACTGGAGCCCTGCAGGAATGCTACAGTGTAGAGTAGGTCACGGGTTCAAGGTGGGGAGCTGGGATGGGAGCGCCGAGGGGCAGGCCAAGTCCACGAGAGGTTTGGGAAGTCGAAGTTCTGGACACAGGCGAGCAGACTTCATTGGAAGGCTGTGGTGGGCACAGAGGTGGGGGTGTAGGGAAGCCCACTTAAGCCAGAGCATGGCCTGGAGTACAAAGCAGAAAGGCCAGCTTGAGACAGCTGTTTGCTCGTGAGCATTGTCCAGTGCCATCTGAGTACCAGCACTGTGCTGAGCAGAGCTGAAAGTCAGTCTCTACCCTCAAAGATTTTTTGTCCAGTGGAGAGGGGAGGGGAGACTGTGGGCCCATAAGGAGGGACCTCAGGTGCTCGCATGGCCGTAGGTGCTGCAAAGCATAGAAGGTCTACTCGGCCCGCACTGGGTACAGGGGCAACTTCCCAAAGGGGGTGATGTGTGTACTGACTTCTGAAAGGGAAGCAGCTAGGATAAGACAAACAAATAAACAAACGAACCAACAAAACACATATAGAGAAGGAGCTAGTCTAGGTAGGGGGAGTAAGGCGTACGATTCACCTGAGTGACACTCTTTAGAGGAAAAAAAAAATGAGGCACAGCAGACTGACCATCTTGTAAAGACTCTAAGCTGACTCTGTGCTCCGTATGCAGAGTCCCCTGGGGCCCTGGGAGCCACTGTGGATAGTGCTGCTTGTAGCAGTGCCATCGTACCTTCTGTGGGCAGCTGTAAACCATCAGCTTCGAAGACCAGTCAGGGTTAAGATTTGTGGGTATAGAGTGACGCAGCAACCAAGAACACAGGTTCTGGAGGTCTGCAGACTGGAGTTTGAGTTCTGGCTTCACCACTTCTGGCTATTGCTTCTCTCTGAACCTTCCTTTCTTAATCTACAGAACGATGCCCGATGATAGGACTATTCTGAGAATTAAATAATGTAATGCTTATGAAGACCTTGGCATGGTACTACCACATCATAGCACTCAAGAAAGATGATTATTCTTATTAGTTATTTAGCATCACGTTCTTCTTTCAGCTGGAGGAGCTTGTGATGTATGTGCCAGTCCCCCTGTGGGGTGCTCTCTATATATCATCTGGTTTCTTCCCCATAACAGCTGCCTGAGGCCCAGGCGCTTTGTAAACGAGGCTCCCGTGGCTTAGGAAGATTAAGTTGTTGCTCAAGGTTCCAAGACTTGAAAGTCATGAAATAAACCCTCGTGTGTATGGTCAAACGATTTTCAACAAGGATGCCAAGACCACTCAACGGGAAGAGGATCGTCTCTTCAACAAATGGCATTGGGAAACTAACCGGCTGTCCGCATGCAAGAGAATGAAGTTGGACCCTTACCTTATACCGTTTAGAAAAATAAACTCAAAATGGATTAAAGACCTAAATGTAAGACATAAAGTTATAAAACTCCTAGAAGAGAACATGGAGGAAATCATGGCACTGAGTTTGGTGATGATTTCTCAGACACGACACCAAAAGCAGAGGCGACAAAAGCAAACGTAGACAAGCGGGACCACCTCAGTCTTCAAAACGTCTGCGCATCGAAGGGCATGATCAATAGAGTAAAAAGGCAAACTATGAAATGGGAAGAAAAATATCGCAAATCATATTCCCGATAAGGGCTTATTATTCAGAATACATAAAAAACTCCTGCAATTCAATAAAACAAATGAGTTGACCAGAGACTGGGCAAAGGATAGACATTTCTCCTAACGTCATGTACAGATGGTCAATGAGTGTAGGAAAAGATGCTCGACATCACTAATCATTATAGAAATGCAAATCAAAAGATGACATTAAGAAGGCTACTAGAAAAACAGACAAACAGAAAGTAACAGAAGTTGGCAAGGATGTGGAGAAGCTAGAACCCTCGTGCACTGTTGGTGGGAATGTACAATGGTGTAGACGCTATGGAAAATGGTAGGGAGGTTCCTCAAAAAGTTAGAAATAGAACTACCACATGACCCAGCAATCCTACTTCTTGGTATATATCCGGAAGAACGGAAAGCAAGATCTTGAAGAGATATTTGCACATTGATGTTGATGACAGCATTATTTGCAATAGGCAAGAGGTAGAAGCAACCTAAATGTACACGAAGGATGGATGGATAAGCAAAATGTGGCATATACACACCGTGGCATATTACGCAGCCTTAACAAGGAAGGAATTTCTGTCACATGCTACAAATATGGATGACTTGAAGACACTATGCTAAGTGAATTTAGCCAGTTACAAAGACAAATACTGTATGATTTCACTTCTCTGAGATATCTAACGTAGTCAAATTCACAGGATCGAAGAACCGAATGGTGGTTGCCAGCTGCCGGGGTCTGGGGGAAATGAGAAGTTCTCGTTTAATATAAAGTTTCAGTTTTGTAAGATGAAATGTTTCTGGAGAGCTGTTGTACAATAATTACGAGTCCAGTTAACTCTACTGAACTGTACCTTTAAAAATGATTAAGATGGGTAAGTTCATGTCATGCGCTCTTTTTTCCCACCATGATTAAAAAAACATACAAATATATATATATGCGTGTGTGTAAATTTTGGCAGAGGAAAAGGATACTTGAAACAAATGTGGTGAAATCTCGTTGATCCTTGAATCCAATGATGGGCACGTGAGGAAAATGAACCAGGAGAGGACGGAGGAGGAGATGGGCGGGAAGGAGCCATTTAGGATGGAAGGTCAGCGAAGGCCTCCCTGGCTTCCACCTCCCCCACGACCTGTGGATCTCCACAGTCCATCTCCACAAGATCCCAGACTTGGCACGTCCTTCCCTTTTTCTACCCCCGCCATCTCTCCCCGCTCTGCCCGGGGCAACTCCATGCTCCCAGTTTCTCAAGTCAAAAAGCGTGGAGTGGTCCTTCCTACCTTCACGACTGCCGTCTAATGGTCGGTCAACCCGGCTGGCTCCACCTTGCAGATACCCAGGTTCCCACCCCGCTTCCCACCCCTTCCCCCACCGCCCTGCTCCAGCCCCCAACCACCTCCCACGTGGGTTTTCGCAGGCGCCCTCAACCCGGTCTCTCCGGAGCCAGCTCAGCACGGCCGCCTTCGGCCTCGAGTCCGAGCAGATCGCTCGTCTCTCCCACGCTCCTGGGGCTCTCCTCTCACTCGGATGGAAAGTCCGAGGACCCGCAAGGCGAGGTACGATGCCCTCCCTCCCTCGTCACCTCATTTCGTCTTCCCCTTTTTGATCATTCTCTGTCAGCCACTCTGGCCCTCCTTGCTCTGCCTTAAACAGTCCACTCTTGCTTTGAGGCCGCCTTCCTGGGCGTCTCTCATTCCCTTCACTCTTCTGCTCCAGCGCCATCCCCGACGACTTTTAGTCAAACGGTACCCCCTCCTCTCGCCCCGCGTCCAGTCCTGTCCAGCTTCTTCTTCATCTTTCTCTATAACGCTTTTTGTCACTGGCCATAGTGTCTACTTCTCATGTTTCGTTCATCGGTTTTCCCTTTTTCCCTCTCGTCCCCCAGCTGGAGGATAAATGCTGCAGATGTATTAAGGCATTCTATACTTGCCACCGTTTTGCAGATAAAGAAAGGGAAGTTTAGGGAGGTGGCCGAACTTGCCCAAGCGAGTAAGAAAGGGCCTGGTAGAGACGGGTACCACGCTTATCTGGCACCAAAGCCCATGGTCTTGACTGCTACATCCTGACTGCCTTTCTCAGTCACATGCGTAACAAAGAGTTGGATGGAGAACTTTCTTTGCGTGGGCACCAAAGCCTGGGAAGCCTCAGGTGGTCATGGGACATTCAGAGGTTGGTAAGCGGTTGACCAGAATGCAGAGAGATTGGGGAAGAGTGGAAATACAACGGGAGGGGACCGGATTGCGTAGGGTCTCAGAACCCAGAACAAATAAAAGCGTGTGGATTTTATGCAATGCTTGTTATAGACTTCTGAGTAGAAAAGTGATATAAAGACTTTTAAAGAAAGATGAAAGTGGTTGTTTCAAAACATTTGTAAGTTTTTTCAATGCATCTCCCTTTAAAAGGTGGTGTCTAACTTCCCTCCTCTTGAATGTGGGCTGGACTTAGTGACACACTCTGACAAATGGCAATGGTGTGTGATTTCCCAGGAGAGGCGGCGAAAGACGTGGCTGCTTCCACCTTGCTCTGGATGCACTGTTTTCAGCACACATCTGCGTGTTTTCAGTCTGTCTAGAATCTTCTTCCCCCAAAACTCTAGCACAGAGACCCCTACATACCCATCGGCCCCTTAGCATCTCCACTGAGCCCCCCGCCCTAACTCCTCGCTGGGTTTCGCACGGCACTTGTCATTCCTTGGACTTGCCTGTCTCTCGCTCTCATGCGTGTCCACAGAACGGTGAAGGCCGTTCTGCTCTCTTGACCGCATGGCCTTCTGCTGGTCTTGACCTCTCTTTCTGACTGATGCCCGGTCCCGTGGGCTTCTCATCCATCAGCTGCCCCCACCTCACTCCCAGGGACGTTTCCTCTCCATCCGGTGCTGCCAAATCAACCACAGATCTCAGCTCCACCCAAGGCTTCCCAGATACCGCTGGTCATGACCTCGCTCAGGCAGGCACATCTTAGCATTGTGTTATTCTCCTCTTCTCCAAATCAGAAATAATACGATTTTATTTTGGGACAAATGCTTTGATTAAATCTCTTATCTCTCTCTCTCTCTCAAACACCTTAGTCACTCTGCATTTTAAAGAAACATAGAAAAGAATCCACTTTGCCTCATGCCAGAGTCTTTATTATTGGCCACCTACTCTGACTTTCCCTCCTCAGTTTTAAAATAACGACTTAAGTATCCGATGGTTATGCTCTGGACTGAATTGTGTTCCCGCACAATTTACATGTTGAAGCCCCAACCTCCGATGTGGCTGTATTTGGAGACGAGAGGGAATTAAGGTTCAATAAGGTCCTGAGGTGAGGTCCTGATACACTAGGATTAGCGTCCTTGAGAACAGAGACACCAGAGTGAGCACACGGGCAGATGACAGGCACCCTCAAGCTGGGAAGGGCGGCCTCACTGGGAACCCACCATGCTGGTGCCCTGATCTTGGACTTCCAGCCTTCAGAATGGCGAGAAAATAAATGTCACCCAGTCTATGGTATTTTGTTATGGTTTCGTTATGGCAGCCTGAGCTAAGACCAGTTATGGTCTTCCACAATGAGTAATTTTGAGCATCTAGAAAAAGAAGCAACTTTACGGGATAGAGTTTGTTTCTCTTTGGTTCAGGTTTACTCATTTGTAACAGCTCTCATTTGTTTCATCTTCTTAGATGGGAACCACGAGGTCAGATGAGCTTGTATAAAGCCCTTTAATTTACAGCAGTTACTTTATTCCTGCTCTGCTACTGGCAGATAGGGTAACAACTGTGTAGCAATTGTGCAACATTTGACAGGATAACACACTTCTCTCATCTAATCTACTTTTCACAAAAAGCAAGCGAGGGGCAATCATTTTTTCTGCAATGAATGGAGAACCATTGAGTTCGCTGTAGCGGGAAAGAGCAGATCCTGTGTCGTGGGACCCTAGGTCCTTGGAGGGAGAAGGGAGGGTGTGTGGGGGAGTGGTCAGTGCGGGGTCCTCAAGGGGCCGGGTGGCCGAGCGAGAGCCTGGGAAACTCTCTCATGTCTGTCGTCTGACATCTGATTCAAGTTCACTTCATTTTGCTATTTGCCTTCCTGACTATTTCGCCCTCCT
>NW_011888786.1:1052655-1057000 GCF_000151845.1 Pteropus vampyrus | reverse complement strand
GCGCAGGACGGGGCTCTTTCATCCTGTCTAGATCTCTCAGGGGATGGGCAAAACTTCCGAGGAAAACCAGTCCAAATAGTGAGGGGCATCTGGAGGGTCCCCCACAGGTCCTGGGCCCCCCTTGCACATCCAGGCTTCTCCCAGGGAGGGGAGTGTGGCTCCTGCGGGGGCAGGTGAGTTGCCAGCCAGCAGCCTGCTACACAGTCTGGCTCCTCGTCACTCCCTACCTGCGGTTTTCTTTTTGGTCCTCGCATCTTCGAAGGCTTCTTTCTTCTCACAGCTGCATCCTCATCGTTTTCCACGAACTCCTTTGTCAAAACGCAAATGGAAGAGTCAGCGCTCGGTGTGTGTGTAAGTCGGGAACGAATCGTAACGGAGGAGCAGGCCTGCGATTTCTAGGTTATCAAAATGAACACCTCCACCTTGCCCTGGGGACCCCTGCCCTGGAGTCGAGTGCGCGTGAAGAGAAGGGACAGTGGACGGGATCTCATCCTCATCTACTCTGCTCAAAATACACACGTCCTTGAAAAGCTGTTTCTCAAGCCAAACGTTCAGCACAGGACGACCTCAGACTCGAAGTACGAGTTTCCAGGGTTGGGCTTCTCTGCTTCTTCATCTTCTTATCAGGTGGAGAATGACGAACATACGTGTTCGATCTCCAAGAAGTTTCAGGGTAAAGAAAAATGTCATCAGCTCTTTTTGAAAAAGGGAGAAACCTTTTAACAGTGAAAGCTTTGTTTTCTTTTTCCGTTTTATGTTTTCTAAAGTTTTCTTCATAAAATGTTAGGGCCGAATGCTCTCAGGTTTCAAGCTTTAAACTTTTCTAGGGCTAGAGATTTTTCAAACTGGGGTGAAGCATCTCTGGGTGTAAAAGAAATTGCAAGGTAGACCTAGAACCTCTCCCCGCTCCACCAAAGTTATTAAAATTTTTTTCTCGAAAGTTGGAAATTTAAAAGTTTTTTATACAGGAATAAACTTGGAACACAGAATGTGGGTTTTAATGATATAAGGGTTCAAAGAAATGTCACCTAGGCCGCAGAGCTGGGTTCCAACGACACATCAGTGCCCTTGGCGATCGGGGTTGGAGAAGACAGGAATTTTGATTACAGAAGAGGGGACCCAGGTCCCAACCAGGGAACGGACATGGCGTCCGCTTGTCCTTGGTCTGGGGGACTGATTTCTGCGACTTGTCCTCTGGGTGCAGGGCCCAGCCTCCCTTGGGCCTCCCCCTTCAGGGCCCACCGGGTAGGAAGCGTTCTTAGCTCAGGAGGTCCCCAACTTCGATTCGGCAGCGTTGCTATTACTGAGGTGTGCCGGTACGGTTCATACTTCAAGTCTAGGTTTTTCCTGGCTTAGAGTGGATGCCTGAGAGGTCCTTTTTTTGGCTTTCCAATAATGATTCGATCCTCCAACAATGGGAAGCCATCCAGCGCGACCTCAAATTAGAGAGAATGTAAACTCTACGTTGGCACAGGATTTGTTCACTGCCGAATCCTCAGGGGCCAGAGGAAAGATCGATGCTGGTTGCATGAATGAATAAGCACACATAGAGTTACGTGTGGTTCTATCTGCAGCATGTGCTTCTCCAGGCTTTTTGAAGTGCTCCGTGGAAAACAGCACATTGTCTTCATTTCTGCCTCTGTGGTCTCAGGCGAGTGAGCTCCCGCATCATGAGAGATGCAGCGCTGGGGGGTCTGCAGCGTGCAGGTGGGAGCCGGCCTTCCTCTTCTGTTCTAGGCAGGGTGCGGTGATGTGGCACACAGTGAGTTAGAAGGGCAGGACTCCGCGGGACACAGGATCAGATGACTGGTTATAATCGACGACAGTTACCTTCGTTCTGAATTTCTTTGGAAACCGATGGCGCTTCCACTGAGCAGGACCCGGTCGCAGCTGGCGCTTTGGAACTGCCGTGTGTCAGAATTCATGACGCTGACCGAACAGGGTCAGAGCACTGAGTAGGGGCCCCTGGAGCTCCTGCAGAGCCGTGGTCCCTACAGCACCCTCCCCCTTCTCCACCGGTGCCAAGTAGCACCGTCTGCGTGCGGCAGGTGAGCGATACCTGCCTGTCGCTGGTCCAGCACACGTGACAGGAGCACAGTGCACACACACGCCCATCCCTCGGGGACTTACCTCTGTAATTATTGTCACTTCTTCTTCCTTGGGATTCATTTTAGCTGCGATGGTTCCCTCCCTGGCAGGCAAAGAACGAAGAAGAAGTCAGGCCTCTTGAAACCAGCGAACCACCTTTCTTGCTATCGATAAATACGACGCTGGCTTCCATGGTTCCTGATGGCTTTGAACTGAGTAGATGATCCATCCGCAAGCAATATGTTCTAATAGACCCGGGACAGGTGGAAATGAGCTCTGGGGGAGTAGGAAGGATGCTAGATCCCTCTGTCCCCATGCACCTGGCAATGAACCTGGCTTTACTGTGAGCAGGTGGGGGGTGAACCTGAGGCATCTAATTAAAAAAAAAAAAAAAGAAAAAATCCCCAAATGATTTTGAAGTGTCACCCAGGTTAAGAAACATTATCCTAGATTTCTCGCAATGCCCCAAAGACAGCTATGTCATTCTGGGACTGGGGCTCTTGTGCAGCTTAAATTAATGAGATGATGCCTGGAGTGTTCTTCTCTGCACCCTCTGTGTCCCCTCTGCTCAGTTCAAGCTCCAGACCCCCCAGCCCTGGACACCACTGCTCACTGTGACTGTGACCTTTGAACTAAGGACTTGAACTCTTTCTATCTGCATTGGGTCATTGCAGCCTCTGCGGGTCTCCTATCCCTGGCTGCAGAGTCACCACCAGCCCTGCAAGAAGGGGTTAAAGTTCCCTGAGAGGCCAGAGGGCCCGGCCACGTGGCCTGGCAGCACCTCCTGCCCCCTGAGCCCTCCACTGGGAAGCTCCATCACAGCTGCAGAAGCAGAAGCCTGCGCCTCTGCCCAGCTCGCCCCAGCCCCGGCCTGAGTGTGCTGGGGACGGGGAGTCATTGAGGGGGTTTCTTCCATGCCTTGTGATGTCTGGTGCCCTCCCCACCGCCCCACCTCCCAGCCACCCTGCTCCAGGCAGCCCTATCACGTGGCTGCTGGCTCAAAATGGCGTTCCCTACCTCTCCCTCCCCTGCTGGCATCTCGAGTATTCCAAACAAATTGTCCCTCCACGGAGGGCAAGGACTCTTACCAAGGGAACTGATTTACCTGGAGAAGGTTGACCTTGCACGGGGATGCTCCGAGCCGAGGAGGGCCACTCCCGCGGGGAGGACAGCTGGGGGAGGGAGGGAGGGCGGGCAGGCCGGGGCGGCGGGAGTTAGCCTCCCCCTTAGACTGGAGCAGAACTGCAGCTGGAGAAGGGGGAGCTGCCGGGGACGTGCGGTCCTGCACTGCCACCTACCGCCGTCTTAGTTCACGGCCTCCCGTGACGGCGCAGGACGGGGCTCTTTCATCCTGTCTAGATCTCTCAGGGGATGGGCAAAACTTCCGAGGAAAACCAGTCCAAATAGTGAGGGGCATCTGGAGGGTCCCCCACAGGTCCTGGGCCCCCCTTGCACATCCAGGCTTCTCCCAGGGAGGGGAGTGTGGCTCCTGCGGGGGCAGGTGAGTTGCCAGCCAGCAGCCTGCTACACAGTCTCGCTCCTCGTCACTCCCTACCTGCGGTTTTCTTTTTGGTCCTCGCATCTTCGAAGGCTTCTTTCTTCTCACAGCTGCATCCTCATCGTTTTCCACGAACTCCTTTGTCAAAACGCAAATGGAAGAGTCAGCGCTCGGTGTGTGTGTAAGTCGGGAACGAATCGTAACGGAGGAGCAGGCCTGCGATTTCTAGGTTATCAAAATGAACACCTCCACCTTGCCCTGGGGACCCCTGCCCTGGAGTCGAGTGCGCGTGAAGAGAAGGGACAGTGGACGGGATCTCATCCTCATCTACTCTGCTCAAAATACACACGTCCTTGAAAAGCTGTTTCTCAAGCCAAACGTTCAGCACAGGACGACCTCAGACTCGAAGTACGAGTTTCCAGGGTTGGGCTTCTCTGCTTCTTCATCTTCTTATCAGGTGGAGAATGACGAACATACGTGTTCGATCTCCACAGAAGTTTCAGTGTAAAGAAAAATGTCATCAGCTCTTTTTGAAAAAGGGAGAAACCTTTTAACAGTGAAAGCTTTGTTTTCTTTTTCCGTTTTACGTTTTCTAAAGTTTTCTTCATAAAATGTTAGGGCCGAATGCTCTCAGGTTTCAAGCTTTAAACTTTTCTAGGGCTAGAGATTTTTCAAACTGGGGTGAAGCATCTCTGGGTGTAAAAGAAATTGCAAGGTAGACCTAGAACCTCTCCCCGCTCCACCAAAGTTATTAAAATT
>NW_011888786.1:1048763-1050380 GCF_000151845.1 Pteropus vampyrus | reverse complement strand
CGGGGACTTACCTCTGTAATTATTGTCACTTCTTCTTCCTTGGGATTCATTTTAGCTGCGATGGTTCCCTCCCTGGCAGGCAAAGAACGAAGAAGAAGTCAGGCCTCTTGAAACCAGCGAACCACCTTTCTTGCTATCGATAAATACGACGCTGGCTTCCATGGTTCCTGATGGCTTTGAACTGAGTAGATGATCCATCCGCAAGCAATATGTTCTAATAGACCCGGGACAGGTGGAAATGAGCTCTGGGGGAGTAGGAAGGATGCTAGATCCCTCTGTCCCCATGCACCTGGCAATGAACCTGGCTTTACTGTGAGCAGGTGGGAGCCAGCAAATTGCTCTGCCCTTGGAGTCAAGTGATCATGGTTGGAATTGGCTCTGAGGGGACTATTTTACAGCCTCTCCTCTCCCCTCAGACCTCCACCTACCCACTCCTCCTCTCTACCCTTGACCTTGGGTCTCATTTCACTGAGCAAAGAGATGAGACCAGAGAGAGTCTCCACAGCCCCCTCTCCCACCCCACTGAGTCACCTCAGCTCCTCTGCTTCCACATGCCACTGTGACCTGTGCCTGTTCCCGCCCGGGCCAGGGCCTCTGCCTTGCCCTGGGGCCCACCCCTCCCTCCTCCAGGACCTCGATCCGGACCATGTCCCCCTGCCATCTGGATAATCGTTTCTTCCTGCTCCACCGGCTCATTCCTATCAATGCCCAAAGTGCTGCACCCAACCCCCTTCTTCCCCAAAGCTCCCTGGACAGCAAGTCTCTCTCTAGCCATCGCTCAACTTTTCAACACTCTACAGGAAACTCCTCAAACCCTCTCCTCCCAGTCAGTTTTCTGGGCCCAGCACTCCCTGAAACCGCTCTTGCCGGGGTCTCCAGTGACCCGTGTGTCATCACATCCAATGATCAGTCTTTAGTCCTCATCTTATCCGACCTGTTAGAGGCACTGAGTAATGAGAGGGACCCATCACATTTTTTTTCCTTGAACTATTTTCTTCACGTGCCTTCTGGGACATGTCCTTTCCTGGTTTTTCTTCTACCCACTGGCTGCTCCTTCTCAAACTCCCGGGCTGGTTTCTGCTCATCTCCTGGGCACCCCATGTGAGTGCCTGGTGGTCTCATCCTTTTGCTTGGCTTGAAATACCACCTACTAACTGATAGTCTCCAGACTTACACCCTGGGCTCACATGTCTCTCCAGGACCCCGGACGCCAATGTCCAAGGGCTAGATGGGTACCTTCACTTCGCTTAGCATGCGCCAGACAAAGCTCCTTGTCACGATCCCCGACCTGCTCGTCCTTCAACCTTCCTCGCTGCCTTACACAGAATGCCACTTTGCTCCGGCCGACACGTCGTAGTCATTCTTGATCCTGCCCTGACTCCTGTACGACACATCGCGTCCCACCCACCGGAGGTCCTGCCAACTTTGCCTTCAACTTAGATTGAGGATCCGACCACCTCTCGGCACCTTCCCTAACTGTCGCCCTGGTCAAGCCCCGCTGTCACATGGCCAAGTGTAAGAACTTCCCTACTGTCTATTCCCTACGTTGAAGCCAGAGTAAATTGTTTAAAATTTGAGAGAGATCATGTTATTCTTCCACTCAGAATCCTCTAATGA
>NW_011888786.1:1039999-1048713 GCF_000151845.1 Pteropus vampyrus | reverse complement strand
TTCTACCCACTGGCTGCTCCTTCTCAAACTCCCGGGCTGGTTTCTGCTCATCTCCTGGGCACCCCATGTGAGTGCCTGGTGGTCTCATCCTTTTGCTTGGCTTGAAATACCACCTACTAACTGATAGTCTCCAGACTTACACCCTGGGCTCACATGTCTCTCCAGGACCCCGGACGCCAATGTCCAAGGGCTAGATGGGTACCTTCACTTCACTTAGCATGCGTCAGACAAAGCTCCTTGTCATGATCCCCGACCTGCTCGTCCTTCAACCTTCCTCGCTGCCTTACACAGAATGCCACTTTGCTCCGGCCGACACCTCGTAGTCATTCTTGATCCTGCCCTGACTCCTGTACGACACATCGCGTCCCACCCACCGGAGGTCCTGCCAACTTTGCCTTCAACTTAGATTGAGGATCCGACCACCTCTCGGCACCTTCCCTAACTGTCGCCCTGGTCAAGCCCCGCTGTCACATGGCCAAGTGTAAGAACTTCCCTACTGTCTATTCCCTACGTTGAAGCCAGAGTAAATTGTTTAAAATTTGAGAGAGATCATGTTATTCTTCCACTCAGAATCCTCTAATGACTTCCCTTCTTCAACGGGATGAAATCCAAAATTCTTTTAATGGCCTATAAGGCCCTGTATGACCTGCACTTGAACCCTCTGGCCTCAGGGCCTTTGCACTTGCTGTTCTCTTTGCCTGAAACTCTCTTTCCCAAGATATCTGCTTGACTTTCTCTCTTTTAGTTCCTTCAGGACTCTGTTCAAATTTCAGTTGATCGGAGGGGTCTTCCCTAAACACTCACAATGCCATGATAACCTCCCACCGTGCAGAACTCCCTAACTACCTTACAACGATTTTTCCCCTTAGTACTCTTCACCAGCTGACATACATATATATTTGTGATTGTCTGCCCATTATCATTAAAATATAAGCTACAAGAGGACAGGAACATCTGTTTATCATTTACCGCCAGAGCGTAGGACTATGGCACACAGCAGACATTTAATAAATACTTGTCCAATGAATGACTAAATCATTATTTATTGGCCGCGTCTCCATAGTCACGTTCTGGAGCCCTTTAAAGCTTATCGTCCTCTTTGGGCCAAGGTGATTATTAAATGAGAGAAATACCTGGGCTGACGAATCATAAACTATTCCTGATATGTGTGGAAGTGAAATCTTAACGGGGCCTCGGTCATTTAAACAGCTCACGCGAGGTGTTCAAGGTTTCACTGGCCCTCGTGGGGAATTAGCATGTTATAGGGAAATAAGGCACCTGAAATTCTATTGTCTCCCATCCCGACCAACTCACAGGCTACAAAAAATAGAGGAAAGGAAATGATGAAAGCAGCTAAGAAAATGAAAAGGTGAGGAGATAATCTAGAAATAACAACGGGTTGATATGGATGAAATCTGAAGAACACGAAAGCTCTCTAATAAACATCTCTGGCAATTACGAACTGGAAAAAAACTGTGAAATATTTTAGTAACGAAGAAAAGATTCTCGGTACATTAACAAATGTTGTGTACGAAAGAAAGAAGTAGATGTAGAAAATGAAAAATGTAATGGAGTTGACATTTTTCTCATTCTTTCCTGATCATTACTTTTGAATGAGTTTCTAAAGAAATCTAATGACATCAAAATGTATTTCTTTTATAAACAGCCTTACTAAGAAAAGATAAATCAGTACTGTCCAATTTTAATATGCAGCTCGTTATCGTAGGCATCGAGTGCATGTTAATATATTCCTATTGGCGACATCAAAATAAGAGCCATGACTTATTGCAGACTTAGTGTGTGCTTACTCTAGATACGTGTTATCACTAGGCCTGACGGCAACGCTTCTGGCTTAGTAGCACCTGCCTCAATTTACATGTAAGGCAACCGAGGTTTCCTCAAGGTCAACCTCTGACAGTTTACATGATTTGTCCAAGATTATCGTTATTAAATGTCACATTGGGAACTTGACCCCAGGACTGACTGTGAGTCCAGATTTCTGCCCGGTGTCACCCTTTATTCTTATCTTTTCGCTGATATCAGGAACTGTTCTATGCCAGCCCCTTATTCTGAAAGTATTTACAACAGAAAACGGAAGCATTGCCCCAGTAAGAAAAGGTTTTGGCTACTTTGGGTCCATGATTTGTTTAACTCAGTGCAAAAAATCAAAAATATTTTTGAAAGAAATACTGACACCTTCCTGCAGACAAATTCACTCACTATTCCTGAGAGTCATGAGAGGAGCGATGTCATTAAGAGGACCCTGTGACAAATTCTACAGCACGTAGAGGGGAAAAACAGAACGCGTACGAAAAGGACAGCATTGGATGAATTTCAACCTTGGCTGCTTAAAAAATATAATACGATTATGTGCATCTTACTCCAGAACTGTGAAAACATGGTTTTATAGAAAGAGAGAAGGTTTTGTAAAAAATCATTATAGACCTGGGTTCAAGTTCCAGCTGTATTTATCAGCTGTGATCTCGGAGCGATGCCTTTGCTTCTCCGAGATACATTCCGACATCTGTAAACTTGGGATCGTAATTCCTACCTCAGGGTAGTTATTTTATGTGGGTTAAATGAGAGAACGTGTGTAGTAAAATGCCCAATATGGACCCGTCTCTCGATCCTGGTGTTATTAAGAAAAGGTGATGATGGGGGGAGGAGCAGAAGAAAGGAGCGGGGGAGGGAAATAGAGCTCAGGGGAGGAAGGGGAGTCGTAAAGAAGACCTCAGGTGGTGTTCAGGTCTCCCATTAAGGTCTTTGGTTCCCACCTTCAACCTAAAGCAGAAAGGAGCCAAGAGAATTAAAGTGTTAATCAGGCCGCAATCAGAGACTGTGATATGCTGATCAGCTCTGCAGCCCAGCTGGGAGGAGGCCTGCAGAACAGAGGGAGGTTTCTGCGGGATTGCGAACGGCCCATTCCCTACACCTGTGAAGCGGAACTAGGAACCCAGCGTCATTCCCTAGGGCTAAAACCACGGGGAACCTGAGGGTTAAAGGCTGGGAACTGCCAGCGGGCCTTTCACTCTCCATGTTCTTACTTCTCACACTACACACTCTTCCCCTTCCTCGCTGTGTGTCCATGTTAGAGGAAATGGGTTAACAGAGTCTTTTAAACTATAACTCCCAGGAACTAAAGAACGATATAGCAACTGAATTCCCTGGACACTCAGGGTCCCTCTAAGTGCCTTTACTCTGTCCCTCTCAATGTCCTTCTCCCTCTCTGCCTTTGAGAGACCACACTCTGTTGGTGGCATGTTGTCCCTTTTCTAATAAACTTTCCTTTTGACTCTAAGTGTGGCGCGTGGGTTGAATTCTTTCTACGCTCTCTGCCAAAGGACCCTCTTCTCCTCTCTGTGCAGGGCTTGGGCTCCCTGACAACTCGGGGAAATTTGCCCTGCCTTGGATCAAACCCACTGGCTCCAACAACCAACATCCCCTCTATGTCCCCGCCAGCTGGGTCCAAGGTGGTTTTCCTTCTGCTTCCGTTGAGGGTGCTTCTGGTGGAGCCTTCCCCCGCCCTCACACGCATGAGCATGTTCTCCCTGTACCTTTTTCCGTCCCAGCTTATTACAGCTGGAGCCTGGAACCCTGGGCAAGTGTCACACACACTGTTTTTCAATTCATTACCTAATTCTACAAATTATGCCACCCGTAATTTCCCATAGTATAAGGTTAGCAACACATACCTTTATAGAATCAGCTCGGTATAATATATAATATATGATATATGTAATGTGTAATGTATGACATGTGCCTAATGCACTGACACGAACCGAGTGCCCAGGCCCTCCCCCGGGAGTACTCTGGCTCGGCTCTAAGCACTTTAGACCCTTTCCTAAGTCTCTTATGGCATTTAGCTCATTGCTCTGTTGTCTTCCGTTTCTAGGTCTGTTTTCCCAGGAAACTCTGAGCTTCTGACCTGGTCCAATTCATTGTCACACACTTTAAACTCCAGCACGTTGCCTGGTGCATTGTTTTTGCTCAATAAATATGTGAATGAATGACTCTTTCAATGAGCTCTAGGAGATAGATACAGAGGGAGATTTCATTCTGGTGCCGAGTTTATTTGCAGAAATTATATGAGAATGTAATGACGTATGTGTATTTCCCATTAGACTCTCAAGCTTTTCATTGCACCTCTTTGTAATGGAGGGAAGCAATCACTTTAAATTGCAGCCGGCAGAGTTTCATGTGGTTTTTTTGGCGAGAGCAGCGGTCCTCAGCCCTTTGTCTGTCACAGCCCTTTCCCTGCCTAATGCCAAAAAAAAAGCGAAGCTTGCAATAGCTAGTACTTAGCCCTTCAAACCACTTTGAGCTAAAAGGCCCAGAAACACGACATGCAACAAATATTTCCGGGAGACTGGAATGCAACCGGATGGCAAGGAGGTCCCAGGAAGGAAGCAGAGTGACAACAGTCTGGGGGAAATTCACCCAGGAACTATGATGAGCTAGACTTAACGTTTTTACAAACCAGACTCCAAGCAGCAGCCTGAGTAACGCTCCATGTTTCAATTTCAGAAGGTAAAACGTGAATGCTGGTGCTGAGAACCTCTGACTTGACAATAAATTAAATCTGCTCAGGGTACGGAGGGGAGAGGCTGAACTCCAGGGCGGAGACTGAAAGCAGGACCCCAACGCTGCAGCCCTGCTCCCCAGGACTGATTTACCTTGAGGAACTTCACAAAAGCACTGTGCAGACTCCGCTCTCTGTGAGGAAGGGCAAGTGCAGACAGATGGGTCTTCCTGTTGAAACTTCTGTGAGTCCCAGGGAGAGGCTGAATGTTGGGGTGGTGCCCAGGCAGCTCGCTGGGAAAGCTGCAGCCACGTCTCCAGCAAAAACACCCGCTTAGCAACTCGTTCCTAAGGGAGGTCACTTGGTGGCTTTTTTTTTTCCTTTTAAAGAGACAGGTTACTCTTCGTAGTGGAACACAGACATGCGGGGTGAGCAGAGGAGGGCAGCCTAGGGGACGAGGACAAAGGGAAATCAACTTGGGGGAGGAGCTGGGCAGAAAGTAGGTCAAGCTTTAAAGGCCACACCCTACCTCATGTCATGGGGTCACTGGGCATTTCTGGTAAATGACGGGCCATGCTCAGTGGCGGGCGCTTTAGAATCATGAAAAAGTCCTCATTTCTGGGTGAAGACGTCTTCTCTGCAGCAAATGCTCCAGAGAGGTGCTTCCAGGCCCGGTGGATGTCGTTCTGGAGTATTTTCTGGTTAAATGCAGGAGGGTGAGTGTACAGGATTAATCGCTGCTTATTCTCTAAATCCCGCCAAAATTGCTGGAAGAGGATGCAAATGTTATGGCTCTAAAAAGCAAAAGGAATGGGAGAAGAGGCCAAGCAGACAGAAGAGTATGAAATAAACAGACCAAAATAAGGCACACTCCAAGTATACTAGTGAGTGTGTGTCTGTGTGTGTCTGTGTGTCTGTGTGTGTCTGTGTGTATCTATGTCTCCAGGTGTTACTATGTCTCTATGTGTGCATTTATCTGTGCACGTGTCCGTGTACATACACGTGTCTCTGTGCGGGTATGTGCGTGGGGAGGAGGAGGCATCAAAATGAGGGAATGAGTTGACCCACCCTGCAGAACTCCAGAGGAGCTCAGGATTTGGCTCAGCGGTGTGATGGGCTGAACCGTGTCCCTCTGAAAGAAGTATGTTGCCATGTTGACCCCCCCGTACCTCAAAATGGGACCTCATTTGGAGACATTTGGAGTCTTTACAGGGGGAATCAATGTAAGACAAGGTCATTAGCGTGGGCCCTAATCCAATATGACTGTGCTCTTATACAAAGGCAGAATTTGGGCACAGAGTCAGACATGCACGGAGGGAAGACAGTGAGGGCGCAGGGAGAATGGCATCTACAAGCCAAGGAACACCTGCGGCTACCAGAAGTTGGGAGGTGCATGGAACTGATTCTCCCTCACCACCTTCAGAAGGAGCTAACCCTGCCGATGCCTCGATAGCCTATCTTCTAGTCTCCAGACCGGGAGACAATACACTTCTCTTGTTTTAAGCCCCATGGTATGTGGCACTTTGTTATAGCGGCCTCAGGAAATGGATAGAGTTAGACGCCAAGGAGAGTGGGGAGAGCGATGCGATGTAAGAAGACTCGAAAGTGGACACGCAGAGGGGCTGGACCCTCGGGACCCTCCCTCGCTCCTGGCAGCCTGGGGAAAATGTCCATCTTTCTCACTCCCTCTTCTTCTGCCACTCAGAGGAGACTGGAGTTTTCTAGGGAAGGTGAACCACAGACACTTCGGTTTCAAGTTCCCAGGTACAGCAGAGGGTGGGTGTGCCTTGGGGCTGAAAACCGAGAGGTGGGCAGGACGTTCTCCTTCTCACAAAACTCACAAAACTGACGCAAACAAAAGTATACCTTCAGCTCCTGCTTCTCACCTGCACCAGCACCAAGATGAAAAACATGGAAGGAATATTTTCTGGAGAAACTGAGTGGCCATGAAGAATGCATCCCAGGTAGTGACATTTCTGGATCCTCCGATGAGAAAAACTAGCATATCACCCTTACAAAAAGGTATTGCTGAGAAAATGAGAGGATTTCAGGTTAAGAAATTCCACACGTCATAGAGAGAACCAAGAAAATGAAAAGGTAGAATTTACCAAAGAAGTAATATAAGAAGAACTCTCAGAAGTGACAGATTAAGCCTTTAGAATGAAAGCTGGCACAAGGAGACAACTAGAAAACTTGCCTGTCAGTTTGTGCTCTAGATGTGGTGGGAAAAACATTCTCTTAGGAATTTATAACCATTGACTTACGCTATGCTGTTTAATTGTCTTATTTATGCTACCTATATCATTTAGGAACCCCCTAAGGACAATTTTTTAAAAGTGGTCTCAATTTACTGTATCCCTGTGGCATGTCGGGCAAGAGCAGATACACAGTTTTTTCTGGAGGAACAAACCTTCAAGTAGTCGGTTCCGGATGACCGCACATAGATATACCTTGCTGAAGATGAGCTCACAATCCAAATTTAGACAACCCAGGGGAGACAATCACGAGTCTGCAGACAACCAGAGGGTATGATTAGATGCCCAAGAACTTCTGATGATACGATGATCAGATGGAAAGTATTAAAAAAATGACCAGAAAAGAACTTAAAAGGAGGCTTTGAAAATGTGAAAGAGCAAGATACTATGAAAAAGGTCAGGCAAATGCGAAAAAGAAATACCTAGAGTTTTTAGAAATGAATAATAAAGTTATGATTTTTTTTTTTGAAGCAAAGAATGGATTAAATTTTTTACGAGAGAGCTAGAAGGAGAATTAATGATGTAAAAAAGATCGAAACCTTAAGACGTAGCACAGAGAGATGGAAAATGGGAAAGAGTGGACGAAAGGCAAGAAGGAGAAATTGAGGAGGTCCACATGTGTAGTGGAGTCTCAGAGAGGAGAGAAAGAAGTTGAATACTGGATCTTAAAGCTGAGGGATCTTGGTCAACTCCCTTAACTGCTCTCGATTTCAGTTTCCTCATCTGTAAAATGGGGTTAATAATAGTAACTACTAGAGAGGGCTGATATGAGGTTTATTAAGTTAACGTTTATCAAATCCTGGCAGACAGCAAATGCCATAAGTTTCAGTAAATGAAAAAAGAAGGTGAATGGCATCATAGTCATCTCCGAATGCTTTGATAAGATACTGAAGACTGGGTGAGACTGATTTTCTCACAGTTCTGTAGGCTGGGAAGCTCCAAGATCAAGGTTCTAGTTGATTCAGTTTTTGGTGAGGGCTCTCTTCCCGACTTGTAGATGGCTGTCACCTTGCCGTGTCCTCACATGGCCTTTCCTTGATGCATTCAATGAGGGGAGAGATAACTGTCCTCCTCTTCTTATAAGGCCACCAATCCTATTGGGCATCCTCAACTGGATTGGATTCCACCCTTATGAACTCATTAATTATCTCCTAAAACTCCTACCTCCAAATACAGCCATAATGAGTGTTAGGGCAGCAACATGTGAGTTTTGAGGGACAGAGTTCAGTCTGTAGCGGACGTTTATTGTAAGAGATCATCTTTTTGAAGGGGTCAACTGTCACCAGAGTTAGGATCTGTTCACCACTGTTGTGCTAATTAACCTTCTGATTATGATCTCCCTTACCTTTTAATATTTAACTAAACTAAACCAAACCAGCTAATATGAAGTATATACCTCATGACATTCCAAAATTATTAAAAAGCATAATTCAAAAAACTCTTTTCTTGTAAAAATTCTTATGCAAGCAAAATAAATGAGTCTAGCAGATTTATTTTAACTCAGAATGCAAATTTCTAATTCTTTTAGGTTAAGCGTTCCTAGCTGGCTAAAGAGTTTTTAACCAAGAACAAGTCTCAGGTCACATGTCACAAAAGACGATGTAGTTTCTATGTTGTTTGCTAGACCTTTTGTGCTTAGAGTCTTAAGTGACCATTTCAGCAGTTCGACTACCGTGAGGCCAGCACACTGTGAGGGACCAGGTCACATGAGAAGGTCACGTGTTCATGCTTTGTTTGGCAGTCTGAGCCCTTGAGTCATCCTAGCCAAGACATGCTCCAGACATGCGCATGAACAAGCCGTTGGATGATTTCAGCCCCTGGACATTGAATCACCTCCCAGGGTTCAAGTTTTCACAGATGAAGCTCCCAGATGTTGTGGAGTAGAGATCAGTCAACCAGCTGTGTTCTGTTCAAAGTCCTGACTCACAGAATCCGTGTGC
>NW_011888786.1:1036830-1037679 GCF_000151845.1 Pteropus vampyrus | reverse complement strand
CCCTGAGTCCAAATGCCCATGGACAGAGAGCAGGAAACTAGCTGGTTACTCCAGGACGTGGCTCCTCGGAAGGATGAGCATTTTTGCCTTGGGTGTATTGATGGGTCTGTTAGTTCCAATACTTACACCAGATTCCTCGCATTTGAGATTCTAGGGTTACATTCTTTAGTTTATACCAGTGCTTCTCAAGCGTTGTCCATTTTGCCCTTCTGGGAGACATGTAGCAACGTCTGGGGACACCACAACTTGAAGGGACATGCTCCTGGCATGTAGTAGACATGTCAGGGATGCTGCTAAACACCCTGCCATGCACAGGACAGGGCCTTGCCCATCTCCTCTCCATGCTCCACCCAATAAAAGATATATCCGGCCCAAAACATCAATGGTGACAGGACTGAAAAGCCCAGTTTCTCCAACATGGCTCATTCTGATATGATTCACTGGAGAGGTTTTGGACTTTAACCGCGAGCTGCGTGTAAACCAATAACTATTCCCACCTCCCTTCCCTGCCCGTCATCTAAGTTCCGACTGGAACCATGGCCACCAGTCCACAGCCTACAGCCCCCTCTCCTCATCTTGCGTTCCCTTCCTTGGTGTCCAGTATCCCTCCCGACTGATCGACTCAGTTAGGACCATCCAGTTTTATCAGAGAGGTTTTAATGCTGTTGAAATTCAGCAGTATAGAGGCCAGTGTCTAAATCCTTTTTTTTTTCCCCAGGAGTTTCCTTGGCTATTTCTCAGATTTTTTTCACTGATGTTGAGGACTACAAGGGCCGTTGGAAAGGGTAGCATTAGCCCTGTCATAGAAAGTCCTGTTACATCCTTATTTTCCAGGGCAGTGGGTGTCCC
>NW_011888786.1:1032491-1036780 GCF_000151845.1 Pteropus vampyrus | reverse complement strand
ACCAGCTAATACGAAGTATATACCTCATGACATTCCAAAATTATTAAAAAGCATAATTCAAAAAACTCGTTTCTTGTAAAAATTCTTATGCAAGCAAAATAAATGAGTCTAGCAGATTTATTTTAACTCAGAATGCAAATTTCTAATTCTTTTAGGTTAAGCGTTCCTAGCCGGCTAAAGAGTTTTTAACCAAGAACAAGTCTCAGGTCACATGTCACAAAAGACGATGTAGTTTCTATGTTGTTTGCTAGACCTTTTGTGCTTAGAGTCTTAAGTGACCATTTCAGCAGTTCGACTACCGTGAGGCCAGCACACTGTGAGGGACCAGGTCACATGAGAAGGTCACGTGTTCATGCTTTGTTTGGCAGTCTGAGCCCTTGAGTCATCCTAGCCAAGACATGCTCCAGACATGCGCATGAACAAGCCGTTGGATGATTTCAGCCCCTGGACATTGAATCACCTCCCAGGGTTCAAGTTTTCACAGATGAAGCTCCCAGATGTTGTGGAGTAGAGATCAGTCAACCAGCTGTGTTCTGTTCAAAGTCCTGACTCACAGAATCCGTGTGCGTAATCAAATGATTGCTGTAAGCTCCTGCATTTTGGAGTCATTTGTTATGCAGCAGTAGTAATGATAGCAGTCATATCTTTAAATAAATCAATACATCTCTGAACGAATGAGTAAATGAATGAATAGATGAAATATAGTCATTTTTTTATATGGGACTCTAAGGCATATCCTTTTTAGGTGTATATCTAAAAAAAAAACCAAACAAAAAACAAATGCATTTAATGCCTTAGGGTAATGCCACGAATGCTGATGTATTTGGAGTCTTTCTGGGAAATGAAGACATGGGAATAAACATAAAAAATTTGTAGAACCTGAAATGAGACTACTATGCTGTATTCTCTTCAGAGGGGAGCTGCGATGGTACATTATTTAGGTCAATAAATGGGAAAAATATGCTTTTCACATCTAAACACGTGGAACAATTTCAGCTTTAGATGAATGTGTCATTCTCACTCTTTGTAAGAATAGGATCTTTGGATTCTATAGTATTTTTGATTGTTGCTGATACATTCTCCATGAAAGAAAAAAACACATCACAAGGAAAAACGCATCGATAAAATTAGGCTCTACTTGGAAGCTAAAGAATAATCTTTGAATCAAAAATTTTATAAAACCATGCTCTTCAGTATTTGATTTATATTTTCTAATGTACTGAATTATATACCTCCTCCCGAAATATAACTTAAACTCTAGAAAATTTGACCCTCTTGTGTCTATAGTAAATGGAAAGAAACACTTATTGACTCAGATATATTGGTTGTGTATCCTATTTTTATTTTATAGATATTAAAGCATTCAATTTTCTTCCTCCAGGCCTATGGTTTTCAACTTGTTTTGAATTGCAACAACTTTTTTTTCTCATTTGCTTCAATTAACAGCATTTTCACTTTCTAAGAGAGCTGTCTGCGCTATTGAAAATAAAATGCAATAAGATTTTATTTAGAGACTCATGTCTTAATTTGAAATAACTGGAGATACTCCTACATATCAGGGAAAACCGCGCCTCTGGTATGAGTAGTGAACTCTCATTTCGTTGTTGTCGTGGAAACGGTTTTTCTTCTACAAGTTTTACATTCTCCTCTTTCCAGCTACTTCAGTTAAGTGCGTCTCGTTGGTACGACCTGCTTCACCAGCTTAGGGTACAAATATCATCGCAACGCCTTCATTTTCTAATGACCTGCTCGAAAATGTACTTGCTTTTATTAGCAGGACATTCAGTGTCTCCCTTTGAAGCCTCATTTTCGCTTAGAGTTGTTCATACATCTTGAGAGCCTTCCTTGGTTCAAAAGCTGGCCCTGAGTCCAAATGCCCATGGACAGAGAGCAGGAAACTAGCTGGTTACTCCAGGACGTGGCTCCTCGGAAGGATGAGCATTTTTGCCTTGGGTGTATTGATGGGTCTGTTAGTTCCAATACTTACACCAGATTCCTCGCATTTGAGATTCTAGGGTTACATTCTTTAGTTTATACCAGTGCTTCTCAAGCATTGTCCATTTTGCCCTTCCGGGAGACATGTAGCAACGTTTGGAGACACCACAACTTGGAGGGACATGCTCCTGGCATGTAGTAGACATGTCAGGGATGCTGCTAAACACCCTACCATGCACAGGACAGGGCCTTGCCCATCTCCTCTCCATGCTCCACCCAATAAAAGATATATCCGGCCCAAAACATCAATGGTGACAGGACTGAAAAGCCCAGTTTCTCCAACATGGCTCATTCTGATATGATTCACTGGAGAGGTTTTGGACTTTAACCGCGAGCTGCGCGTAAACCAATAACTATTCCCGCCTCCCTTCCCTGCCCGTCATCTAAGTTTCGACTGGAACCATGGCCGCCAGTCCACAGCCTACAGCCCCCTCTCCTCACCTTGTGTTCCCTTCCTTGGTGTCCAGTATCCCTCCCGACTGATCGACTCAGTTAGGACCACCCAGTTTTATCAGAGAGGTTTTAATGCTGTTGAAATTCAGCAGGATAGAGGCCAGTGTCTAAATCCCTTTTTTTTCCCCAGGAGTTTCCTTGGCTATTTCTCAGATTTTTTTCACTGATGTTGAGGACTACAAGGGCCGTTGGAAAGGGTAGCATTAGCCCTGTCATAGAAAGTCCTGTTACATCCTTATTTTCCAGGGCAGTGGGTGTCCCTGTGTCTTATATTTGTACAATCAAGAAGAATTGTTCACTTGACCCTTCACTGAAACAAGATCTTATCCAAGGAGACTAGCTGGGCTCACTGGACAGGAGCAGCGGACAGCATCTCCCGCTTCGCTGGGCATTCTGATTTCCTGTCCCATAATACCACAGATGGTACTGCATTTCCTTCAAATGCACCACATGCTAAAGATATTTGGGAAACCTAGGCAGTTTGAAAGACTCATTTGAGGAGGGATCTCTCTCTGATTCCTGGTCAAGAATTTTTACCTACTTTGCCGTCTCCAGCCACAGCTCCTTGTAGGCAACTGTGCTTTGTCCCCGATGCAGAATTTTTGGAGATCTGGGTGGGGATGGGGGATTTGGGTGTTTATATGGGTGCAGATGATGTATTGATATAGAGCATACCCTGGAACATCTATGCTGATTTCCTGATTTTTGCCAAATTAGGAAGTTTTGTTTCTAATATCTTTAGATGAACCAGGGCATCAATAGAACTTTCTTGGACTTGCCTCTGATTTCAATCACTGTTGATGTTTCTTTTTCGGAAATGCACGAAAGAATCCAAAGAGCTGTCTAGCAGATAGGTTTCTGGAGTGAAAGCCATCTGTAAATTGGTAGCTGTGTTCTCGCTACTTGAGAGATGGAATTTGGACCAGAGGGCGAAGGGATGCTGGCCACTAGGCACCATTCTGCTCTCTTGGGCTTGGTCTTGGAGGGGCTTTGATGTATTTGAGGAGTTTCCTGGGGCAGTAAGGAAATATGGACACCGCCGTACACTGTCTAACGAGGGCTCGGCAGGGGAGCAACCCTATAGGAGCCTGGCCCGCCTCGTGAGAGTGTGCCAGAGGCCCCGGGCCCCGTTTTGTTGTCCTATCTAGTGGTCAGCTTTTAGTAACTCCGTTATCATTCCTCTCTTTTTTTCCTGAGACATCGGTACGATGTTATCATTGTTCTCACATAGCGTCGTCTGTGCCATGGTGAATGATAGAAAGGGTTTATACCCATGCTTGGGACAGAAAAGTACAGAGAAGAAGAAGAATTTCAGGGGCCAGAATGACGGTGTCAGTGGGGATGGCTGAAACCCTCAAAAGGCAAGTGAATCCTAGAACAATAGTTGGAGGAGAGGGAACACGAGTTTTACCACTTACCGTGCGGAGACTCCCCCTTCGCTACCAAGCTGGGTTATTTCACGAAAGGATCCTGTGGTTCACTCATAGGTTCTTCGAGATACTGAAATACGCTTGAAACCTTCAGGGCTGTCTCCTAACTCCTGTCTCCACCAACGCTGGAGGAAGAACCATCATCTTAACCAGGCTTCCTTCTTTCTTGGTCCTCCTGGCGCTTATCAGGAGCGTGGCGATTGACACAGCATCTTGTCATTCCCATGGGGCCCTCGTTGCTCAGGGCAACTGCTGGCACACAGTACGCACTCGATGGATATGTGCAGTCCTGGGCTTCAGTCCTGTGTTAGCAACCGTTGACAAGTCCCTCATCCCGAATGGATCTCTGTTTCCTCTTCTAGAACTCACGTTAGGATTTTGTTAGAAAATTTGTTCTCTAGTAGAGTAATG
>NW_011888786.1:1028287-1031596 GCF_000151845.1 Pteropus vampyrus | reverse complement strand
TTGAGGGGAAGGCTGAGCCCCCCGGCACAGTGAGAGGGAAGCTGGAAGGATTAGCAAGGCCTGCTGTGAGTTCAGGGCAGGCAGCTCTGTGTTTTTTCTCACAAACCTAATGTGGAAACAGACTTAACAGGATTTAGGTGACTTGTCCAAAAGTCACACAGGCTGGTTACTGGAATTGCTAGGACTAGATCTTAAGTCTTCTGACTTTCCACTCAGCTTTTTAAATATTTGTCGGAGTCAGTTAACTTTGCCTCTTTGAAGCTGTTTTGGGAAGCTAAGAATGTCTTCTCATAAGAAATCTGCTTCTTCTTATATGAGACATTATGTACACAGTCCTTGTGAAGGCCACTTGAATTCACGTTATGTCTTGGCAGGTGAATGCTAGGGCACATTTAGCCACATTTAGCAAATAAGAATTTAGGCACCCAATTAAATATTTGAGACCTCCTTATATGAAACAATTACTTCTCGTTCTAGCTGAAATTTAGATGTGACTGGATGTCCTGAATTTAATCTGAATTTTGTGCCTAGGGTAAGTCAAGTGGGTAAGGTACGTGTGTGCGTGCCTCGATATGCTGCTGTGCATGAGTCCTGGATCCTGACCAGCTCACCTATCGACTGTCGCATTATTTTTTTGCCCATAGTCAGACCGTCTGATACCTCAGGCAGCTGTGCTTTGATTTCTGTTCTGAATATAGTAAGGCCTGGGTGTGTCCTGTAGCAAGTCTGTGTACCTCCTTATTATTGTTCCAGAGTAATTTCAGTAACAGTAGGGATGCACTGCATTGCCAAGCAAGTTATCTGAAGCTGTGCTGGGCTTCGATTATAGGGACTTTGCTTTTCTCCGTTGTTTATTTCCGTCAAGGCAACGAGTTACAAGCCATCTTGTAAAATACAGCACTTTCGTGATGTATGAGCATCTACGCAATCCCTTAGAGTTTATGATTTGTCGACTTCCGATGCTTTTAGATCATTTCTTGAAATTCTGATTGGGTTGGGCAAGCTTTTACTTAAATAAATTCTGCCCCTTCCATTGTGGCACTGGAGTGAATTGAAGCCTTGGATTCAGTCTCCTACAGCTTGCTGATCATAAACGCCTTTGCCATCCCACAAATGCGTTGGTTCTGACTGACTTCATCCTGTGGCTAACCCACTGGGTTTATAGTTCTGGACTAATAAAAACTTAATAAAATGATGTCAATTCAAGACTCATTTCCTTCCTTGTTCAAGTGAGGGTGGGATAATTTTAAAAATATATAAACTAGGATTATTTGGTTTTATTCTTGCTTTAAAAAATTCCTCTGGAATAAACATCCAGGTATGCCACCAGAAACCTGAAAGGATGATATCATTTCACACTTCACCCTAACAGTTTTAGGGTTTTTTTCTCTCTCTCCTTAGACTTTTTAATCTGCAATTCTTTTGGAGCATAGTAATGTACTGACTCTGTAAGAGCTTACGTAAAAAGTTTTATGTAAGTGTAAGTAAAATATGTTTATTATAAAAATGAAAACACAGATCAAAAGGGTACAAATTTAAAATGTTCTATTAATGACTAATTTTATTCAGACATTTTTTATGCACATATACAAACACACTTTAAATGTAGAATAATTACTGAAAGTATTTTTTAGTCATCTGTTTTGTTCTGTTAATATCTCATGAACATCTTATGGTGCCAATGCATTTCCATTCTCGTCACTTTTAATGACTATTGATGAATGTCTCACAGCTCATTTACCCAATATTCTATTATCGGACACTTAGGCTATTTCCCAATTTCCCATCTTACAAACTTTGCTGCAAGGCTCTTTCTGTAATTAAACCTTTGCACACATTATTAATTATTGTTTTAGAATACTTTCTTAGAAGTCAGAGAAGTGGTTTTTGTATCTTAGACAAAACAAAATAGAAATATTTTGGCCCGAGTAAGAGGGACTTGGGATGAGGACGTAGTTCCTTGCTGCTTCTTCTAGGACAGGGTGCTGTTCAACAAAGGGTTCTCAGAAGGGAACACATGGACAAATATCTTACCTGAGCTGGTGACTAGCCTTGTGGTTCTATCTATCTATCATCTATCTATCTATCTATCTATCTATCATCATCTATCTAAAAAGATGAGTTAGAAATGGTTGTTGGCAAACAGGTGGATTGTAGAGACTGAGTAGACCCTGTCACCATGACCAGATTGTACAGGAGTTCTCAGCTGGGGACAATTTTCCTTCAGGGGACACTTGGCCTAGTCTGGAGGTATTGCCTGTCATGGTTGGAGGGGAGGTGCTACTAGCCCCTCGTGGGTAGAGGTCAAGGGTCCCGCTAACATGTCCGAGGATGCGCAGGACAGACCTGCATATCAAAGAGCGATCTGGCCCAAATGTCAATATCGCTGAGGCTGAGAAACTCGGATGTGGAACATAAAGAAAAGAAGCATCGCTGTGTCTCTTGGAAACTCTGGTATAGATTTAAATAATCTTATTAAGAGTTTTATGTTTTTTTTTTCTTCTTCTCCAAAGGACCCTTCAGTTGCCTGAATATTTGATCTGTCTTAGACTCGATCTACAGACCACACCGAGGGACACTTGAGGTCTGTGGAAAGTGTGGTCCTGCTCGCTCTTGGCTTCTGTTAGAATTAATGCTGATGAGAATGTGTGTGTGTGTGCGCACGTGTGTGTGTGTGTGTGTGTGTGTGTGTGTTTACTATAGGCACTGTCTTGTGAGGAGAACTGAGAGGAATTCAGGCCGCCTGATAGTTTTAAACATGATGATGTCAATGATGATGCTTGGAGGTGTCCCGGGTTCTCCTTGGAAGAACCCACCCAGACCCACAGACCCGGCCCCGGCCCCCTAGGGCCAGCCTTTGCTTCTCGGGCAGAGCGAGGGTGGTCAGCGCCTTAGCGTTTGCAGAGCCGCCCGGTCTAGCCACACGGGCTACTCTGGTCATGTGTGAGTCGCCCTGATGGTGATGGGCTTAGCTCCCAGCCGAGGTAGGAGGAAAGCAGTGTTTACTGGTTTGGAAGGAAGAGAAGTGAGGGACGGGGCTTCCCCTCACAGGGCAGTGACCTGTTTGTAAAACCATGTATTAAGGACGAGGTCTTGAGAGACAGGGGAACACAGGCGTGTGTGCTCGGGACAGGGCACGGGCTTCGGAGGCTGGCGGGCCACCTTCACTTCGGCCTGACTGTGGGCCAGCTGCTCACGGCTCAGAGCCTCAGCGTTCTCACGTCTAACAGGGTGGGAGCAGCATTTACCTCGTGACGAGCCGGAAAGCTACTTGGCTGGCACCTTGAAGGCCTGACTCCACCGGCCGCT
>NW_011888786.1:999778-1027717 GCF_000151845.1 Pteropus vampyrus | reverse complement strand
CCCAGACCCACAGACCCGGCCCCGGCCCCCTAGGGCCAGCCTTTGCTTCTCGGGCAGAGCGAGGGTGGTCAGCGCCTTAGCGTTTGCAGAGCCGCCTGGTCTAGTCACACGGGCTACTCTGGTCATATGTGAGTCGCCCTGATGGTGATGGGCTTAGCTCCCAGCTGAGGTGGGAGGAAAGCAGTGTTTACCGGCTTGGAAGGAAGAGAAGTGAGGGACGGGGCTTCCCCTCACAGGGCAGTGACCTGTTTGTAAAACCATGTATTAAGGACGAGGTCTTGAGAGACATGGGAACACAGGCGTGTGTGCTTGGGACAGGGCACGGGCTTCGGAGGCTGGCGGGCCACCTTCACTTCGGCCTGACTGTGGGCCAGCTGCTCACGGCTCAGAGCCTCAGCCTTCTCACGTCTAACAGGGTGGGAGCAGCATTTACCTCGTGACGAGCCGGAAAGCTACTTGGCTGGCACCTTGAAGGCCTGACTCCACCGGCCGCTGTGGCTGTCGCAGGCTTGGGAGGGAGACTTACAGAGGGGACACTGGCAAAACCTTCTTTTTGTTGCTGCAAGATGTTGACTCCAAACTCCCGTGGAATTTTCTCCCAAGTGGAGCTGGGGCTGGACCGCGCCGAGAGCTGAGGGCATCGTCGCGCACGCATTGCAGGCGGCCCTGAGCAGCCCTCCTGCTCTTCCCAAGATGGGGCACCAGTTTCATCGCACCTGCTGCATGGGGTTTGAGAGAGAATCTAGAGAGGGAAGGGACTGGAGCGGGGAACCTTATGCTATTTAATCTCCACTCTACCCCATCCCTCTCCTGGTTCCCCATTTCCTGTCCTTCTCTGCACTGCTCTTTGCCCCGGAAGCACATCTCTGCACACCGCGTCACCCAGCCGCCTTTGCCCCCTGACCAGTGGGAGGTACAGACAGGAGTGGGAGGAGGGGTAGAAGGAGAATGTGGCCGGGGCCTTCACGTCCCTGGCCTCCTCCCTGCTCCTCTATGGCTCTGACGGTGGCCGGGCTCTTCCACAGCATGGTTTCTAGAGGACAGTCCCTCTGCAAGTCTCCAGCTCTCCACCTCACTCAACAACCACTGTCGCCTCCCTCACTTCAGGCCTTGGGGTGGTGATGGGTTCCTGCTGCCACTGGCCCTTGGATACTTCACTCCCCCGACTTGGTTCTTTGGACCCCACCAGCACCTCTGAATACAGTTCTTCATTCCAATCTCCGTAGTGAAAACCTTTTGAATGCACCCTGCTGCTGGACCCTGAGTGGCACGTTCCCAAGAGAGAAGAACACAGGGAGACCTTGGTGTGTGGTCTGAACCTTGTCCCTCCTTGTCATGCTGAATCGTATCGCAGCCCTGGGGCTCCTGACACATCCCTAGCAATGTTCCTCCTTCCGATGGGGGAAGGAAGTGGGAGAGGCACCACTTTTCCTGAGGATAAAATAAGGTACCAGCTGCAGGGACCCAGTGTGGTGCCAGCAACTAAGAAGGCACAGAGGATGTGGTAGCTACTGCTGTCACTCGGCACTGGCTGATGGTCTCTCAAGAAACAAGAGGTAACACACGAGGACGGCGGTGTGGTTGATGACCTAGGAGGCCTTTTTAATCCCTGTCTTCCCATGCCCTCACTATGTCGGCTGAGGAATGAACTGGATTTAGTGGCCCTTTTTTGGTTCCACAAAAAGACGAATCCCCAAGAGTGCTACCCTCGTCTTTTATAATAATCAAACACAATTGCCCGGATTGTTGCACAGTCTAGGGTACTGATATCAACAATTAGAAGGTTGGGGGGAAGAAGTATTTTAATTGAGAATAAGACGTTCTTTCATGAAAAGTGTCGATAGGGAGCCAGCATTATGATAGTCAATAGCGTGAGATCACCACAAACGCCAGGCTCGCGTAGTATAAAATATTTAGTGCATTCTAAACAAATATGGTAGACGTTAGATTGTCTCAGATAAAAATCATCTTAGCAACACATTTATTTTGCATCGTGCGGACAAAGTAAATGTGGTTTTGATTTTGCATGGAGACAGCCTGGAGAGGTCACCTGTTGCCTTTGACTGTCCATCAACCAAGCTCTCTTTTTGTAGACTCGGCACCTTTATTTTCCTTAGGAGAACAATCCAGTGGTTCAGGTGGGACTGATTCTGTTCCTAGTTCTAGTGGTAGGCATGTGATATAGGCGTGGCCAACGAGAAAAGCACATCCCTTTGGCCAATTATTGACTGAAAGATTGGCCCATACCTCAAGCAGGACCAATCAGAATCAAAAAGCTGTCATCCCAGCTCTTTTGCTGGAACTATTGTGAAAGAGAAATGTATGTATATGGCTATGTTTGCCGCAAAGACAAGAGCCTGCTTGAAAATGAACTGTGCAGTGGGGAACGGTAATCCTTGATGGGAGAGAGAAAATCCTGGTGACAATGAATGAGTGCCCAGATCTGGCTCTAGAATTTTCTTTTATTTCAGTGAGTCCCCTTTTTCTTGAGCCAGTTGGAGTTGGATTCTGGCAGTTGTAATCTAAAGTCTTGATGAATCCACAGGATATTCACAAGGCTTTTCAGTTGTGACCTCTCTCTCTCTCTCTCTTTCCACATGTAAAAATTGTGACTGAAAAGACCTGTCATTGACTAATTTATCACACTTTTATTGAGCACATATGATGGCAGACATTGTCTACAGTCCTGGAATATAAAGATAAATAGGACAAAATCTCCATCAGATGGAAAAACGTAGGACCATATGAGCCATGCAATGATGGTGATACTGAGAAATGAATGTGAACTGGGATAAGGACCCAGCGTGATGATCAGGAGGGTGAACTCTGGAGCCCGACTCCCTGGGTCCCCTGTGCCACTTACTATTTACTCGACACATTTCTTAACCTGTCTGTCTCTCAGTTTCCTCATCTGTAAAATGGAGAGAATAATGATCGTGAAGACCAGAGTGAGCTATTACATGTAAAGCACTTGAACTAGCGCTCAGAAAGTGTTCACTGTTGCTACCGTGACTATGCACAAGTTCCCAGGTGGTAAGGAAGACACATGAGGTCGCCTGCAGTTCCTGTTGGGCGCAAGGGAAGAGAAAGATTAGAGAAAAGAAAGTAACTTTTGAGCTGAGCCTTGGAGGACGAGCTCGTCAGGCAGACAAGGACAGCAATGGCGTTACGAGCAAACGAAACAGCACGTGTGGAAGGTCGGAGGCGAGCGAGGGCCGGGCATCCCAGGACCGCTGTTATCTGCATGTGCTCGGATTACAGGCTGCATGTGGGTGCTTTTGGTGATGTGACTATAAAGATAAACAGATGATAGATCCGAAAGGGCCTCATGTGCTTTGCTAAAGGGTGCTCATATTAATATTAGGTAGCGTAACATCTTTACAAGTGACCAAACACTTGCCTTTAACAGAGCTTAAGTAAAAATGGCATTTTATGGCTACCGTAACCAAAAATTCCAGAGGGAGAGCTGGCTATAGACATGTCTGGATCAGGGTTCAGATGAAGACTCAAAGGTCTATTTTTTTCTTTTTACCTCTGTTTCTTTGCTGCACTTATGATCAGCTCCATTCTCACATAGTATTATGCTTTATGATGGTACAATGGTGGATAGAGGCTCACAGGCTCAAGCCCAGTTGAAAAGAATAAGATGCTCTTCCATATGGGTCCCAGGAAAGTCTCATGAGCTCTGACTGAGTCATCTGACTTAATTATTTTGGTAAATGGAATGCTGTGCTCTGGCCAATCAGGTCTGAGAATTGCCTAGTGCAGGAGCCAATTCTACGTAGAAGCTCAAAGACTTAGCATGTAAGCGAGGCTGGTCCTTCAGAAGGAAATTGAGTATGCATGCTAGAAAAAGGATATGGAATGCATGCTAGATAAGGCCGAAGAAGTTCAAGACACCTTTTATATTGTAGGAGTTAGGGGGCCACTGCTGGCTTTTAAGCCATGGAGTGATATGACCAGATTACTATTTTAGAAGGACAGATTCAAACTAATTTGGAGGGCAGATTGGAGGGTTGTGGCTGAAGGCTCAGCTAAAAAGTTCCTACTAGAAGTGATGGTGAGTATAGGAACAAACCTTGACATTGGGACGGAAACGTGCAATGAAATTTACACGTAAAGGCTAGAACCCTAAGAATTTTATGCCGAACAAAATTCAGTGGGGAAGAGAAGGAAGACATCTAGAATGTGTCGTAGATTTTGGCTTTGGGGATGGAGTGCGTAGGATGTCCTTTACAAGTGGAACTCCAGAGGTGAGAGAGAGGAAGGTATAAAACAACAAATAGCTGACATCTCAAATGTATTTATGTTCACAATCTTTTTCAGAGTGGGAGAGAAAAAGTATATTCAGAGTTTATGGGATCATTTTTTCACCATAAACAACATGCTTTGTATTGATAAATGACCTGGGGATGCCCTTTGCATGCGCAGGTACAAGGTCTCACGCGTGTCCCGTAAGTGCGTAGCACAGGCACCCACGTGTGCGGGTGGGGGCAATTTTGCGTTAGCCTCACTCTTGCCTATTTTGTTTGTTTTGCTCTTTTATTCTCGCTTGTTTCTGACTACTGTGTTCTTTCTGTATTTTATTTATCTTTGGAAGTGGCTTCAGATCCTTCTGGAATGAGATGGTATCTACTCAATGAATATTTCTTAATACGTATTCCTTCCAAGTCAGCCCTTACGAAGAATGATTGGAATGAGACTCGGATTTTTTTAAACCAAAATTGCTCGTCTACTTTATTTACACAAATATACGGAAGTGTGGATAAATCGTATCTGTCTTTTTTTTTTTCCCAGAAATAAAAGACACTTGCACTTGCTTAAAAGTTTATCTTTTTAATACTAAAATAACCTTTTGTTTTCCACGTTAGCTCCTAATCCCCATCACCATCTCACCAGATATTTCAAAATAAAATTCATCTCTGGGCCTACAAACAGCTAAAGAAATTTTAGTTTAAAAAGCTACTTAACAAAGGCTTTTTAATGAAAGAAACATTTAAAATATAAGCAAGTAAGCAATGTCTCCCAAATGAATGAATTAAAGGATCATGATCAGAAGAAAATTTAAATTACATAATAATCTTGTGGGTCATGACTATCTACAAAAACTTCTCCATTTCCAGTTTCTCCAGTAAATCCCACAGTCTTCGAAGGGCCCATATTTTTCATGGTCCCCAGATTAACTTCTTCTGTTGGCTGTTTTGTACACTTTATAGGTTGGATGTCCAGGTTCAGCTGTTATCCAGAGGCAGGTGATTATCTCAAATCACCTTTGCTCTGTCTTTTTTGTCTAATGTTCATTGCCCTTGGTCTGTCAGACCCATATCTTAACTCGGAAAGAGAGGAACCAGTAGACAAAGGATAGGGGCCAGAGGAAGATGATGGAAGCGAGGTAGGTCTGGAAGATGGGAGAAACAAGCCTTGCCGTTACATGCAGCTGCTCGATAATTGTGAATCTCACCTCTGACCATGGCCGTACTCGGCTCGGGAACACCCAGGGCTCCATGCTTTCTCAGCATTAAGGTCCCCGATCCTCAGGCTGACATTCAGGGCTCTTGTAAATGTGGCCCATGGATTTCGTTTCTGAGTCTCCGTTTCTATTTTCATACTTCGTTCCGTATCGCCTCTGGAGTGTTCTTTCCTCCGCCTCGGCCCCTCCAAGTCCTGTCCATCGCTCCGGGCCCAGAGAACAGAGATCCCCCCAGCTCCCTTCTCTCATTCCTAACTGTGGGAGTCAACACTTTCCCCCTCAGCATTCCTTTCACGACATTTTGTCTTTATCTCCAACTGAGCGCTTAGCATATTTGAGCATGTCTGGCTCCAGAATTCTAGGTATTTTGCGTGTGTGTGCATGTCATTTCCTCCTCTGTCTCCTTTGAAAGTTCATGGCAGGGCCTGTGCCATGCTCGCTTGACGTCCTCCACCTTCACAGAACCCGCCGGGGCGATTCACACATAGGAAGCATTAAAAATATTGATTAAATGAATGAGCAGAGGGAGGAATGCGTGGACGGAGGAGTAGAAGATACCAAAAGGGAGAATAAAGAAGTACTATTACTATAAGCCAAGGGAGCGGTGGATGATAGAACGATGGGTGACACTAAGTGAGGAATTGCAGTTCAGTGGGGAACAAGAAGCTGACCCTAGGACAGGATGTGACTCAGGGAGGTGTGAGACTTGGAAGGAACAGCTAGTTGCTCAGACGTCTGGACTCTCTTCCTCCTATTCACTCCTCCCATCAGCTCACTCAGAAATCAGTGGGCATATGCTTTGCTTTATTTGAATTCAATACCCGGGAAACCCACGAGATATATGTCTTAACCACAATGTAAACTAATTCCCTTAGTTGTGAGAAAGCTAAGAGGACAGATATTTGTCTTGGGAAGCTATTATGCTGCAGGGTTTCAGAGAACGACCTCCCGGCTGATCTCGGTAGCTTGTTTCTCTTCAGCCCCGTTACCCCCTTCCAGGCATCCTCTATCTCCAGGGTTTTCACCCCTTCCTGACTGCAGATACCAGTGGTGTTCCGAGGATGGGACGAGGAGAATGCCATGGCTGAATTCCTTGTTTTCTTCACATTCCTTCCACCTTCTTGAACACACACATCCTAGTGCACCTAACGTTTCTCCATGTTTTCTCTGGGCCCCATCGAGTCAGTCTGTTTGCCTTGATGCTTATCACACTGAACTGTGACAGTATGCTCATCACATGCTAGTCTGTATGAGGCAGGGATTTTGTCTTAACTTATTATTAGATCTGAGCCGGCATCATAATATCTGGTTTATACAGGCTTATTAAAGAGTTGTTGAGTAAATATATACAAGCACGAAGAAATAAATAATAAAACAGAACATTATCACTTCACTTTAGCATTCTTGAAATTACTCAGCATCTCTTACCTTTGGCTTTTGACTAATTATAGCCTTTTGAGAATTGTCGAAGACATTTCTGGGATGTTATGATTCTCTTAAATAACAGGCAAAAAATGTAATTTTATAAAGATTTAATGAGACGATATCATTGCCAGCTGGTTTTATCACTAAGGGAATTTAATAGAAAATTTGTTAACATTGTCTTGAATTTGTTTAAATATTTATGAACATTGCTTTCAAGAGAATTCATATCTGGGGTTATTGTTTTATATAATTCATTTTGTTGTGGTTCGAACATTTTGGTGGTTCATCTTTTTTTAATGGATTCTGCTAGAGCCGTTTGCAAACGCTCTGGATTCTGAGTGGGAGTCTCTTTGGGTCTTGTTACTTCTTGCTCCACCTTCCGGGGCCCCAGATGAAATCAAAGTATCTCCCACGAGGATCTTGGAACCAGTCAGCGGTCCTGATCACAGCTCGTCGTCTTCTGATATGGAATCTAGATAATCTGTGTCAACATATAGGAGGAATCCGGAGAACAGGCTGTCTGCCCAACCGGGATCTGAGAAGAGGCCGTTCTGGTCAGTGAAGAAGATCTCCAGCCAGACTTCATCTTCCGGCTGCAGATAGATGACCGTGGACCCCGAAGCCACGTCATGGTTCCCCGTGTTGGCGTCGAAGGTCTTTATCCGGTACTGCCCGTTGTGTACCAGCCCGATTGCCAGGTGTTTGTTTGCCAATGTGATATCGTAAGAAAAATAATAGATCCCCGGGAAGGCACAGATGAACTTCCCCGTCGCTGGGTTGTAGTGCTCGCCCTCATTGAAGAGGATCTTGTTAAATAGGATCGGTAGCCTTTCTTCTGGGTAACTGGTCGTGATGCCCACAGAGAAGGCAGATTTGAGCACGATGCTTCCACATCTGCAAACTCCAGGCAGCCCTGGGCCCCCTTGCTCGCCTCTGTCACCCTTCGGTCCTGGAGGCCCAGCTGGACCTACTTCTCCTTTCTCCCCCTCGGGGCCCATGGGTCCTTTCTTCCCAGTTTCTCCTTGGTCCCCTTTCTCTCCAGCCAGGCCCAGTGGTCCAGTCTTACCTCTGAAACCTTTGAAAAGAGTTTGCAGTTTAATTAATCGTTCCTCGAAATAAAGAGTCTCCAACAGCATGCCCGCGTAATCCCAGCATGCCCCACATTTGTCTTTTCAGACAACTTTCAATGGAATACTACTCAACGAGGAATCTTTTTAAAAAATCACTGATACGCTAAAATGGAAATAGAAACTTTTCATCCGAATTTCCACTGTTTTTCCGAGTATGTTGAGAAATCATTTAAATCCTGACTAATTTAAAATAATTCATCATCGTTTTGATGATGGGTCACCGGCCGCTAAATTAGCCATGTACAGGTGCTCATGACTATGGGAGGAATTTAATGAAAATGATATTATTCCCCGAGTGGGATCGTGGGGGCAGACAGAACAAGGAGGATCCTTAGAGGCTATTCAGTTTCAGACCCCATTTCTACTATTAGTATTAATAACAGAAGAGAACAAAGCAAGATGAGATTAGCTCATATTTACTGAACATAACTATGTACCAGAAACAGCGCTCTGTTTGCATGCACTATCTTCTTTAAGTTTTGCAACCATTTTATGAACTGGGAATTATGATTACTCCCATCTCAGGTGAGGCGCGGCGAAGTTAGTTTGCCCAGGGAAACAGATGGTGATGGAGCTGCCATCTAAAGTTGTACCTGCCTGGCTGTGGAGCCTGAGCATTTCCTGGGCAGCAGCTGCCGTGTAAGCGGTAAAGTGCGTCTGGCACAGAGCGAGGGCTCAGTATGCTCCAATAACCTTACAACAGTCGCTGCCACCACCGCGCAGTAGCTCTTTTGGGAGGAGAAAGCTGAGTCCTGGCGAGGTGAAGCATGGCCAGGGCTGAAAACCAAGTCTTAGCCCAGTGATGCTTCCCCTTCCTCAAAATGCCTCTTACCTTTGGGGCTAGAATCAAGAATCCTAAATTCTGTTTGGTTCTGCAGCTAAAGGTTGTATTGTTTTAGGCAAATCCCTTAATTTCTCTGGGTCTCCTTATATATAGAAAAGACATAATAGCTGTGAAAAGATTTCAACAAATACAAAATCACCATAGTGAAATATTTTCTCTTTGTCCAAATCTTTATGTCTACAGATCAACCATAGGCTAAATGCAGAGAAATTGTGATCATGGCTTGAAAGAGATAAGCAACATCTATATAATTTTTAAACCGTCTGTGTAATAGCAATGACTGAATAGCATAAAAAAGATCATTCAATTTTATGGCTAAATCCATTTCATAAATAGCGTCTGTATAATGGTACTTTTTCAAAAAGTATCCAAATTATTGATAATTAGTAATGCACTGTTGTAGTCTAAGAAATATATCATTGATATATTGTGTAGTTTCACCCTTAACTATGTATTTATTCTCAGGAACAGAATAAGCTGAGCTTTTTCTTTTTTTATCTTGATAGTGCTTTGCTATCATTTATTTGAATATTGCACATGCATCAGTGTATGAATTTGATCATTTTTTAGTTATTTGGCAAATTTAGCAATGAAGTATTTTAGATAATATAAATTTGAGGAGAATTAAAGCTTGACTTTTAAAACAACAAGTACTTTGTTTTAATAATTTTGGAAAGATGCTGTTTAACTATTTATGATGCACAAAAGATGCTATAATGAATGCATTATTTTTTGTATGTGTTACTAGGATCAGTATTATTCCCGACCACAGGGCCCTTCTCTTGTAGAAGGCTTTTGTTCTTAAGTTGAAATTCCACTGACTCCAGGCAGAACACACTTTGATATTTATTTTGTAAATAAGGTCATAATAGTCTGACGTCCTAATCTTTGCTTTTTCTGGGGGTGGGGTGAGGGGGTGGGGGGCAGGGGTAGATAGAAGTGTAACATGAATATTATTTTGCTGATAAATTAACTTTTGAATCAAACGTTTTCTAAATTGCTACTTTGTCTTCAATAGGACCTTAACTTTTGCTGTCTTCATCAGTGACTTTTGATGCATTAATTAAAAAAAACCATTTTGGCACCACTAAAAATTTTGACCGTTAAATTTCATTGTATACTCGACTTTGGGTAAGTTGATTCTTGTCTGAGTTCTAAATGTTCCATTTTGTAATATGAAGAAGACATTGAATCTAAATCCTTTCAAACCTAGTGGGAACAGCAGTAAACAGAAACTCAGCAGACCAGGGATGAAACCTTGTTCAGCCATGGATTAGTTAAGTGAATTTGACGAAGGGGCTTCATCTCTCTGACATTAGTTTCTCAGTTCTTGAAATGAAGGTGTTGGGTCTACAGCCATGCCACCCTGAACAAGCCCGATCCCGTCTGATCTCAGAAGCTAAGCAAGGTCGAGTCTGGTTAGTACTTGGATGGGAGACCACCTAGGAAGACCAGATGCTGTAGGCGTAAAAAATAAATAAAAAAGAAGGGATTGTAAGCTGACGAGGTCCTTGCAATCTGTGAGGTCAACCAAGGGTTGCCTCGCCTAAAAAAGAAAAGAAAAGAAAAGAAATGAAGGTGTTGGACTAGATTGCTTGAGGTCTCCTCCTAGCGAACATTCTTTGAGACCAAAACAAAAATACTACGATGCGGTTTTACAATGAAAAGGTCTTTACGATGTTTAGATTTCTTATAGTTATTGACTCTCCCAAACTACTGGGTTTTTAGATAATCAAGGACTAGCCATAATAGTTACAGTAATTCTTTCTGTTTGCATGACAGATGTGTCCTTGTGCTAAGGACCAATTCATGAAGACTAGAAAGAAGGAATAGGTCATTCTCCCTCTCCCTACTCAATTTGATGTATCCTCATGTAGAGAGGAGAATTATGGGGAAAGTGTTAGTCTATGTTTAGGTACTGAAGCTTGGCGAGAAAGCCATGATACGGGCTTACAAAGATTTTTTTCTTCAGTGCCATATCTTTCTTCCATCCATCCATCCATCCATCCATCCATCCATCCATCCATCCATCCATCCATCCACACACCCATCCAACCATGGATTTTTGTGTGAGTACACGCATCTGTCTAAGCCGTCTAGTATTGATTGAGCATCCACGACACGCCAGGTACTGTACTGGGCTGAGTGGGACAGCAACATTTGTCCTACCTTCAAGTGAGCTGTTATTATGTATTATGCTGTTATCTGCAAATATATCCAAAGCCATATAATAAATCAGAAATATCTATTTCATGAAGTGATTCTAGTGTTATTTAAAGATAGTTATATGGATGTGCATTCAGATTAAATTAAATGTTGATAATATGGCACAACAGTAATTGCTACAGACCAGTGAGGGAGGCAGATATTTTAACAAAAAATTTATAATTCAGTATAATAAACTCTGTTTTTGTGTTTAGGGTAGAGAAATTGGATGAAAAAATATGCTTGATTCTGCCTGCACTTGGTTGGAGTGTCTGCATGTGGTGGGGTGGGGATATTCATCAAGTGCCCACGAACAAAACCTTTGTGGTGTCACTCAAACAGAAAGAGGAAACAAGCTCCCAGCCATGCTGTGATCTGTTCCAGCAACACCGAAAGTATGTCCCCAGAGCCTCAGAGCTCTGTCCCTGTTGTTTGTAAGTGAGGTGTGCTTCTCTATATCAATCGCAAAGGCATTTTTACTTTTCCTTTCTTAGTTGTAATACGTACTTATGTGGATATGTGGGTATCGGACTTAAATCATCTCAGGTTGGGAACGTAATTTCATTTTTGAATCTAAATTTTTTCACTCGTAACATTATTATTATTATTACTGATTATAATAATTGCTTATAGGGTTGTAGTGGGCAATAAGCATTAAAAGAAAAGTTCCTGACACTTAGTAAATTCTTAATAAATGGTATGACGACAACGACGATGATGATGATGATGATGATGACGACGACATTGCGATTGTGTTTTTCTATACTGGCCTCCCTCACCCAAATGTTTGCTTATCAAGGCAAGGACAATGTCATGTTCGTGTTTGTCTTCTCAGTTTTTAGAACCATGTTCTCAAACAGGGGCAATTTTGCACTCTCCACAGGGGAGAGACGGCAATGTCTGGAGATATATTTGATTATCACATTGGTGGGAGATGTCACTGGCATCTATGGGACGCTGCTGAATGTCCTAAATGTATGAGACAGTCATCCCACCGTCGGCTCCAAATGTCATGAATGTGGAGATTGTAAAACCCTGGTCTAGAACAATCCTGGATAGCATTAGGTGCCAAAACTTGTTGAATGAGTGATGCATGACTGGATGGATGAATAAATGGACTGATGAATATGGGGGTGTAGCTGGCCTTATACCTGGTTAAAATTGTAGCAATTATGAACATTTGATTTAATATGAATGCTTATCCATAAACATATCTTTAAATAACACTAGAACTACCTCATAAAACAGACAACTCATTTCTAGTTTATTATATAGCTTTGGATATTCATGAACTTAGCTATGACTCATTTTGCAGATCATAATATAATTAATATGTAATAACAGCTAACATATACTAAATGTTAACCACATGGCACTTATTCTATTGAGTATTTTACTTGTATTACTGTCCTTATTCTTCACAATCATCCTTACCGCCCCTTATTTACAAATGAGGAAAGTTAGGCTTGAAAAGGCTATTTGCCCAAGGATGCTAACTTAGTAACTGAAGGAGCCAAGATTTTAGCCTAAGTCTTTCTGACTCCAATGCATGTTTGTCTAATCACTGTACTATTGCTTCCAGACATTAAAATAAAAGAGCTAGTAATACCTAACTTCGATCCTGGCATATTACAGGATTTCAAGGATATACCTGATCATGATACAGCAATAAATTGTGTTTATTGGTGTTGCCATATAAAAGAGTTTGAAAAATAAGATTTAAGCTCCAAATTAAAGGTTTTTAAAAATCTGATGTTAAACTTTACCTAAAGATTCTTTACCCGATATAGAATAATATTCATAAATTTAGTAGCTGCTGATTTGCCAGATATTTCCTGCATGACAAATTCAGAAATGAATTATTAGCCAATAATTTGAATATATACTATGCTGTTATTTCACATAACACCACTAAATCAGGTGCAATGACTAGATAGAGACACATTTCTTAGATCTATTAATATTTTCTTTCTATTTTTTGTCCTAACTTTTACACTCAGAAACTTGTTTTCAAAGATTGATTCCAAATCACTTCCTCTTTTAGAGTTAACATGGCCTCTCCAGAATTTTAATTTGTTTTACTCTGAAGGATTGCAGAACCTGGCAAGCTTCCTGGGTCAACTTATTTGTGAGAAAAAGTGAAAATTACTGAAGGATTAGGGGACAATTGAGTTGCTGTAAAGAGCTATAAGAAATCTATTTTTTTTGTTGCTATAGGACAGGTGAGAATGTGACAAACAGCACCGTTGTCATTTCATCTGTGAAAAATAAAATCTAGAAGCCTGTTATGTGTCTTTGTGCAGGTTATTAGTGCAGAGCAGGATGGCACCTGTGCTTTTGGCTCCTAATTCTACCTCTACTTCATCTTCCTTCCTGCCCATCTGTCTGTCCACCCATCTGCACCCTGTCACATCCAGCCATTGCCCGCTGGCTGTAACAGCCCAGTGGTCACGGACATCAGATGTTGGACTCCAGCTCTGCCAGCCACGAGCACTTCCATCTTCAGCAATTCATTTATTCGTGGCGTTGCTCAGTGTTCTCATCTATGAAATGTAATAACTTCCACCTGAAAGAGTTGTCATTACGATAAAATAGGAAGCCACAGAAAGGGTTTAGAGCAGTATCTGAAGCATAGTCAAGGTGCAAGTCACGATAAATAGTTATGATTAATGAAGGTGAAGTAGAGAAGGGGTTTAAGGAGCAAGTCCCATTGGGAAAAGCAGCAGAGATAGGGAGTAGTTTTCAGGTGGGGGTGCTTTACGCAACTCTATCAATTCATTACCTGCAGCCCCCTTTTCACCTTTCTCTCCTTTCCTGCCGTCTCTCCCATCTCGTCCCGGAAGGCCGATGCGACCATGGGGCCCAGGGGAACCATTTGCTCCAGGGGGTCCTGGAGGTCCAGGTAAGCCAGGAATGCTACAGATATATCTCGGGGAGTAGCTCTCTCCTTTGAACTGATTACCCCGAGGTTGTCCACTTGCACAAATGGCAAAACTCGTAACATAGAGCAAGACAAACATCTTTGGCTCTGCAAGAAAAAGATACAGACATAATGTACCCTCTCAGGAGGAGGTTTTGGTATAACTGAACACGAGAATGGACGTTTGCAGAAATTCACTCCAGTACTCACCTCTTCATTCGCGTAAAAAAAAACAAAAAACAAAAAAAACAACCCTTGTTCACCCTTATAATTCCATTGGAAACTATTGATGTATTAGTGATAGAGAGTTCTCAGTGCCCCACAAAAGGGTTGGCGGAGATGAAGGCTTGATGAAAAGAATTTCAAAATCAATCCCTTTGTTGCATATTTTCTGCAGAAGTCAATGATGGACTTTGATAAATAATGTTTTCTTTTTGCCAAAGAAATGCTTTTTTTTTTTTTTTTGAAAATTAGGGATGCAAATAAGTAAGATAAACATCAACAGTATTCTCACCACCTGGAGATAATAACTCTTTACATTTGATATATGTATCTTTCCAGTCTTTTTTATCCTGTGCTACAGGGAAAAGTGGTATCATCTGATTCCTGCAATTCTGCAACTTTTTTCACTTCACAATATCGCAGGAGCATCTTCTCATGTCAAAAAAGTCTTCATAACATTAAAAAAATTTTTGCACTATCTTTTATGTATACAATTCCTCACTATAGACCTTTGTTTCCAGTTTTCTGCTAATATAAAGACCATGATAGATATCTTTATATCTAATCTTTGCATGCATCCATGGTTGTTTTCTTAGAATTTCTAGGCTTTTTAAAGTAGGAGACAGGGAGTGGTATTTTCAGAAAAACCATGTTTTTCACTTCATAATCACATGTAATGCCAATTAGCGCTAGTTGAAGTACTGTGCATGGACTGGGGTGAGGGGGTGGGGAGGGGTGGTCTCAAACTTTCATTTAAAATCTGCAGGATATCGTGCCATGGTGTCCCATTAAGCCCTTAGCACTGGGGCTCAATTAAAGAGCTGAGTGAAATTAAACCATGCAAAGCGCCACGTGCTCTGAGTGAAGCAGGCAACAGGTATCTTCATCTATGATCTAATAGGGACTTGTTTTTTTCCCGTTCATAAAGCCCGGCAGCTGAGAATGATGGATCATTTATTAGCATGACATTTGGCATATAAGCTGAGGGGTGGGCTTTGTAGGCCGGGGACACCTGATTTTCTATGCTAAATGGTCCTTAGAATAAGCAGAGTCTTGGATGAGAGAATGTATACACGAGGTTCCGGGGTGGTTTAAATGAGTAGTTTTTGAAGAGCTGGATCTGTGCTTTAATGAGAAAGCTATGCAGCGCTTGATCTAGATGCCTGGCATATACTTACCCCAAGGAGATAATTATAAAATGTGGGAAAAGCAATTGGATAAAGTTTATTTGTTTTTTTTGACAGCCACATCAGAAAATGAATCAGGAATGCTGTACCACTTTTATGGTACCCATGGGAAAATTGCAACATCTTGGAATGAGACCCAGAAATTTGCCAGAGCATAATGGAATGACAAACGGAGAAAAACAGTGTGCACATGTGGTACAAAACAGGTCTGATTCCTAGAAATCTTATTAGTGAGAAACTACTGACGCAACTTATCCAAATATAGGCTCCATATCCTTGATCTTCATATTATCAGTGGGGCCTCCCCCACAACATCAAGGAGAACATCTCTGTCATGCTCTGTCTGCTTGATTTGTCATACAGCACACACTCAGAATTACTGATCTTATTGTTCAACTGCGATTAAGGCACTTTCTGAACGCCTAGTAGATCTGAGAAAAATACCAGCTTTTTCAAATGCGCCTCAGATGAAGGAAGTGGAAAGAGCCTTGTATTCGTACTCCCATCACAGTTTAAGCAAGATGCAATGATAATCTTGCTAGTTCTTCTTTCTTTAAAAAAACTGATTAGAGGAGGCTTTGAGAAGGGATTTGAAAGAGGAAAACCTGCCCATGGAAGATAGTCATAAAAAGGCTTTTAACCGGACACAGGATGGGATGGTATAGCTGAGGCCAGGAGTTGGTTCTAAGAGGGACTTAAAATTATCTGGAAAGAAGTTGCTTTGAGCAGTGACATCTCAGACACTGTGATGGAGATTCCAAAAGCGCAAGCAAACCAGTCGTCAGGGATCAGTCTATGAAGAAGTGTTTGGTAAGGGTCTAGGTTATGGTGGGGGGTGGAAAGAGAAATTTTAAAGATGTACTTGGAAGAAAGGATATTAGCATTTCTGGTAGCCAGGCCACAAAGTGCTCAGAGAAGGATTAAATTAAAATGTCTGAAACAAATGCATTAATTGAACAAATGGTTTGCCTCGCATTGACAAGTGCACAAGAATATTGTCTGTACAGAAGTGTAAACCCTGAAAGCATTTCCAGTTAGAATCTTTTGAGAGGCACACAAAATGATTATCCATTTAGGTCATTGATATCTCCAACTACAAACCCCAACTCAGGCTGGGGGCAGAGGAGAAGTTGTTGTTGTTGTTGTTGTTGTTTTTAGCAAGGGAAAGTGTGAGTTTTGGGGAAAAAAAATAAAGAGAATGAGATATGACAGAATTACGAGAGAATGAGGATATAGAGGATTTAAAAAAAAATATTCCTGGGGTCTATTTGTCCCTTTCTCAGTGTTTGAGAAATATAAATAAAAAACTTAAGTTGCTTTAATTTTGTCTAGTCTATCACATTTAAAAATATTTTAAGTGTTTATTTTTTATAAAGATAGAACATGCACATTCATAAAATTTATAAAAAAAGAGAATATTTAATGAAAGGTAAATTTCTTCTGCCTAGTCTTCCAGACATACAATTTTCTTTTCCAGAAGCAATCACTGTTGCTAGTTTCTTGTGTGTTGGCATTACTACGTGTGACTTTCTGCTTTTTCACATAGCTTAGAGATCCTTTTGTTATCAGTATAATAGAGAGTTGTCTCATTTTTTTTTTTTTTTAGTGGCTATAGAATATTCGTTGTATTTAACCAGTCTCCTACTGATGGATATTTGGGATATTTTCATTTTTGTGCTATTATAAACAATAGTGCAGTGAATATCTCCATATACATATTCTTAGCACATTATTTATGACACGAGCGGTAAAAACCTTTTCCTAGTTTGCGTTTTTTGCTCTGTTCATGTATTTTTGAATATTTTTATCATGAAACCAGACTTCTGAGGTTCAATTTATTGTGTTGAAAAGCCCTTCTATACTTCAAGATACTGAAGAGAATTATTGCATTTTTTCCCCGTTCTTTTATTGTTCCATTTGTTCACATTTAAAATTTGACCCATTAGAATTTTTCTGATATAAAAAGTGTGAGATAGGGATCCAATTTTATATTTCAACACCTTATATCGAATGATGCATCCTTCACCCACTGCCCCACTGCTTTTCAATGAATTTGGTTATTTTGGCTGAGACTGACCTATGTGTGTCATAGCTTTATAAAATTACATTTTTTAAAACGGCTTTATTGAGATTTAATTTATACAGTGTAAAATTGCCCAATTTAAAATAAAAAACTCAATGTATGCCATGATCTAAATTTAGAACATTTTCAAACTTCAAAAAGAAAACAAACACACTAGCAGTGTGTCATACAAAATGCTTTGAAAGATTGCATTGAATTTTGCAAATTTATATACAACATGTGCTAAAACATGTATTTTTTTACCATTATGCTTCTTTGGAGTTAGAAAATCAAAGCTCTGGAAATATTGTTAATCTTGAACAGATCTGTCCATGATGTTAATTGTAAAGGACGTTCCATTCTGTTTATTTTTATTTTTTTTTCTGTAGGGGCTACAAAGTAACAAGTTTTAGTTGTTTAAGCACATAATTTAGAAAATTACATAGCGACGCTATAGATTTCATAACCTCCATGTTAATGTGTAGTTTGAATCTGTAGGCAGGAATGTAGTATATAACGTTTTGTAAGGTTTTTTTCGGGGGGCTGGGGGTAGGGGATAGAACCCTTTGTTCTTGCTAAACTAGCCATGGAAAACACTTGAAGAAATAATGAATAAATCAGTTCAATAACTGAACTTCTAGAAAATGTGTCCACAAATTGAGATCCCTTTGTAAACAGCATTTTTCCTTTTATTTTAAAAGTAAAACAAACCCACGCATATACAATCAACTAATATTTGACAAGTGATCCAAGAATACTCAAAGAGAAAATAATAGTTTCTTAGTAAACAGTGTTAGGAGAACTGGATATTCACATGCAAAAGAGTGAAATTGGACCCCTGACTTACAACTCTCGAAAAATTAACTCAAAATTGATTAAAGACTTAAATGTAAGACCTGAAGCCATAAAATCTCTAGAAGAAAACATAGGAAAAAAACCATTGACATTGGTCTTGGCCACAGTTTTTTGAATATGACGCCAAAAGCACAAGAAACGAAAGCAAAAATAAATAAGAAGGACTATATCAAACAAAAAAGCTTCTGCACAGTAAAAAAAAAAAAAAAAAAATCAATAAAATGAAACCTATGGACTGGGAGGCAACCTAAGGAATGGGAGAAAATATTTGCAAACCATATATCAGATGGGGAGTTAATATCCAAAATATATAAGGAACTCATACAACTCAATAGCAAAAAGCAAATAATCTGATCGAAAATGGGCAAAGGATCTGAATAGACGTTTTCTCAAAGAAGACATATAAATGACCAAAGTACGCGAAGGAATACTCAGCCTCACTAACCATCAGGGAAAAGCAAATCAAAACCACAATGAGCTATCACCTCACACCTGTCAGAATGGCCATCATCAGAAAGAGAAGAGGTAACAGTGTCGGTGAGGATGTGAAGAGGAAATTTGTGCACTGTTCGTAAGAGTGTAAACTGGTGTAGCGTCTATGGAAAACAATATGGATGTTCCTCGAAAAATAAAAATAGAACTACCAGGTATCCCATTTCTAGGAAGTGAAAACAATGTCAGAGAGACATCTGCCCTCCCATTTTCATAGTGACACTATCGCAATAGCCAAGATATGGAAAAAACCTATGTCTATTAACAGATGAATGGATAAAGAAAATGTTTTATATATATTGTATATATTATATATATTATATATACATATATAAAAATATGTATATTCAGTCATAAAAAGAAGGAAATCTTGCATTTGCTATAAAACAGGTGAAACTTGAGGGCATTATACTAGGTGAAATAAGTCCAACACGAAGACAAATAACACATGATCTTGCTTATATGTGGAATTTAGAAAACCAAACTTATGGAAACAGAATAAAATGGTGGTTATCAGGGGCTGGAGGGTGGGAGAAATGGGGAGATATTAGTTCCATTTGTTCACATTTAAAATTCAGCCCGTTAGAATCAAATGGTCAAACTTCTAGTTATCAGATGAATACATTTTGGGGATCTAATGTACAGCATGGTTTCTATAATTAACGATACTGTATTATATACTCGAAAATTGTTAAGAAAGCAAATCTTAAATGTTCTCATTATACATAACAAATGATAATTATGTGAGGCGATGAATGCGTTAACTAATCTAATTGTGGTAATCATTTCACAGTACCTGTGTGTCAAATCTTCTTCACCTTGTACCCATTAAACTTACACAACGTTATGTGTCAATTATAACTCAATAAAGCTGGAACAAAATAAAAACTGTAGTTGGTAGCAAAGTAAAACGGTACAGCTGCTATGCAAAACAGTCTGGTGATTCTTCCAAAAATTTAAGAAACCATATGATCCAGTAATTCCACTTCTGGGTTTATACCCCAAAGAAGTGAAAACAAGGACCAGGAGATATTTGTACACCTGTGTTCGTAGCACCATTATTCACAATAGCCAAAAGGTGGAAGCAACCCATGTGTCCGTCCGCAGATGACTGGATAAACAAAATGTGGTGCACACGTACAACGGAATATCATTCAACCTCGAAAAAGAAGGACATTTTGACACATACTACAACATGGAAGAATCTTGAAGACTTTATGCTAAGACAAATGTTGCATGATTCCACTTATATGATGTACCAAGAATAGCCAAACATATAGAGGCAGAAAGTAAGATGATGGTTGCCAGGGAATGTGGGGATTGGGGAAGGAGGAGTCAGTGTTTAATGAGTACAGAGTTTCCGCTGGGGAAGATGAAAAGCTTCTGGAGGTGGATGGCGGTCCGGTGGCCATCCAACACCGCGAATGTACTTACTGCCACAGAACCATAACTTAAAAATGGTAAATTTAATGTTACGTATATTTTACCCTAATAAAAAATACTAAACAAAAAATACTGAGATGTAGGCAACATAATGTTAGTCTTATTACTGTGTTAGGTGTTTTCGAGATAACATTTACTTAACCCCCACACCACTTTTATTTTATAAATAAGAAAATTGAGACCGAGGGCCCAAGTGCACACAGCCATAGATAGGGCTCGGGCAGGATTTGAACTGAGCTCTTTTCTGTCTCCAAACCCTTGAGTTTTCCCCTATGTCATGTGAAGGAAATGGTAACATTACTTCATGACAAAGGGCTGGACTTGATTATTAATTCAAGTTGAAAATGTGTTTTGCCTGGAAATCATTAGAAAGAGGGTAGGTAACCAGGGACGGCCAAAATGAGACATATCCTTGGCCTGCAGAGAGCGATTTCACAACAGCAGGCTTTCCTTCTCTCGCTGCATTAGGAGTGGCACTGTGAGCAAGACGGGATGGGGACCTTGTGTGTTCACATTCCAGGTCCTTCTGTTTTGTGGTTCCTCAGCTCTGCCTCTGAGTTCTCAGTTTTCCTTCTTAGACCGGCTTCTCCTGTTGGCCATGAATTACCTTCCCATCTCCTGTCACTACTCACCCCAGAAGACCACACGCCACATTATGTTATGACTTTTTCCTTGCTTTTTTCTCCTCCAAAATATAAACTTCGTGGCACCAACATTCAGGACAAAGACTGGTCTACAATAGAGTCTCAACAAAGGTCGAATGAAGAAAAAAATTTATTCATCCATATTTATTTTTATCAACTGTTCATGATTTATAAAGCTTTGGCTACTTTATGGAAAATGCTATGATGGCACAGTAGTAATAAATATTGACATTTGTCAAATATTTTGTAGTCAATAGAGCAATGTTAAGGCCTCATCACCTTCCCAAAAACCCTTTGGTGGTAGGTTGGACAGGCAGCTGATGTCAGATAACTTGTTTGTGGTCACAAAGTTTGTGTCAGACCAGAGATTTGAACCTAGGACTTCAGTTCCATGGATTCTTTATATAGAGCTGTCTGTTTAATACACTCAAAAACTACCATAATGATACAGGCATTGCATCTACATTTGCCAAAATTTCGAAAAAAAAAAAAAAAGAGTAAACACTATACCTTGCTTTGGGATGGTGTGTCGCTCCAGGATTCTAAATCCACAAGAGACAGGATCTTTCATGAGAGCCCAGAGAGAAGCTTGCTTTGGTACCAGACAGAAAAACAGATCCAAATTCTCAGAGGTTTCCAAATACTTGTGCTAAAAATAATTTTCTCCGTTAGTCCCAAAGAGCCAGAGGCCCTGGAAGTCATTCGTTGGGTGAGGCGCAATCAGGGGTCGGTTAAAATTATGATTTTGTTTGAGATAAACCCCAAGTGGCTGCCTTTGTTGACTGCAAAGTTTAGAGGCTCGTCTAGCTCTGTGTGTCGTGGCCTCTTTTTCACATTTGTTTACTTAATTTTTCCCCTCTTCATTTGTTTTCCACTGCGTGGATGTTTCAGGAAATAAAAATTACTCACTGACTGGAAAGTAGTTGTTAACTTAGAGAAAAGTTGTTTCTTATTTGAGAATGTTCAAGGTAGCGTCTTCAGATCCTAGATTGGGTGGTGCCTCGTGGAATCACAGGAAGAGATGTTCCTAGTCTGATAAATAAGGCAGGAAAATGGCCTCTCATTCTATGTGCTGTAAAATGAGAGAGTCACCAGTACAATACTGATCTTTTTCTTATTTCTCTTCCAAGTGGATAAATGATTGGGTATTTTTAGAAGACTAATATATCTTTGCTTCTATAGAGAATTGATCATAACAACTCAAAAGGCAGAATGGTTCTCCAAATCATTTGATGACTCATTTTCTATGTAATCAATTTCTTTGTTTCCTTCTGATACATATTTCTTATGTCTCCTTGGCAACGGCAATATATAATTCATGGTGTCACTTATGGAAATTAAATGACTGAGAAAAATTGTTTTTAATCTTGTTTTCTCCATCATTCTTCTCGAGCAATTGAGAACAATAATTAGAAGAAATATTTCCGAAGTTACGGAAGTGGACACTGACCACAAATTTCACCAAGAGGATTGGTGGGCTTGGCCCCTTCTGATAAGATTCATTTCACCTTAGCTGTCCACGCTCTCATCTAGAGGAAATAGTCTTTTGAATTTTTTGGCCATCCAAAATCTGAGTGCCATCAGGGGGTAGTAAAAACAATGCCTTAAACACAGAAGTGAGGCACAGTTTTCTTGCTAAATTAGAGTAGAATTATTTTTAGTACATAAATTTGACATGTAACATTGTATAAGTTTAAGATGTACAGCCTGTCACTTTGATATATTTACATATTATAATATGATTGCCATTGTAGCTGTATTTATCACATTACACGATTACGGTATAATAATATTGTCTAATTTATTGTTCTGTACATTGGATATCTATAGCTTATTTACTACTTCTTACGAGTTTGTACCCTTAGACACCATCACTCTATCCTCCCCACTGGAAACCACCATTTTATAGGGTCGGATCTTAATCAGGTAGAGTCCTTGGGTTTGTTTTCTCATCCTCAAAATAAAATGGTTATCCTGAGAATTTCTAGATTTCCTCACAGTTCTTAACATACTCTAACAAAGTGCTCGTGCCTGATGAGATAGAATTTAAAAAAAATGGTGCCAGCCACTTCTAGGTAGAAGTACAAGTCACCTTGAAGGAGACTTTTGTTGTTGTGGAGAGAAATCACTCATGTGATTCTTTTCCTGCTGTACATAAAAGGAAGCATTTGGCAGTTGCTTAATGAAGGTTTTTCTTCTCAGGGACCCATGGCTGGAGAGGGGTTGAGATTATTTGCTTAAAGCAATCAGTGCCTTCTGGAAAGAAAGGAACTGAGGGTCTACTCCTTCTCTCCATGATGTACATTTAGAAATATTAGTCCTGGACTGTAGGGTTGGTCTGTTCCAAAGCCTGCTGTGAAGAAAAGACAGTACAGACCACAGAATAGAACTGACCGGGAGGTAGGCGGGAATCTAGGCAAAAAAGGTTTAAAGGATTTGGGGGTGGCCAGTTTGGGTACAATAGATGAATGAGACTGAAAGTTTGTCTGCTTTCTGTCATTCTGTCACAGCAGCTATCCTTTGGGGGACAGTCAAACACATGACAGTGGATTAAGAGAGTCATTATGTTGGAGCTTAATGACCAGGGGATGCTGGGAATAACAGGAGAGTCACCTGCAAATGGACAACCATCTACTGGACTGGGCGTGACTAATGTTACCATTTGGCAGCAGTAAATCAACAGAGAGAGCAGACAATCAAAGGTTTTGCTTTTCACTTTCTACCTGGTCGGAAGTAGGAAGGACCCTTTGAACCAAGCAAGGCCCTAGAATTCTTAGATCATTCATGGAAGGGAAGATTTGGATCTTGGTTAGTCTACCTGCTATAAAAGCAAATAGGATCCTAGCAACTAATTAAAAAAAAAATGGCATGACGGCTTTTGAACTTGAACTGGCAAAGCAGGTCATAGAGGATAAATGCTTTCATGATGTCACTCTTAACATAATGTCACAGAACAACTTATTGTCATGTGTAAGAGAGTCCTGACTGTCCCCCTATATTCCATACTGAAGACTTCTAAAAGGCCGAACTAACCTGAAACTGACTGGATTTTGTTAACTAATATCACTATAATAAAAATAAATAAATAAAAGGCTGAACTAGAATACCAGTTCTTTCAAGTTTAATTTTAGGTATTCTAGCCTTTGGGTATATTCATTGATTTGTATATAAGTGATGACTCTTAAAGAGCTTTTCCCATTCACTTTTCTTTGGAATAGCACAATCTCTGTCAAAGAGTTTAGAAAGGGATGAGTTGCTTGTTGACCTCTGAAAGAGATAGATGTATTCTTATTTTTCTGCCTTAACTTGGTCAAGTGTTGGTACAATTCATGGGTATTCATATTTGCTTTTTCTGTATCATTCACAACTTTCTTAATTTCCGTTAGTGTTTGACGATTAGATTTTTTTGTGTTGTTCAAGTATCACAGTAATTTTTCTGTTCTGCAATATTTGATTTTTTCTTTCATTATTAATATTATTATTGTTATGATCTATATCTTTGTGTACTTATTCTTCGCAGAGAGAGCAAACCTTTGAAATTGTCTCCTGGAGCGTTAAGACCTCAGATACAGCTAAAGTTTATTAGTTCCTATTTCACTGTTATTTTCACACTTATTTTAGAGACCGTGGCAAAAACCGATGGGTAGAAAAATATGTTGAGGGGAATATTGACTTAGAGTAAAAAGTGAGATTCTATTTTTACCAGCTTCTCATGCCAAGGCCATGTTTTTATTCTTTTTTTCTGGGCAGGTAATTTTTTCCCTCTCAGTTAGTAATTTTGTTTTCCTGTAACTTTAACTCATTTTTAAACTGAATTCGGTTCAATATAGACTGATACAATTAATGCTCACAGAGCATTTAACAGTGTATTGGAAAACTAGCTCCCATGAAAAAAGTTTAGATTTGTAGCTTTGTCAATTTCCTTGGTGTAAATACTCCCATTAGGGCCAATTTTAAGCTACCAACCTGATCTTCACTCACTAAATGCGGAGCTGGGAAGATGTGTGCAGAGTTGACCCTTGCCAGCCGGTCTAAGCTGACTCAGCACACCACTGAAACGTATAGATGCCAATTCTACGTACTATAATTAGTAAAAAAAAAACATTAGTTGATATATAATGAACACTTATGTGTCAAGACATTACATCATTAACTCCCTTAATCCTCACCGTCATCTCTTGAGGTGAGTAATTTTATCATACTCCTTTTACATAGATGAGAAATTTAGGCAGTCTGACCGCTATTTCATGTATCTCCCTAGGATGTTGCTGACTTTCCCATTCCAGGTTCCTGCATCCAAGCAGCTTGTAGTCAGGTGGATTATACACCTGGCTCCTCCTCCTTCTCCCTGTAGCACCGGCTTCTGTTAGGAATATAATCTTTTTCCAGCCTCGGTGCCTCACTTAGGTCATCTCCTCTAGCTTGCAACTCCCTGCTAGCCAAGACCCTTTTCTTCATCTGTTCACATTTGTCCTTATGCATTGCTTTTGCCAGAAAGCCTCCCTGTTATTCTCAACCAGGCAGGGCTTTGCCCTCTCTTAACCTTCCCGGCACATTATTTGGACTCTCTTACGCAATTTAGCTTGCTGACTCTCAGCTAGATCTGTTGAATCAGCACACCAGTGGATCAGGTGTAGACATTTATATTTTTCTAAAGCTTTGTGGGTAACTCAGATGGCAGCCAGGCTCTGAGAATCTTCACCTTATCCACTCTGGCTCCAATGACGTCCCCTGTGTTGATCTTTCCAAACCAGGAAGCTTCAGCGATACAGATCTGGTCTTCTACTTTCATCCTGGTCTTTCATTCATTACCTGATCACATATTTATTGAGCGACTACTATATTCCAGGTTCTGAATGCTTGATCTTGGTATTCAATGAAGAGTAAACATAGAGCCCTTAGAGAGGAAAAGTCTAGTGGGGGAAAACAGACAGTTATCAAATAATCATAAAACTATGTTTTAATAGGATGTTAATTCAGAATTTCCATCATCTTGGAGTTTCAGATGACGACCGAAAGCAGAGAAAAATGGGCAATCAGTGCCCACAGATTCATTTAAGTCTTGCTAAAAACCAGCTGGATCTGGCACTGATCACCATCTACTTTTTATCTGCATTAAAAAAAAAAACAAACAACTTAGAAGTTCGAAAGAGAGCCATTAAGGTAGAGAGCTATTAGCTGATGAGGGAGTGCCGAGGGTCTCTCTTCTCCCTTCCTTTGAGGGACGGAAGGGAGGAGGGACACCCACCCCTAGCCAAGTGACAAGGATCCCAAGAGTTCACTGATAGGATTAGAGGTGCCTGCAAGAAAGAAACCCTCTATCCTCTTCCCCGGTTGACATTAACTGAGCTGTGAAACTGAAAGCCTTGCAACTCTCATGGGATCAGAAAAATGTGATAAACAAGCTGTGGGGGAGCCTGACCCAGCCCTGGCGTTTGATGTCTGCTGTGGCCATAGAAACGAGAGAATTCCGAAGGCAGAAGCCTGGCTGCCGCAGTGGGAGCAGTGCAGGGGTAGCTCTTGGAGAGGCGAGGATATATGAGTTCCCAAGAGGCGGATGGTACTGTGGGTGGCACCTGGGATTGAGCCATCTCGATGGGACCTCTTGAGCCAGGAGGGCATCCTTCTAAGAGAGCCAGTAAGAAGCCCTTGAGTATATGACTGAGTTCAGAAGCTGAAGCTGGTATAGGGGAAATGCGAGGTATCAGCTAAGGAGTGAATCACCCCTATCAGTGAACTGAGCAGTGTGGAGGTCCTTCAGAAAACTCCCAATGACCCTGAGAATATGTTCAAGCAGAGAGAGCCAATATTTGAAGACCTGGAACACAGAGCAGTCACAGGCGGCCGGGAGAGCACCATGCAAGCGGCACCTATGAAGGAAAAATACTTTCCTCATGTTTTTCTAATTCTCCTGATCTGACTCCAGATGTGCCCAAAGTGGAAAGAGGGATAGGAGATGGGGAAGAGTGAAAAACCGTAGCACATCTCGAGCAGAAGACATGGGAAGGGAACGAACAGGCTTTGTATTGGAGGTGAGATTGAAGTTTTGATTTAGATTTATCTTTTTTAATATCTAGAGATGAGTCACAATTCACTAATGAGATTGTAACCAAAAGTGACCAGAAAGCTAAGGAATTTGCTTGAGATATCATGAAAGGGCAGGAGAGGAAGATCCAATGGAATTTGACTAGAAGAAGTGATAGGAAAAAAATGAGCTCCTTTCTTAGTTACATCACATGAAGGACAGATAGGACCATTTGATGAATTCAGTAAACTCTAGAGAGGGTTCTGAAGGAAAAGTGAAGTGTGTTCTGAGAACATTCGGCAGGTCGACCTAGGCACGACTACGGGTCAGGGAGGGCTTGCCTAAAGAAATGACATCTGACCACAAATAGGAATAGGCATTAACTAGGAAGAGGGGTAGAAACACACCTCTAGGCTGTGGGAATGCCATGTGCAAAGGCCCTGAGGTAGAAGAGGATGACTCTGAGATGCTATTGGAAGACGCAAAGGAGAGCAAGTGCCTGGAGGGAGGATGTGCCCGGACCAGGCAGGGCTCTCCTGGCCATGGAAGATTCTGGTCTTAATCCTGGGGGTGGTAGGAGCAGGGTTGATTGATCAGGCTGTTGATTCTCTCTCAATCCCAGTTTGGTTATAATAATAAAGATGCTGAGGAGAGGTGATACCTATTGTCACTTTCTTGGCTTTTCAAGGTGAGTTCAACAAGCTATAAAGGTTCTGAACTGGATCTGCTTTGATTGTAGGGAATAATATGAGTGCTTGTGAGAAAAGTGGTTTGTATATTTTAAAAAAGGCAATTCATCCATTCATTGAATAAAGGAATGTCATTGATCCTTCCCAGGGGCCAGACGCTGCCCCAGGCCTTGGAGATGAGAAGTTTAAAAAGGAACACAGAACCTTGGTGGACCCAGCTCACATTCCAGTGGGAATTTCATGTCATTAGGGAAGGAAGAAATCTCAAAGGTCCTCAGCCTCGACCTTCCCATTTTATAGATGAGAACACACTTTCAGTGAGGGAC
>NW_011888786.1:994618-997962 GCF_000151845.1 Pteropus vampyrus | reverse complement strand
AATTATCATTTCTTTTCGTGGTGAGAATCATTAAAATTTAGTCTCTTAGCAAGTTTGATGTTTATCATAGTGCTGTTTTCTATATTTCCTATGCTATACATTAGATATCCAGGACTTATTCATCTACTAGTTGCAAGTTTGTACCCTTAAGTGTCTCTCTCTCCCTCCATTCCCTAGTCCCTGATAACCGCCATTCTACTCTCTGATTTTATTTGTTTGGCTTTTTGAGATTCCATATATAAGTGAGATCATGTAGTATTTGTCTTTCTCTGTCTGATTTATCTCACTTAACATAATGTCCTCAAGGTAATTCCATGTTGTTGCAAATGGAAAAATGTTCTTCTTTCTGATGGCTGCATACTATTCCATTGTCCACGTCTTTATCCATTCAACTGTTGATGGGCACTTAGATTGTTTCCATATCTTAGCTATTGTGAATAATGCGGGAATAAACATGGGGGTGCAGATATCTCTTGAATATCCTATTTTAATTTCCTTTGGGTATTTATACTCAGGGGTGAGATTGTTGGATCATCCGCTTGCTTCTTCTTCTTTAACTTAATATCATATCATAAGCATTTCTCCTCTGTTATTTTTTTTTGGAACCATTAACTGCCAAACAATATCCATCAAATAGTTGTGCCATAATCTTTTTAATCTTCTTCCCTCCATTATGGGACAATTAAGCTGTTTCCATTTTTTCTTATTATAAATGAGATTACATTGAAAAATTTTGTGCATAAGACTTTATCCCTATTTAGAGTTATTTCCTTAGGATAAATTCCCAGAAATGGAATTACGGGGTCAAAAGATTTGGATGTTTTATGTCTCTCTTGGTACATGCTGCCAAACTCCTTTCCAAAAGGCTGCCCTTACACTACCCCATCCCTGAATAAAAACAAAGCTCAGGGGAATGTAAGCTCCTCAACACTCAGTCCCTGGAACACAGACGGAGCCACAGAGAGTGTTCGATTTGGAAGTAACGTTAGAGGTCTGCAAAGCTGATGTCTAGATCGCAGAGATGTGTCACACGGAGAGAACACCAAAGCTTGTTCTGCAGTGGTTTTGACAACTGTACCGTCTGTGGGTTGGGTGGCTCCAGAGTCCCTGCCCACCCTCAGCTGGGGACTCAGCCCCGCTCATCAGTAATTTCACAGGACTAGCACTGTGCTGGGTGCCTCGTAGGTGCTCAGGCTACCTTGGCAGACTGGATGTAGGTGGTGGTGATGGGACACGCTGGCTGGGTTAACGTCATCTCATTGTCTTCCTGGGTGAACGTCTCAGGCAGGACACCACAGGCAGTGTTGTGACAGAACAGTCACCCCTGATATGGCTGGGGCTCAAGGGCACCAGAGGCCCTCAGTCCCCAGGGCTCCTCTTTTATAGGGCCTTTGAAATGTGGGCCACTCTTAGCAAGCTTTCCAGGAGCTCTCGCTCAAAGAGCAAAGAGTCACGTGACCAGGGAGGAGGCAGAACCCATTCCTATCTTTTCTATACCCAAGATGTCAGCTCTTCCGGCTCTCTCCTCAAGACTTGGCACTGACCCAGACCTACGGTGACCTTCGCCCTGGACATTTCCTGTCGTTGGGCCTTCCTTTGCCCCTTGAGCTCCCTAGAACCTACTTCTTTTCCAGGTCCAATTGAGAGCCGGCTCTGTTAACTCCAGGAAGTTTATTTGTTCCACCCAGATTGATCCAGCATCCTCTGCACCCATTGGTCCAGCATCCCCTGCACCCACTGAGCGTGGGCTGAGACAGGACCATTCTACTCCTCGCACACACTTCGTTTCCTAGCACCTCTGTGACTCTGCAGGGTGTTGCTCTCTTTCAACCTGCAAGATCTTTCTCTCTGTTGTCTTCACCTGATTTGAACCCACACATTCAAAAAATCATCATTCACCTCCGAGTGCGTGCCCAGGCATTGGTCAGGACTGTTGAGTGGACTTGATGAGGCCTCTGAGTCTGCAGTCAGTTATGGACAGCTGTCAGTATTATTGTTTTCATTTTATACATGAAAACTAAAGCACAAGGAGTATCTTTAAAAAAATTTCTAGTTTATATTAGTTTCAGTACATTGGTTAGATATTTTTATAGTTTATGAAGTGATTCCCCCAATTACTCTACCAGCGACCTGGCTCTACACACAGACATTACAGTACTAGTGACTATATTCCCTGTGCTGTGCTCTACATCCCTGTGACAGTTTTGTAACTACTAATTTGTACTTCTTCATCTCTTCGCCTTTTTTTCTCCCAGCCCCCCAAAACTCTCTTTCCTCTGACAATCACCAGATTGTCATTTGTATCTGTGACTCTGTTTTTTATTAGTTTGTTCTTTTTGTTCCTTAAATTCCTTATATAAGTGCAATCGCATGATATTTATCTTTCTCAGTATAATATCCTCTAGGTCCATCCATGTTGTTGCAAATGGTAAGATTTCATTTTTATGGCTGAGTAATATCCCATTGTATATATGAACCATTACTCCTTTAGTTGTCTGTTGACGGGTATTGAGTTTGCTTCCATATCTTGGCTATTGTGAATAGCGCTGCTGTGAACATCGGGGTGCATGGATCTTTATGAATTAGCATTTTGGTTTTCTTTGGGTAAATAGCAAGAAGTGCAATTGCTGGATCAAAAGTAGCTCCATTTTAAATTTTTTGAGGAATCTCCAAACTCTTTTCCGTAGTGGCTGTACCATTTTGCAATCCCAACAACAGTGTATAAGGGCTTCCTTTTCTCCGTATCCTCGTCAACACTTGTTTTTTGATTTTTTGATGATAGCCATTATGACAGGTATGAGGTTATATCTAGTTGTGGTTTTAATTTGCATTTCTCTGATGATTAGTGATCTTGAGTATCCTTTCATGACTATTGGCCTTCTGTATGTCCTCTTTAGGGAAATGCCTGTTCAGGTCTTCTGCCCATTTTTTAATTGGATTATTTGTTTTTTTGGATGTTGAATTATATGAGTTCTTTATAAATTTTGGATATCATCCCCTTATCCGAGGTATCATAGACAAATATCTTCTATTCAGTAGGTTTCCTTTTTGTTTTGTTGATGGTTTCCTTTGCTGTGCAAATACTTTTTAGTTTGACATAGTCCCATTTGTTTATTTTTTTCTTTTGTTTCCCTTGCCCAAGGAGATATAGCAGAAAAAAATTACTAATAGCAATAGCAGAGATTTTACTGCCTGCGTTTTCTTCTAGAAGTTTTATGGTTTCGGGTCTTACATTTAAGTCTTTAATCTATTTTGAGTTTATTCTTGTTTATGGTGTAAGAAGGTGGTCCAGTTCTAACAGTCTTTTGGTGGAATCTTTAGGGTTCTCTATATATAGTATTATA
>NW_011888786.1:986631-994568 GCF_000151845.1 Pteropus vampyrus | reverse complement strand
ATTTTGAGTTTATTCTTGTTTATGGTGTAAGAAGGTGGTCCAGTTCTAACAGTCTTTTGGTGGAATCTTTAGGGTTCTCTATATATAGTATTATATCATCTGCAAATAGTGACAGTTTTACTTTTTCCTTTCCAATTTGGATGTCTTTCATTTCTCTTTCTTGTCTGATTGCTAAAGCTAGGACTTCTAATACTATGTTGAATAGAAGTGGTGAAAGTGGGCGTATTTGTTTTGTTCCTGATCTTAAGGAAAATGCTTTTTGCCTTTCCCCATTGAGTATGATGTTACCTGTAGGACTGTCATATATGGACTTTATTATGCTGAGGTATGTTCCCTCTATTTCCCCTTTGCTGGGAGTTTGTATCATAAATAGATGCTGGATTTTGTTGAATGTCTGCATCTATCAATATGATTGCATGATTTTTATCTTTGTTTGTTAATGTGGTATATCACATTCATTGATTTGCAGATATTATACCAACTTGATCATGGTGTATGATATTTTTAATGTTGCTGAATTTGGTTTGCTGTTTTGTTGAAGATTTTTGCATCAGTGTTCATCAGGGATATCAACCTGTAGTTTTCTTTTTTTGTATTGTCTTTGGTTTTGGAATCAGGGTATTGGTGGCCTCTTAAAAAGAATATGGAAACCATATATTCTCTTTAACTTTTTGGAATAGTTTGAGATGAATAGGTGTTAATTCTTCTTTGACTCTTTGCTAAAATTCACCTGCGAAGCCATTTGTTCTAGGACTTTTGCTTTTGGAAGTTTTTTGATTACTGATTTGATTTCATTGGTGGGAATGAGGTTCAGATTATCAGTTTCTTCTTGACTCAGTCTTGGGAGATTGCATGTTTTTAAGACTGTATTCATTTCTTCCAGAGTGTGCAATTTGCTGGCATATAATTGCTCATAGTATTTTCTTATAATCCTTTGTATTTCTCTGGCATCCGTAGTTACTTCTCTTTCATTTCTGATTTTATTTATGCGGGCCCTTTTTTCTTTTTTCCTTGATGAGTCTGGTAGAGGTTGATCAATTTTGTTTATCTTTTTAAAGAACTAGTTCTTGGTTTCATTGATTTTTTTGTAGTGTTTTTCTAGACTCTATTCCTTTATTTCTTATCTTTATTATTTCTTTCCTTCTACTCACTTAGGGTATTGTTTGATTTTCTTTTTCTAGTTCTTTTAAGTGTAAGGTTAGGTTGTTTATTTGAGCTTTCTCTTGTTTCTTGGGGCAGGTTCATATTGCTATGAATTTCCTCTTAGCACTGCTTTCATTGTGTCTCATAGATTTTGAATTGTTGTGTTTTCATTTTCATTAGTCTCTAATTATCTTTTGATTTCTTCCTTGATCTCATTGTTAACTCATTATTGTCTAGTAGCATGTTATCAGTCTCCATGTGTTTACGTATTTGCCAGCTTTTTTTTTTCTTCTTGTAGTCGACTTCTAGTTTCATACCATTGTGGTCGGAGAAGATGCTTCATATAATCTCAATCTTCTTAAATTTATTGAGATTTGTTTTGTGTCCTAATATGTGTTCTTTCCCGGAAAATATTCCATGTGCACTTGAGAGGAATGTATATTTTGCTGATTTGGGGCGAAATGCTCTGAAAATATCAACTAAATCCGTCTGATCTAGTGTGTCATTTAAGGCTGCTGTTTCCTTGCTGATTTTCTTCCTGGAAGATCTGTCCATTGGTGTCAATGCGGTGTTAAAGTCTCCTGCTATGAGTGTATTACTGTCAATCTCTCCCTTTTTGTCAGTCAATAATTGCTTTATATATGTAGGTGCTCCTGTGTTGGGTGCGTATATGTTTACTAGGGTTATGTCCTCTTATTTTATTGATCCCTTTTTCATTATGTAATGCCCTCTTTTGTTTCTTATTATAGCCTTTGTTTTAAAGTCTATTTTGTCTGACATAAATATCGCTACCCCGGGTTTTTAAAAATTTCCATTTGCATGAAATATTTTTTTCCATCCTTTTACTTTTAGTCTACACATGTCATTTGATCTGAAGTGGGTCTCTTGTAGACAACATATAGATGGGTCTGGTTTTCTTTTCCATGCAGCCTATTGATTGAAGTATTTAATTCATTTACATTTAAAATGATTATTGATAGGCACATAGCTATTGCCATTTTATTATTCATATTTATGGGTGTCTTTTCTCCATCTTCTTTTTACAAAAGTCCCCTTAACATGTCTTGTAAAACCGGCTTGTTGGTGATGAATTCCTTTAGCTTTTTTCTATCTGGGAAGCTCTTTATCTCACCTTCCATTTTAATTGACAACCTTGCTGGGTACAGTAGTCTTGGTTGTAGGTTCTTGTTTTTCATCATTTCAAATATTTCTTGCCAGTCCCTTCTCACCTTCAAAGTTTCTGTTGAAAGATCAGCTGATATTCTTATGGGAATACCTCTGTAGGTAACTAGCTGCTTTCTCTTGCTTCTTTTAAGATCTTTTCTTTGTCTTTAAGCTTTGCACAAAGTTTTATGTGCATTGTCTTGTGTACTATGCTCAGCAACCCCATATGAAAGGGTTACTATTTTGTCCCCATTTTGTAGATGAGGAAACAAAGACACAAATGGTCAATTGCCTTGATCACACTCATGCAACTATGAAGTGCTAGAGCTGTGGCTCGACTCCAGGTCTGCCGGTGACAAAGACCGTGTTCCAGAACACCCAGCTATGACCTGCCTGCACCTCCCACCAGGCTTGTGCTTCAGGGGAGCAGGGTCTTTGCCTGGGTCATCACTGAATCAAACACAACGCAGTAGGCAGCAAGCAGGTGTGCATGGGTCTCAACCAAACTGAATCAGAGAGTATAGATGTACAATGGAATACTGTCCAGCCATGAGAAGGAACAGGGTACTGAAACATGTTACAACATGAATGAACCTAAAACATTATTCTAAGTGAAGGAAGCCAGGCACAAAAAGCCACATAGCGTATCAGTCCATTTCTATGAAATATCCAGAGAGGTACAGTCATAGAGACAGAAAGCAGATAGATTGTTAACAAGGCTTGGTGGTAGGAGTGAAAAATGGGGAGTGACTGCTTAGTGGGTATGGGGTTTTCTTTTGGGGTGATGAAAATGTTTGGAACTTGATAGAGGTGGTGGCTGTTCAATGTTGTTAATGTATTAAATGTCACTGAATTGTTTAATTTAAGATGGTGAATTTTATGTTATGTACGTTTCACTCTGATAAAAAAATAATGCATGGGAATGAAACGCACTAGCATCAGGCTAGTGGTTAAACTGAGGGGCAAAGAAAAGGTTAAAATGGAGCTTTAGCTAAACCTATAACTTTTAATTTCTTTATAAAAGATCTGAAGCAAACACACATACAAACGAACAACAAACCTATCAATATTTGGATTATCACTGGAAATTTTTTTGTACAGAGAAACGGAGCTAAAACAGAACAGAGTGCAATAGCTGTTTGTGAAGTCTGAGTTGGCCAAATTTTAGCCTAATTTTCTTTCCACTGAAGCCTCTGACTTTAAAAGGAGGGACTTCAAAGTCATGAGACCAGATGCTCTGTGTTGTGGTCACACTTCTTATCTTGTAATAAATGCCATGTCAATGTGAGACCTAACAAACTGCAGACATCAGCTTCCCATGATTCGTCTCTATTCCCTCAGATGAATAAGGAGTCCTCAGAGACACCAGCACACATCAGGGTGGGAAGACTCAGTCCAATGGAGGCCAAACTGAATGTCATGGAAAGAGCTGGTACCTTGAATGAGCAGTTGCCCAGGCTCGTAGGGAAGTGGAGCTCAGGCACCGACATTTTGTGGACCCTCCCTGGGCCCCACCACTGTGCACATGTCGACATCGATAATTTTCAGAATCCTTCTTGGGTGAGTATTTTGTAACTGAGAAAATGGAGGCTCAGAGGAGGAACATGCCCAAGGTCACAGAGGGACCAAGACAGAGCTGGCATCCCATCCTGGTCTGCCTGGTGCCAGAGCCTGTGCTCACTGCAGAGCCTCCAGCCTGAGAACAGACTCTGGCACATAGAATGTGCTGGGTAAGCACTTGCTCGATGAATGAACAAATGGTTGCAAAATAAAAAAATTAATGGCTTAGTAGTTGGGTAAAGATGCACTGAATTCAAAACAGCTAGGGAGCAGGCATGTCCACAGGTTGTTTGTGCAAATATAAAGCGGTTCAATCTTTCGGGAGTACAAAATTTATGTTGACAAATCTATGTAAAAAGTCTGAAAATTGTGCAACCCTGTCTTAACACGTCTACTCTTAGGACCTAATTTGAAGGAAAAAAAAAAAATGTAGGCAAAGCTATATGTACAATGGCGATGATCACAGCGTAATTACCTTTTTTGCCATTATTAATTATTTGTTCTGCAGTTATAGATAGGTTAAGTCAATGGCGCATCAGCAAAAGGACTATTTTGCAGTCATTAAAATCTATGTTCTGTAAGAACACTTAATGACAAAGGCAATTGTTTATAATATATTAAGGAGAAAGGTAGGCTACCAGATAATGCCTGTAGTATTAGAATATTCATTTTAGCTTAAAAATAATATATGTATCACAAAGATGAGAAGCTTTAATACCAAAGTATTAATGTGGCTATATCATCATAGGTCATTTGTATTTTCTACTTTCATTTGTCTTGTGTTTTCCAATTTTCTGTGAGGGTCAATAAGCATATTCCTTTTGGTTTTAAAAAGTCAATAAACGCTAAATAAAAACAAATCTAACTAACCCAGTGGACAATATCTTGTATAAATAAAAGAATGTCTTTTTTCTCAAAGAACTAAAACATTGATAATATAAAAGATTATTTGTAGATATTCTCTCTCTGTCTCTCTCTCAGTACTTTAATGTATAATTTTAGCTTCTTCTCTTACTGATGGCAGATTTAAACATTTGGTTAGGGTCCCAAATCCTCTTCTTCTCTACTTTCCCATTGAGGAGTTCGAGAGCAGAGTCTTGGATTTTAGACATCTGGGAATGGCCAAGATTTTGGATTTGTTTCGTGAAAAGATGTATTTGTTCAGCTGAGCAAGTGTGAAGCAAATACTTTCAGCGTGTCTATTAATCTTGGTGGCCCTTGTAAGGGTATGCTCACTCATGTTTTATGATGTTTGGTTTCATAAAAATATGTTTGGTTTCAAGGCATTGGCCCCTGTTCTCTGCTGATGGGGAATGAATTTGGAGTATGGAAGGCATCTTGAATTTTTCCCAAACCTAGTTTGTTTTTTAATCATCAACTGGAACTCTGTGATGGTTATGACTAACACATTTTGTGAGTTTATGAAAACATTTATTTTAATAGGAAAAACACAATAGAACAGTACGAGTGCCTTGACACCGTATTTTGCCAAAAGACTTCTGCTGGAGGATTTTAGGGATAGATTTTGATGCTTGTTGTTGCTTATCACACTGAAAAGAGATGGCGCCATCTCTGTTTCGGCCACAGATTCTAAAAGAAAAGGAAGATAAATAAAGAGATTTTTCTGGTGGAGCCAAGAAACTGATGCCTGATTTATAATAGCTGGATGCAGGCAGAGTTCTCTTTGGCTCAAACCAGAGTGAAGGTTAATGATGTGCCCAAGGGCACAGTGTTTGTTTGTACTCCCCAGGGCCATGTTAGGACAATTCTTTATGTGCCATTAAGCTTCAGAACTATCAGATGCTGGGGGACAATGCTTATGTTACCATGTTTAGTGAAAAAGTCCCAAGACAGAAATGCGTGCATAGGATTTTGTAAGGAGAAAAAGAAAAACGCTATCCATTAAAAAAAAAAAAAAAAAAGAGCTAGAAATATAATAAAATGTTTCTTTTTTTAATGATCATAGAACGATGTTTGTTGCTCTCTACCTTTCTCTATTTTCTGAAAGCCTTAATGATCCTGCATTATTTTGATAATAAAAGACTCATTCATTCATCCACCTCACAGGCGCCAATTACTAAGGTTAGAGATTTAAAGATGATTAAGCCACTTATCTGTCCTGAAGAAGCTTTTATCACTCTAGGGAGGAGAGACAAATAAAAAGTGAATGATTGCGGAGGGAGGTATATTTGAGGTCAAAGTGTGAATCAAAAAAGCAGTGGCCATTACATTTATAAATTTAAAAATAATTAAGTGTACGTGACCATAATGACAAAATTTAAAAATAATTAAGGCAAAATTTAAAAATAATTAAGTGTACGTGACCATAATGACAAGGTGCCCTATACACGAAAGACTATCGTCTCTTGCAGTCTAGGTTGTTCTGTCTAGTTATGGATGTTTTAGAGGATGGGATCTAAGACGGAGATGATTCATTTTGTAGGGGGCTGAGCAAGGAGCACATGAGCGGTAGGGCTTTGCAGCTTGTGGGTTTAAGAAATGTAATGGGTTTCTGAATTCTCGTCTCTGTCTACAGAGGCTGTATGGTAACTGATGCATCTCTTGAATTCTGTAACATTGTGTACACTTACCTCACTCTCTTGGATCATGTGTTTAACTTTAAAGCGTATCTCTTTTAGCAGCAAGTAGACTGATAAAGAGCTCAACAAGTTGGTTGGAAAAGAAAAGGCAGGCTCTGGATTAGATCTCAAGGGGTTTTCCAAAGAGAGAGTGCCTTTGCTTGGATCAGGAGTTGTTTGTTTTGGCTGTCGAGAAGGCTTTTTGGGGCGTTTGTTAATTTTTAGTGTTCCATCTATGTTATAAGTGGTTGAGTTTGCTCACATTGGCTATCTCTGAGTCAAAGCAATGTTATTTATTTATTACTCAAACATTTATTTAGTTCCTACTATATACTTGGCCTCTTCTCAGAATTGAGGGTGGGGGGATGCGGATGGCAGTCAACAACAGACAAGATGCTTACCATCGTGGAGAGAGAGATAATAACTGTGCAAACAAAGAAACAGATAAGGAGATGAGTGACAAAACGCTGTGAAGCCACGGAGGGGATGGTGATGTTGGCGTTGTGTGCAGAGGGCCGTGTCCTATTATCGTAAATCCCCATTGCTGATGCTGTTCATTCTGATCGATTTTGGTGTCAGCTGTCTGCGGAGGGTGGACACCTGGGCTTTGGTGTCAGAGCCACCTGGGTGCTAATCACAGGCCTTGTGGCCACAGCATCGCCGCGTGACGTCAGGAGAGTTACAGAATTAATCTGAGCCTCAGTTTTCTCATCTCTGTGTTGAGGGCAAGCATGCCCCCTGCCAGCTTTGTCGTGATGATTAAGGCGGGTTAAGGCGGGTGAAGGATGAGGAAACTATTAGGTGCTCAAAACTGAGAGGGGTTGGTATATAATTTTTAAAATATTATCTCCGTCTCCCATTGCTGGCACTGGGGGATCGCTGGGATTCTAAATCTCACAGCTTTCCCCTCCTGTATCATCTCCAGGAAAGTAGCTATGTGAGTAGTCACAGATGTCCATGCCCTAAGCCCCAGCACCTGTGAATATGTTATCTTGCATGGCAAAGGGTCTTTGTAGGTGTGACTAAGTTAAAGATCTTGAGATGGGGAGGGTATCCTGGGTTATCCAAGTGCGCACACTGCTCTTGTAAGAGGGTCAGAGTTATAGAGAGAAAGTGATGTGTGAGAGCAGAAGCAGAGAGAACCAGAGTCTGAGAAAGAAGATGCTACCGATGGCTTCGAAGGTGGAGGAACGGGCCATGAGACAAGAAACGGAGGCAGGCTTTATTTACAAGATAGAAAAGGCAAGGAAAGAGCTTCTCCCAAAGGAACCAGCCCTGGGAACCCATTTTCGACTTCCGACCTCCAGAACTGCAGGTTAAGAACTGTGTTTTGCTAAGCCACTAAGTTTGTGGTAATTTATTACAGCAGCAACAGCAAACTAATACGGGTGAAGCCAGGAGACCCTGCCCGAGCCCCAGGCAACAATGAGGCTGGGGGTCTCCGGCTGTTTAATGGAATGATTTCTGAAGCCAGCTGCCTGGATTTGAAGC
>NW_011888786.1:982386-986581 GCF_000151845.1 Pteropus vampyrus | reverse complement strand
TTTGCTCACATTGGCTATCTCTGAGTCAAAGCAATGTTATTTATTTATTACTCAAACATTTATTTAGTTCCTACTATATACTTGGCCTCTTCTCAGAATTGAGGGTGGGGGGATGCGGATGGCAGTCAACAACAGACAAGATGCTTACCATCGTGGAGAGAGAGATAATAACTGTGCGAACAAAGAAACAGATAAGGAGATGAGTGACAAAACGCTGTGAAGCCACGGAGGGGATGGTGATGTTGGCGTTGTGTGCAGAGGGCTGTCTCCTATTATCATAAATCCCCATTGCTGATGCTGTTCATTCTGATCGATTTTGGTGTCAGCTGTCTGCGGAGGGTGGACACCCGGGCTTTGGTGTCAGAGCCACCTGGGTGCTAATCACAGGCCTTGTGGCCACAGCATCGCCGCGTGACGTCAGGAGAGTTACAGAATTAATCTGAGCCTCAGTTTGCTCATCTCTGTGTTGAGGGCAAGCATGCCCCCTGCCAGCTTTGTCGTGATGATTAAGGCGGGTTAAGGCGGGTGAAGGATGAGGAAACTATTAGGTGCTCAAAACTGAGAGGGGTTGGTATATAATTTTTAAAATATTATCTCCGTCTCCCATTGCTGGCACTGGGGGATCGCTGGGATTCTAAATCTCACAGCTTTCCCCTCCTGTATCATCTCCAGGAAAGTAGCTATGTGAGTAGTCACAGATGTCCATGCCCTAAGCCCCAGCACCTGTGAATATGTTATCTTGCATGGCAAAGGGTCTTTGTAGGTGTGACTAAGTTAAAGATCTTGAGATGGGGAGGGTATCCTGGGTTATCCAAGTGCGCACACTGCTCTTGTAAGAGGGTCAGAGTTATAGAGAGAAAGTGATGTGTGAGAGCAGAAGCAGAGAGAACCAGAGTCTGAGAAAGAAGATGCTACCGATGGCTTCGAAGGTGGAGGAACGGGCCATGAGACAAGAAACGGAGGCAGCCTTTATTTACAAGATAGAAAAGGCAAGGAAAGAGCTTCTCCCAAAGGAACCAGCCCTGGGAACCCATTTTAGACTTCCGACCTCCAGAACTGCAGGTTAAGAACTGTGTTTTGCTAAGCCACTAAGTTTGTGGTAATTTATTACAGCAGCAACAGCAAACTAATACGGGTGAAGCCAGGAGACCCTGCCCGAGCCCCAGGCAACAATGAGGCTGGGGGTCTCCGGCTGTTTAATGGAATGATTTCTGAAGCCAGCTGCCTGGATTTGAAGCTCAGCTCTGCTACTTGCTGACTGCTGATCTTCTGAAAGTGACAGTCTCTCTGCGTCTCAGTGTGTCTTCCAAAAAATGAGATGAAAGTTAACATATGTTTAAGATATATATTAGGAAACGGGCAGGTGGTAAGTGCTCAAGAAAGGTACATTGTTATTAATGTAAGTGAGTTCTTATGGAAATGAATTGCTATGTCCCTGGAATAATGGAAGATGAATACATTGTCATCGAGGTGCTAGATAGTTGTTGAATGATGGGGAAGGGTTCTTTTGGTTCGTGTACCTGTACATTTCACACAGGGAGTTTTTTTCAGTGGAGGCCAACGGCAGTTTCTTTCTCTACCCATCCACATGTGGAAAAAGAGATGCAAATTACATAATAGCCACCCGTGCTTCTCAAAACTCTGTTTCGTCTCTTGGTTATTATTCACAATTGTTGCTGCAGCTGTAGCAGCCCAGTACAATGGTGTCCTTTGAATTTCCTGCAGTTCTGTTCATTTCTGGTCAATCACAAATAGCCATGTCTCTGCTTTGCTAAAAGTTATCCCCCTGATAATTCTGAAAACCAGGGAAAAAGCACGTTCACGTGAAATTGCGATTTTTCAAAGTTTATCTAGTTAGGATGATACTGTTCTCTATGTAATTTTATATTTGAAAACCAAAGGACTTGCCATTTGTGCAAATTTGGCCTAAGGGAATATTTTTAATTCAATAAAAAGATCTACATACAAAGATGTTCATTACAACATTATTAAAAACAGCAAAAAAAATTGGAATAAACTGAAAATTGGAATAAATTGTAAATATATTGTGGTATAGTCACTCAGTGGGTATAATGACTTTACCATAATAGGGAAAATATTAGCAACATAGTTTTAAGAAAAAAATTGAGAGACAAAATTGTGTTCAGTGTAAATACAATGCTCATAATGATTATAACTTACACATTAACAGCCCAGTAGAAAACATACCAAAATACTGACATACATTGTATTAAGGTGGTGGAATTATGAATTTTTTTCCCTCCTCCTTATTTTCTAAATATTTAGTAATAAATTATAGCTATTTATATATCTAAGGAAAACAATTAGTTTAAAAAAACAAAAAGCAATATGCTGAAGCTTCAAAATAGTGTGAACTGAGGTCCAAGAAAATTATGAATGCGCACATTTACGACTTAAATGAAAACGCCTAAGGAGTTCTAATTTCCCAAATTGGTGGTAAAGGCAGAAAAACCTGGGTGAGAAATCTTGGCCATTAACACTTAGCAAGGGAGGCATGAGGAGACCTTTTTAACACATACAGCTTCCTGCCTTAAGTCAGCTGACTTGGTTTCATAAAACAAAGGAGAGTTTTGCTTTCCAAAATAGTTCAATTCTGCTTGTATCTATAACCTCTAGTCCAGCATGGGGGTTATGGGGAGGGGGAAGGAAGATGATTTATTATTAGATGAGAGCTTGCTGTGTGCCAAGCCCTGCGCTGACTGCTTTACATTTACCTTCTTCCTTCCTCCTCGCAGCTCTGTTTGGTAGGTCCTATTGTGTGAGCTCTGTGTTGAAAGATGCTCGGGGAAGTGAACACTCATTAGGCAGAGGCAGCTTCAGACCCTGGGCTGTCAGACTTCACGGCTCAGTATCTCTACCAGAACACCAGCTCACTAGGCTGCCTCGGCCCATTCTGTATGATGCTCTATTTTTAAGAGATGCATCAATGTCTTACTCGATTTGTAGCTTCCCCACCATAGCGGTGCATGGGGAGCTTTTAAGTCTGGTTTAGTTCTAAATAGGCAGACAGTACATGATGGTGTTTGAAAAACTCATATAATAAAAAAGCATATCTAGGAAAAATAAATCTTCCTTCTGCATCCATCCCTCATTCCACAGTTTGTCTTCCCTAAGAAACCACTGTAAATGAGGATTCATTCATGAGTTGTAATGGCTTAGAATCTCCTAGGTTTGCCCAGGAACATTAACGAGCTTCCCAGGTAATTTGGAGGCAGGGCCTGAGGCCAAGGATCATTGCTACGGTGGTACAATGATGCCCAACTGAATTAAAAAAGTAGCAAATTCATATTGTTGATGATGTCAACAGGATTTCAGTTGCCTACAGCTTTTCTGGAATATAGATGTTTAATCAAATGAGTTCACCTTTTCTTGGTTTTGCAAAATCCAACAATTTTGGAGTGCGGTACATTTAGCTGGAAATGTTTCTGAACAGAAGTGGAATTGAAAATTGATCTGAACACTTCACATATCCTTGAGCCCCAACTGGTGGACTGGGAGGGACACAGCGTGGGGGAGACCAGGTGTGTCAGCCCAGGTTGCTCTCACAAAGTACCACAGACTGGGTGGCGTATGTGTTTGTTTCTCATAGTTCTGGAGACTGGGAAGTCTAAGATGAAGGTGCCGGACAACTGGTTTCCTGGTGAGAGTTCTCATCCTGGCTTACAGATGGGAGCCTTTTTGTGATATCTCCATGTGATGGAGAGAAACAGCTCTAGTCTCAATTCCTCTTCTTATGCAGCCACTGATCCCATCATGGGGCTCCATCCTTGTGACTTCAACCAAACCTAATTACCTCCCAGAGGGCCCACCTTTATTTGAACACCATCACATTGGGGGGTAGGGCTTCAGCATATGAAGTTGGAGTAACACATTCAGTCCACAGCACTGGGCTGCTCATCTACACTCTCAGTGTCCAGCTGGGTGCTCTTGGGTAAGTTATTTTAATTGTTGAGCTTTAATTTTCTCATCTATAAGGTAAGCTGATTGGACTAGCTCAAGGGTATCCAAAGTATTCCCCAGGAGGACCTAGAGCTTTCGTTGGGGCTGAGATGGAGCGAGGTGCTGGGGAGTGAGCAAGCAGGATTCTATCTCAGTAGAATAGGCCAGCCTCCTCCTGACCATTATCATTTCACGGCCCCCTCTTATCTATCTATTATCTATCTATCCATCATCT
>NW_011888786.1:978721-980301 GCF_000151845.1 Pteropus vampyrus | reverse complement strand
ATGATAAACACTCAGCAAGGAGAGTGATAACTTCTCAACAGATGTTGGCTAGGAGAAAGGAACAGGGTTTTCTGAATTTTAGTTTCCAGAGCTTTCCAGCTTTCTTTTTGTGGCAGATTGTGTTACGAAATCGGTATTCATTCTCTCTCTACCCTTGCTACCAGAATTTCAATCTTGTCAGGTGACTCTATAGGCCCATTTCCCAGTCTCTTTTGCAGGTGGCCTTGGAAGGAATGTAACACAATTCTAGCCAATCAGGTATAAGAAAACATATCGTATGGAAAGCTGGAAAGGCTTTTCCTTTCTCGATGAAAGGACGCAAGCACAATTGGCACAGCCTTGACTCCTCCTCTGCCTGTGACTGCACAGAGATGATGTCTCAAAGCCCAGAGCCATTTTGCTATCATTTGATAACAAATGTGAAGATAGAAGGTAACATATTAAAAGTGACATAGTGGGAAGAGAGAAGCAGCCAGGGTCTCTAATGGCTTCTAACGAGCACCTGACCCCCTGACTTTTCGTTACGTGAAAGAATAAGACCGTTACTAGTTTAAGCTGCTGTCATTCAGGCATTCTATGGACTGCAGCTGAAGCATTCCTGATACGTTTGTCACTGAAGCAAAGTGGAAACTGACTCCATTAGTAATCTCATAGAATATTATGCAAATCATAAAAATTCTGAACATCTCAGTGTATATTTAAATTGAAATGATTTCCGAACCCAACCTGGGGAGCCTGTGTGTTGTGGACCAGGACTCATGATCTCGATGTCAGGGGTGCTACTACATTGCCACATAGTATAAGAAAGATTTCTACAGTGTTCTCCAGACATCCTTTACCTGAGAAGGGAGTCGTGCCAAAGGCTTTGGCGCAAAGATGATTGGGCTCCTTTCCTCTCTCAGACTGTTTGGTCCCCACGATCTTGGTTCCCATTAAGGACGAAATGACACCTCTATCCAGGCAGGCCTGCTCTGATTATGCCACTTTAAAGTCCCAAGTGCACATCTGAGGTCAGAGAACACACTGTTTAAGTGATTCTGGTAACTGATTCATGCAAATACCTTTGAGTCTGAGCCATTCCCTCTCCCACAGTGAAATTACTGAGGTGGGTCTCCCTGGCATAATCCCTCTAAACAGGGGTCCCCAACCCCTGGGCCCGAGGACCAGTACCGGTCTACAACCTGTTAGGAACCAGGCCGCACAGCAGGAGGTGAGCGGCGGGCAAGTGAGCAAAGCTCCATCTGGATTTGCAGCCGCTCCCCAGCGCCAGCATCACCGCCTCAGCTCTGCCTCAGATCGTCAGGTGTTAGATTCTCATAGGAGCACTGGTCACTGGTGCCAGAAAGGTTGGGAACACTGTTGTAAAGTATAATCTATAACACAGGCATAGTAAGCACTCCTATATTCTAGGCACTTAATGAAGCACTTTATAAACATTATCTTTAATCCTTATTTAATCATCACCATGATTTGCAGACAAGAGGTATTTTTCCTGGTGAAGGTCAAGACTCAGGAAAGTTAAGTCATTTGCCCAAACTCATACAGCTAAGAAAGTGGACAAAAAGGACTCGTACTAAGAA
>NW_011888786.1:970941-978671 GCF_000151845.1 Pteropus vampyrus | reverse complement strand
ATTTTTCCTGGTGAAGGTCAAGACTCAGGAAAGTTAAGTCATTTGCCCAAACTCATACAGCTAAGAAAGTGGACAAAAAGGACTCGTACTAAGAACTCGTACTCTTTAGAGCTCTCGGGGCCTCTGTGCTGTGCGACACCCTCACTTAGCTTCTCTTTGCTTCCACGGGCCACATGGGAGCAGCGGCACATAGTTTTGTTTTTTGCACCATTCAGAAGCATTTATAGTGGATTGAGGGGTGACCTCCAAAAGACATGTCCACCCAAAGCCTGTCAGTGTGACCTTATTTAGAAAGAGACATTGTGCAGATGTAATTAAGGTCAGTACCTTCAGATGAGATTGGCCTGGATTAGAGCGGTCCCGAAAGGCAATGTGTCCTTAGGGGAGGAGAGGAGAAGACACAGGGCAGAAGATGATGGGAAGATGGGTGCATCTATCAGCCAAGGGTTGCCGGCAGCCACCAGGAGCCAGGAGAGAGGCGGAGGATGGATTCTTCCTCAGAGCCTCCAGGAGGAAACCAAAGCAAGCCCTCTTCTGGTCTCCAGAGCTCTGAGAGAATAAAGTTCTGTTGCTTTAAGCATGAAGTTTGTAGTAATTTGTTATTACTACAAATTGGAAGCCACAGAAAACTAATACAACGTTACTCGTGTAAGAAGGATGAAGCAGGATGAGACCGACACTCAGGGTCTGAAATGGGAAACCCAGGGTTAGATTTATTGCTGACTCGTCAGCGAGGCGCATCCCTGAGGGCAGACTGCTGGTCATTATAGGGTTTGGGGGACACGTAGAGCTCAGGGATCGGCTAGGTAGGTGATATTAATTGCACAAGAGTGCTTACTTGGATGAGACTGTAGTGATATTTGCGAAATTGTGGCTGCTTATAATAAAATTTTTGAAAAATTCCAGAAAACAGCAAAGAGAAAAGCAAAGCAAAACAAAACTTCCATTTCTCAGAAACCATTTTGCCAACATTGACAAACATCATCGCAGACTTTTCTCTAGGTACCCAGTTAGCCAGAAGCGTTGGTAGATGTAACTTTACAAAAATAGATTCATACTACGCTTGCTATTTTTATGAAAATCATTAAACATAAATCTACTTGAATTTACCAGAAGTGAAAGAAACCAGAATCAAACTGAGGGAATTGTTGAACTTCGGATAAATATTTGTTCAAAATAAGAGAAACTATTTCCTGAGAGATGTTTCTAAGGTTAAAAGACAATTAAGAAAAAGAATATGAAGAGTTTGAAAATATTTCACTTCTTAAAAACTCTGTATGTTTCCACTTAATATAATATGTATTTCTGTCATGAAAGAGAAGGATTTTATGTACTTCCTTTCCCCTTCCGCTTCCGGCCTCCCGATTTTCGCTAATTACATTTTTATTTTAGAAGTGCCCGGAATTATGACATTAATCTTCTTTTTTTGTCAACTCATTCCCACTGTTACTTAGCTTCGATTCTATGTTTAAATGTATCCAGTACTTACTGGTGACTTCTCCATTTCTGGGTGTCTAATTTTGATTTGCATTTTGTTGTGCTAGACTGCATCATCAAATATTTTTTAAGAAGGGCTTTGTGACCATAGTTCTTGAATTCTTGTATGTTTAAGAACATTTGTCTGTTCCTTTTATAGTCACGGCACAATTTGGCTGAGAACATCTTTGGGTCACCCTTTTCTCCCTTAGAATTTGGTTGATGTTATTCTGCTGTTTCTTAGTGTTGAGCGTTGGATGTAGTGATTCTTTCTCTCTGTACGAAATGAACAGGACAGTTCCCTTGAAGATCAGCATCTTCACAGTACGTATCCTGATGTTGCTACTTTTGCCTATTTTTCTTGGGATACCATGTGTGTCTTGAATTAGGTATCTCGCTTCCTCTACTTCAAGAAACTTTTTTGAATTTTCTTTAACTTTTTTCCTGTTTCTTTTTGTTCCTCTCTTCAGGGTACCAATTTGCGTTAGCCAGCCTCCTTTCCTTCAGCTGGTATTGTCTTGTCTGTAACCACTTTCATCTCATTGTTCTGTTCTATTTCATTTTGTGCAATTTCTTAAGCTTGGCCTGTGCTTTCAACAGTGTTTATGCATTTTCTGTTGCTTCTTAGTTGACTTTCATCTCTACAATTGCTTTATTTTTATCTTCCATTTATTTTCTGGGCTCTGCCAGTTTGCTTTTTAACAGATTTTCTTCGTATTTCTTTTTTGATCACACATTTCTTCTTTGAACTTTTCTCAAAAACTGTGTTGTTGATTCATTTAAGACTGGAGACTAATCTCTTTGTTCTCATGAATAGATCATTTATAATCTTTTTTTTTTTTTTTTTAATCTGCCGTAGGCATTTGTTTTTCTTCCTATTTTCTCCCTTTTGCCAAAACCTAAGCTGGGGTCCTCACAGCCTGGTTTTCTCTGTGGTTTTACTCAAATTTGAATAGGTGCATCCAGCTGGTGGGCTAACCGTGCAGTCGAGGCATGAGAGACACAGTTAACTGGGCTCCAGCTTCGGCTGTCATCTCTGCCTCCTACTCAACTATGAAATGCGCCCCGCCCGCAAGGCTTTGGTCTCCAGGGGGTCAGTGTGGCCTTATGGGGTTGTCCCTCTGAAGCTCTGTTCATCCATTTTCATGCCAGACAGCTCTCCCAACCAGAGACCTTTCCTAAACAACAAACAGTGTGTCTTCCATGTTCCTCCTCATTTACTTGCCACTCCCATCCTCCCCTGCTATCAGCAGTGTGGAAACAGATTTTCATAGGGATAATTCTGGCATCCTGCGTGAGGTGCACAGCACGGGCACCCACTGGTATCTCTGGTTCTATCCCCTTCTGAGACGCCCCCTGCCACACCCCTCAGAGCTGGGCATGGCCAGGTGAATTGCTTGGGGAGCGAAATGTGAACACGAGTCACATGAATCACTTATGAGCTTTCTTTCTTTTCCCTGGTGAAGGAGGACGCCTCAGGCTACGACAGTGGTGTAGCAAGCTGGTAAAGGGGGCCGGGACCCCCAGTGCCTACTCTGTTGCCCCACATCGAGCATGTAGTAATAACAATATTGTAGCAACAACGGCATGTAGTGCTAATGATAACAATAAACAATGCATAAACCTTTGCTGTTTTAAGCCACTATGATTTGAGATTCGTTTGTTACTCCTGCATAGCCTCGCCTCTTTGACTAGTACAGGACAAGAAAAGCCAACTCTTTTTGTATCAAACGTGAAGAAGCCTGGACGTTTAGGAGAGCTGGTGGGCTGGTGGGCTGGCGGGAAGGTACGCATCAGAGCAGACCGTTCCCTACCCATCCAGGACACTGACCAGCATCAGTAGCTTCCTTGAATATTGGAGGGGAAATTTTTGTAGAATCTGCAAAGTTAAGGTCTCCTATTGCAAAGGGTTTCAGATTTCTTGTGTTCACCAGGAAACAAAACAATGGAACTCAATACGTTTCTGTCTGTTTCTGCTTCTTTTCATATACCTTTTTTTTTTTTTTGCACCAGATGTCGTGCTTTTGACAACATCATTTAGTACCTCTGAACAAACTCGGCTGATCTGTGATGCGTTTCACTGATCCCCTCCCCGACGCAGAGCCACAGGGGCTGCTGCCTTCAGGTCCTCTGACAATTTACAGTTCATAAATGTTTTTCCTCTCTTTTTTCAATCAAATAATTTCTCCTTTTTATAGTTTTCAAAAAAATGTATGCATAAATCCTAGATGTTTTCTAAGAATAGAACCCTGCATCTTTGAATTCTCATTGGGTCTAGAGACAGTCGAAGATGCCTGAGCGCCAGCCTTTCCCCCTGGAACCCAGCATGCACATTAGCACCGCTGTGCCTCCTCCTCCCCAGAACCCAAGGATCCAGTCTTAAATCCCGGCCTTGCCTTTCTTTAGTGGCAACGGCCCCGCGAAAATGGCATAAATTTTCTGAGTTCACTTTCTCATCTGAAAATATGCGACAATAGCAATAGACTCTGGGAAGAGCAGATGAGCTGATGTGTGAGAAAGCTCTGTGGCAATGCCTGGTCCCGAGTGAGCACTCAGCACCTAGTACGCGAGAGCACCTCGTGGCTTTTGCAAGTGACATATCGGTTCATTCCTTCATGTACTTAACACATATATAGTTCCTTACCGTTACGCAAGACATACATAAGGAGCTGATAGTCAAATTAAGGTAACGATTGCAATCCAGTGTCATACATGTTCTGAGATTGTAGGAGCTCACATCTGAGTGCTTACTAGGTGCTCCAGCACTGGGTGAAATCTCTACATAGGCCATCTCATTTAATCTGTCCAACAACTCTGCATACATCACGTGCATCATCCTCATTCTAGAGAGAAGGAAACTGAGGCTCAGAGGCATGAAGGAACTGGCCCAAGTTGCAGAGCAGCAGAGTTGGAGCGGGCACTGCAGGCAGCGTGACCCTGAGGGCAGATGGTCCACCACTATGTATAGCACCTCTAGAGGTGCGCTCATAGGAGCTGGAGGCAGACTGCTGCCTCGGGATAGATGGTCGAACAAGGCCTTTTGGAGAAAAGGGTGCCTTAGCTTAGCCCTGAAGTTCAAGTAGGGGGTGCCCACTCCAAAGAGCCCAAGATGGGGCAAAGATGGTCAGAGAATAAAAATCCCCAAACCATGGAGTCTGCGAGGGTCAGGGTTGGAGGACAAGGCTGGAATCTGATCATGATGCTTAGATGTCAAATAAAGGAGCTCGGACAGTGATGAGAGACCAATGGCAGATGTTAAGCACGAGTCTAATACGGTTGTCTGTGGATCTCTCACCTAAGGTACTTCTCGGTACCAAAAGTGCCAGAGCCAGGTCTTATGGTTCACGACCCGTGAAACTCCTCACAACCTCACCCGTCATCCCTAAAATCTGAAGAGCAGATTCTAATTCAATTCGGATCCGACACGCGTTTTGCATTTTTTGAAAATTATAAAGTAAATATATTCGTTGTAAAAATCTTAAACAATATAGAAATACATAAACTAAAATGTGAGTCCCTGTCCACAAATGTCCTTGACTCCCAATCCTTAAAGATTCCCACTAACCCTCCTTCCACAATTTTTTCACTCTGCACAAAGATGTGCATGCATCTATCTATCATCTATCTATCTATCTATCTATCTATCTATCTATCTATCTATCTATCTATCTATCTATCTACCTACCTACCTATCTACCTATATTTTAAACGGGATCCAAACATATCTCTTTTCTGTAGCATATTTTTTTGACTCGACAGTATTTGGCGACTACGGGTCTCTGTCCAGGGTTCCTTCTCCGGGACGAGCGGGTGGGACTTATTTAAGCATCCGCCCCGCGGATGTGCTTTCAGGGTCTCTTTAGCTGTGTGTCGAGTCGACTGCTGCTCCTCGAGCGCTCACTCTGCAGCTGCAGTGGCTGGCGAAGCCCTGCACGGCCTGTCCTTGAGTTTCTCTCTGACCTCAGCTCCTGTCATTGTCTCGTCTCCCTCGGCCCCAGCCACACTATTTCACTTACTTTCCTCACGTGTTCCAGACACATTCTAACCGCAAGGCCTTTGCACAGGACTTCGCCTCTGCCGGGAATGCTTACATTCTAGCTCTCTGCGGGCTTGCTCCCTTACTCCTTCAGGGCGCTGCTCAGACGTGACGTATCCGTGGGTCCTTTCTCTCCCTCCCCGCACAGGAAATAGAACCCTCCCCCCTTCGGCCCTGCCCGCCCCCTTACTCTGCTCTGTTTCTTCCCTAGGTGCTGTCATCATCATCCGAGGTAGGGAATGGTTATCGCTTTATTGCTTGGAAGTCCAGGTGGGTCCAGAGTCTTTGTCTCGTTTGCTGCTGTGTCCCCCGGGTCTAGAACAGGGCCTGGCACATAGTAGGCCCTCAACAAACGTGTGTTGACTGTGAAATGAGGCTGACCTCATTTCAAAGTTGAGGAATCGGGCTTAGAGAGATGACCTCCCTCGCCCCAGGTCACACTGCAAGAAAGTTACCTGGAGAGGTGGCTCTTGAGCCCACCCAGTCCTCATGGTTTCCAAGGAAACCTCTTAAAACCATAGATGCCTGGCCCCCAGCCCGTATGTTCAGAAGCGGGACCTTTAGGTGTAGGGCCTGGGGGGTCTGCGTTTTAACAAGCTCCCAGGTGATTCTGAGAGGGGCCAGGGCTGGGAACCCTTGGCCTAGAATGTGGTCTCGCTCTCCTGGAGGGTCTGTTCCCTCCTTAGTAGCCCAGGCTGAGGCAGCTTCCTGCAGAACGGCCCGGGGGAGGAGCCTGGACGCAGCCAGGGAGGCTGTGTCTCAGGCAAGCTCACAGTCTATTTCTGGGCTTTTACTGCAATTGTTTTGATTACGTCCTCGTCCTCGGTGGAAGAGAGCAAGCTCCCAGGCTTTGGCATTCACCTGTTTTCCTGATTACTGTCATTCCTACACTTTTCATTTCACTCAGATCCCTCTTGGAAACTTCCTTAGTGCTTTTTTTTTTTTTTTTTTGGACATGGTAATTATTGCTGTTTATCAGTAGGAGATAGAGAAAGAAAATAGAGCCACAGAAAGGCAAAGCCGATTCACATGGAACTCCTGGCTCAAATTCCTCTCCTGTTACACCCTCTGCTCTCCCTGTGGCACCTGGGAGACTCCTGGCATCGCTCCATGCTCTGAGAAGGGCGGATTGAAGTGGGCCTCCCTGGGGAGGCTGGACTGGGGGGCCAGATGGACCCCCAAAAGTTCCTCAGGGTTTATAGGGTGTCGAAGGCAGGGCTGGGGCTGCTCTGCTGGATAGACGCCCGTGACAGAGCTGAAGGAGCCCTGGGCTTGGGGTGAGGAGATTTGCTTCACACATGGGTCCTCGTCTGTACTGAGGGGCTAAGAGGAAGGTCGTACCTCCCGGGGGGAGGGGGTGCTGTGATGAGGAGTAAATGAGGTGATGGAAGATAAGCACTCTAGATAAACACAGATAGGGACCACGTGCCATCTCCATCTCCCGGCAAAAACATGGAGTCAAGTTTCTTATGTCTAGAGGAGTGGAGAGTTTAGGGATTTCAAGAGAAAAGGACTTAAATGCTTCTTCCTGTCTGTGGTGCATTCCTGAACTCTTCGGTTCTTTTTGTTCTGGCTAAAACGTCCTCGAACAAAGCCATTCGAATTACTGTCACTGAATGCTAAAGGAATGCCTGGTTGACTCCTGTTTAAAGTGAATCCAGGTTAAGGCTCTGGATACTCATGATGCTTTCTCTCCTCCCTGCTTCCTTCTCTGTCTCCTTACCTCCCTCCCTGCTCACCTGTATTTATGAGGTTCTTGTTGCAACAGTCAATGTAATTGTTATATATGTATATATCTATCTTAGTCAGCCCTGGGTTCAAATTTTACTGCATCTACTTAATTCCTTTAGGCATCTGGTTTTTAATCCAGACAAAAAGTGGGGATAAAAATATCTACACATCCAGATGATTTTGAGGCCCAATCACAATCGTTAATACTTATGGAACATTTAGTATGTGCCCAGTGCTTACCCCGTATTAGCGCATTTAATGCTCACGATCATCCTTTGAGGCAGGTAATACTATTATCTCACTTTACAGGTGAGGAAAACGAGACAGTGAGACGTTGAGCAACTTGCCCTAAATCACACAACTAGTTAGAAACCATCTATAACTCTTACTAGTGTTATTTCAATTCAGTCTTAGCAGATAGGAATTTGGAATATACAAAGGATCATCTGCATTGACTATGTTTAAAAAACAGAACAAATCTCTTTAC
>NW_011888786.1:922524-970891 GCF_000151845.1 Pteropus vampyrus | reverse complement strand
TGTTATTTCAATTCAGTCTTAGCAGATAGGAATTTGGAATATACAAAGGATCATCTGCATTGACTATGTTTAAAAAACAGAACAAATCTCTTTACAGGTGCATAACTCCTTGGTTCCCTTTAGCAGGGCAAACTCAAGCCCCACCTTAATAATAAAGCTATCATCATATTATATTTGAATATAATGTTTACTATGTAAAAGGCACATTTGCATATATCTCATTTGATTTCTTAATAACATTTGTTGCAGCTATGAAACACAGTAAGCGTTGTTATTCACCCCTCTATAGAGGTAAGGGACCTGAGCTTTGAAGTTAGGACAGGACACCGGATGGAAGTCTCGGCTCTGCTCTGACTCGCGCTGACTTCTGGAACTGGAGCTGTGATGTTCCGGTAGAGGACTCTGACTTTTGTCGTCTACCCAATAGCGGTTCCTGCTTTCGGAAGAACCTCTCGATTTTTCCTTGGGGAAGATCTTTCCTCTCCTCACCCCTGCCCCGCCTCTCCCAGTTATTATATTGTTCCAGTCACAGTGATTCATTCAGGGGAGGGCTAGTGACTTAAATGAGTCCAGTGAAACTTAACCCTGGGACTTTTCTGCCGGGATTGGGCTCCTGGATGTAGGCCTGGAGCTGTTGATGACCCCTCTATGCCAATGCAAGGAGATACCTGACCAACAGTGAAGCCACCTCAGAGAAAAGCAGAACCAAGAGATGTGGAAAGGCAGGATTCAGACTGTGTACCTGGAGTACCTGGATCCAGCAGAACCTGAAGCCAGAAGGTCTACTCCACACTTTAGTTCTATGCATTAATAAATTCTGCCCACCATGCCACCCCATTTTTGCTTTGAGTTGGGTGTTCTGCCACTGTTTTTTTTTTTTTTTTTCCATTTTCATTAGAATTCTGGGCACTAATTAGGTGCCCACAAATATTTGTCAGTCCATTAATCGTGAATTTAATGAAACATGGGATAGTTATTGGGAATTTTGAATTATTACTTAAAAACCCTTGCACACTGGATAAATATTTCCTTTCTTAAAACATCCAGGGAAATTTGGAATAACTTTTCTTTGGGGTTCTTTCCAACTTAGTTTATTTCCCACTGAGACCAACTATAATTCACATGGTTTTGCATCAGAGAGAGTCATGTTTTATTTTTAGCTCTGTTTGCTAAAATTCTCTACTAGGAATTTTTATCACTTAAGCGTAAACATCCAATCTTTCTGAAATGCAAGGTGGACCACCTTATTCCTCTCTCTGTAATGCCTCATGAACTCTTCCTTGCTTACAGAAGGAAGTCCCAGCCATAGATCTATAGGTCTTAGGGAGTAACTTGAAGTCATGCTCAGTTTTACGTATCAAATTGGCTAGGATTCAGTCCCCAGTTTTTCACCAAACATTCTTCTAGGTTTTGCTAAGATATTACATAGATGTGATTGAAATGTATACCTGGATGACTTCAAGTCAGGGAGGTTTTTCTAGATAATCTATGTGGATATGGTTTAATCTGTTCACAGGTCACGGCAGAGCTGAGGCTTCCCTAATAAAGAAGGCATCCCACCACGGTGCCTCAGAGTTCTAGTCTGCCCTTCCCAGGGATGTCCCCTGCAGACCCCATACCCGCTAGGCGGTCTTCACCATTGCACATCCAGGTCCTAGCAATACATCTCTCAATACGTACAATCTCCCACCTTCTGTTTCTCTGGGTCAGCACCGACACGCACAACTGGCCACTCTCTAACTCCCTGAAACCACGGGCAGAATGAAGGTAGAAACAGCAGGCAGAATGAAGTGGGCCGAGGCGGGAACGGAACTGACATGATACTCTTCGCAGTTCCTCAAGGCCCCGTCACAGCGCAAAGACTAAGAACCGCGGTCTGGTGGATAAAGGCCGAAATCGTCAACGTGATGCACAGGTGTCCATAACCCGCCCCGGTGACCGCCCCAGCCTCGTTTCCTGCCTCCTCAACCTTCTCACATTTTATAATCCAAGGTTGTCAATGCACCTGGGTCTCTCAAGATACGTTCATGAAAATCTTTATGGGGAGCAAGGAAGGCACCCTAGAACTTGCTGGGTGCTCCCGATTAGGCTTCTCACTCCCCTGCCTCCCAGCCTCCAAGGGCTCATCACGGTCTTACAGACCCCGCCTCGCCTTCCTCCCACTTACAGCCTCGCCACTGCCCTCTGCCTTGAGATTGAGGGCAGTGTCATCACCCTCAATCCCAGGTCATGTCCTCCAAGCTCCCAGGTCCTTGTTCATCCCATGGACTCTCTTCTCTATGGCCCCTTTCCTGACCCACGTCCCACCCCTTCCCAACTCTGGTGTCTCATAGAACTCAAGGTCAGTTATCAGCAAAGTCCTCTGTATCCTCTGTTCTGAATGTTCTTTCACCTTCTTATTCAGACTGAAGCCTGGCTGTCCCCCGAGGACCTCTCGGTCCTTGCAGGCCACTCAAGTGGTGGTCCTGCTCAGTCTCTGGGGATATCACTCTGGTTGCCAGGAAAGGCAGGTCCAGGGAAAACCAGAACAAAAAGAACAGCTTTTTTTTTCTTTGGCTTCCAGGTCTGCTTTTGAACCCAACAGTCTGGAATTTGAGCTTTCTGGCTGGTGAAATAAAGTGCCACAAATAGAAATGTTGTTAGTCAAATCGGTTACATTTTATGACTGTGCTGCGATGGAGTCTGTCTGTCCTCATGCTGAGCGGCGTAATGTAAAATAGAAGCTGTAAAGTGGATTGTTGTCTAACTTTTCATGTACGCTCCTTTTATTCTGGCTTGTGACTTCTTTATCATGCGAGCCCGCTATTGTTGTTGACACAATAAGAGACCTAGCAAGGCTACTGAGAGCAAGCAGCGATGACGTGAGCCACCTAGCCTTGCCTCCCCATCGTTCGCTTTCCAAGCAGCAGCCAGAGGGGTCTTTCAGAATTAAAATCAGAACCCGTCAGTCATTCTGTCACTCAAAACCCTGTGTGAACTTCCCGCCTCCCTGAGATAAAGCTCAGAGCCCTTGCAAGGCCCGAGATGCCCTTGATACCCACTTGCTTCCGATGTCACACCTCTGCCTCATGCGTTCATTCCAGCCACCTGGCATCCATCAACCTTGTCCAGAACACTCTTCCCCCAGGTGCCGCTGTGGCTCATTCCTCTCTACCTTCAAATGCTTGCTCAAAGGTCGGCTTTCCACGGCCCTGTCCTTCTCTGACCCTCTTGTCTAAAGCAGCCTCTGCCCCACCTCCTTCCTCATGGTCCTTTGTCACCTCCCGATACCACATCCGTGTGCTGTTTTTGTTTGTCCGTCTACCTCTAATATAAGGGCCTGAAATATAAGGACCTGGCAGGGGAGAGTTTGTCTGTTCTGATCACAGCTCTGTCCCAAGCGCCTAGAACAGTGCCAGGCAATTTGTGGGTATTTCATCCTGCCTCGTGATGACTATACTGGTCTTGTGGGTGACCGGAAATCCTAAGAGACAAGTCGAAGAGACCAGTACGTACAAGAGATGAGAGAGAGAGACGGGAGTGTGGGGGGAGAGAGAGAATGAGCAAGAACCAGCGTTCAAGAAATCTCACACTCCAAAGCACTGGCTGAACTTGGCCCTGGTCCATCCATATTTGTCCTCCGCCCCATTGTGTCAGAATGAGGGGTGCTGGGGTACGGGGAAGAAGAGGCCTAAGCTTCCTCCAGAGGCTACTACCTGCTGTGGTCTGTCTGCCAGCTGCCCGCAAATCTGAGTCTTAAACCTCCCCAAACCGACCCTTCTGATTTCAAATAATCAAAGGAAGACAGCTTAAATCTGAAACATTTGGAAGCTAAGATTCTGATTTAGCTCAGGAAAGCTGACGGTTATTAAAATTTTCAAAGGCCAAACGTGCAAATGGTCCATGTTTTAGATTATCTCTCTAACATTTGTCATGTCTGGAACCATTTTTACAACACTGAAATCAAAAACTCTAAGAGTTCACTGTTCTTCCTACACACACCTCTTTGTTGGCAAGGCTCTGGAACATTCTCCAGGCTCGCGGGTCACGGAAAGAGAATATGTGTGGTCAGAGGGCTTCTCTGACAGTCTGCACCTGGACCAAGTCATTTTCAAAACTGGGATGAGTTTAGAGAGGTCATTATAGTTCAAATAAAAATTTCAAGAAGGTTTATGTGTTTCACTTAAAATGCAAAATATATGGGTGGTGTCATGGTGGCTAATTTTCTATGAGCTCTTTTGGAGATAAGCATTTGATATAAATTTCAATCTGTCAAGGGGGAAAGAAGTGACTATAATTTTTTCTAATGGTTACTCTGTGACAAGAACTGGGCTGGGTGCTTGCACACACATTTAATCAGCTCCCTGTTCTTAAGCAATGCCCCAGTTCCAATCTCCAGAGAAAAACAGAAAGCATCAGCATGATCCACTCAATTTCCCTCCTGTCCTTAATTTATTCACATTTCCACCCATCCTCACTTGCTCCCTTTCTGTCTCAGTGGACATAGGTGTATCAGAACCCACGCTCCTTCAAGGCCAAGCCCTTTCCCGGGGATGGCTGTTTGGACCCACCTCTTGACCCTCCTGGATTACCTGACCGATTGCTGGCTCATTGCCCTCAACTTATACACATGTTTATGTCTCTCCCATCCTGAAATAACCTTGACTTGGCACCCTCGACCCACCTCTAACAGCCATGCATCTCTGCACTCCCAAGAAAAGTGGACATGATAGCTTAAGGCATCTTGCAGAACCAGTAAAGGGTGAAGAAGGCAAATCAGCTCTTTCCAAGGGTGCTTCACCAGCCACTATCTGACAGCATTCAGGTGAGCCTGACCATTCTGTGCTGGGGAGTAGGAGGTCATAACTATTTCCAAGCTGTGTGAACTTGAAGGGACAAAGTTTTAGATAGATGGACTAAATTGCATTGGTTTCTACAGTGTCCCATCCAAGGCCAACTAGAAGATAGAGGTTGACCTTAAAGGCGAGAGGTGTGGGGGATGCGTATGCACAAGTATCCAAATGGGAAGGGGAATATATAAGGATGGTGGAAGGTATAAACCGTTTCTATTCTCAGGCCAGTGGCTAGTTTTAAGACTTTATAAAGAGAATTGTTAATGTCAGATGCTATCAGGAATTTTTCCAGGAAAAATTTTCAGGAAGATGTTTCCAATAAAGACTTGAGTCTCTGGGAATAGCACAACTACATTGGGGCCAGGAGACTCAGGATGGGGAGGTGGCCCAGAACTTAGAAACGCTCTGACTGCTTGAAGGTGGTTGACTTCAGGGAAGACAGGGATGACGTCCTTTATATGTTAGCATTCTCAAGATGGTCATCATTAAGGTCCATGATTTGCATAGAGGATGGTGATTCAGATCATGATTTACATGGTGACTGTTGCATAGAAATTTGCGAACACGTGCAGGTACTTCATAGAAACACTTGGGAGAGCTCAGTGAGAGGAGAGAGCATGACATTGGACCGTTGACTTTTGGGGATCCTTTTCAGCATGACCAGACTGGTGAGGCCAGGGGGCTGAAATGCAATCTCTGGAAAGGCAGGAATTTTTGTGTTTGGATCACTCTTCGCCCAATAAATAAATATATATTCAATGACCGTGAGATCAATGTGGCTGCATTCAGGCTAGAAAAAGGTGGTCAGCCTGCAGAAAACTGAATATTTAGTCTGAACAGCTAGAATTGGAGAGACTCCAGGAAGAGTCGGCTAAATTCAGACTAAGGGTATGGAAGAAAGAGTGAAGGAAGAACATTAGCTTCCTGTCAAGAAAGTTTGACTGTGCAAATAAAGTGCGAATTCAGATGGAAATCTGAGAAGGTTATGGGATTCATTATGTGCTATGATGTGGTACAAACTATCCTCTAATCAATGGGAAAAACCAAAGTAGGCTTGAGTATATCATGCATTATTTTGAATGGCTTATCTAGTACATTATCTCAGTGATCTTCATATCAATAAGGTGAGAAGGGGGGGGAGGGAGCGGGGGGGCACAGATATGCTCATTTCTTTTTCCAGGTAAGGATAGAGACAAGGTTTAAGAGCCTGCTAAAGGTCACGGAATTCACATGTGAACAAAAACTCGGGACTTTGCATTATATTGTATCGTTTTTTTTCATCTTACCATTGTGCAGAAATGAGATTTTGGCTGATGGATAAATTTGGACTCTGAAAATCTGTGGACTCTTTTTGGTTTGTTTTGTTTCTTCTTTTAAATTCTGCAATGGTGACTATGAGGTGGTAAGCTTTCAACATCCATCTTTGACTGGAAAGGTCAGAGTGATGTGGAGAGATAATTAAAATGGAAAGAAACCCAATTTAAAATTTGGCTTCGCAGGTTAAGATGAGGATAACACATTGACACAGCTGAAGTCTCTGTGTAGGCTTTATTTCACAGCTTAACAACACAGAACGAATTGCACAAATTCTAGGAATTATGTCCCTTGGTAACAAACACTGAAGTCACTTGATAAAATGTCACCAAATGGCTCTGTTGAGTCTGTTTTGTAACAAGTCACAAGCAGATGGCACTTTGAAGCATACAATGCAGTTTGGAAAACAAAATCGCTTAGACATTTTTGTCTGGTTTGCTAAGATAATGTGCCGAATCCCAAAATGAAAGCTTCTTGGCGTGCACCAATAGAGGAAGGCTACACACCATTCAGAGGATTTGTTCTAATTTCTCTCTTTCTTTTTTTTTGAAATCAAAGAGTTGATTCTTCAGCTGTCGGCTCTGGCTGAGTTGGGTTTCATGAAGGTTTATGTACTTACTAAGTAAAAGATGCAAAGCAAGAGACAAAAGAACTAGAATTTCTTGAATACCTATTATGCGTCAGACCCTTTACACGATATTTAATTCTAAAGAAAGTCTGTGGGTACTTATCTACCTTTATTTTAAATATAAAGAAATGGAGTTCTAGAGACATCCCATACCTAATGAGGTATAGAGCTGGAATTCAGACCTTGGTCTGACATCCAGATGCATTTCTTTCCATTATTCTGTGGTACTGCAGGTAGAATGCTGTCTCTACCTACCCCTTATTACTTGCTTTAAAAATATTTTTATACCCACAATTAAGTATCAAAATAGATGTAGCTAGAAATGTTTATGTAAAATAGTCTTAAGTATGTACCAAATTCCAAATTTATTGCTTTTAGATAGAAATTTATGGCCTATTTGGACAAGTACTGTAGATTGACTCACTCGAAATCCATCTTAATCCACGTCTCCCCTGCCTTTCGCTGTGCGAAAGACTGGAAAGCAGAGTATACGAACTTCCAGGTTCCTTTGCAGCTAGGGGTGGCCACGTGACACAGGTTGGCCAATAAGGTGCACACAGAAAGTCCAAGAAAAAGGCTTCCCGTCCCAAGTAAAAAGGCAAAGTTTGACAAGGAGTAGCCTTTTGCCTTCCTGCCTGGAATAGTAATTGAACACCTGGAGGTACAGCAGCTGTTTGGCATCAGAAGGATGAAAGCGACATGCTAATGAAGCAGGAAGATAGAATAAGCCTTGTTTCTTGGTGGCATCTTTGAACAGTTACACCATTTTTGGGTCACCTACCGCTGGGCTTCTTATTATGTGAGATAAAGAAACCCCTCACCTGTGGAAGGAACTAGGCTTTCTGGTACAGACAAATGCAATTCTAACTGATACACACGATAGCCAGAATTTTAAAAGACATTTCTATTTCCTAACAGCATTCCATTTTTATGTTGTTTTGGTCCCAGTTTGTAGTTCTGAAACATTGGAAGCACAGCCATCAAATTAGATAATAGATTCGTTGGAACGGTGTTCATCTGTTTGGGCACAAACTGGAACGGACTTGGGTCCCCACCCTGGCTGTGGAAAAAATGGCCAGCAAGCTTGTGATCTGAGTGACTGTGGTTCCTCCAGAAAGTCTGGACATCATTTCAGCATGAAGTTGGGGAGGGAGAGCAGGATGGCTGGACTCGACACGTCACCGCCATTTTGCCTTGCCTGGAGGTAGACTTGGCCTTTGGTTGGAAAAACTACAGGAACTTGAGGAATCATTTTGTCTATCTTTTCACCTTGGGGAAAGAGCAAACTGAAGTCATATGGGATAACTAGACACATGCAGTAACTTCTCTGGTGTGAATAGACCTCCAAAGAAGACAATTTCTCAGCCACTTCCGTCAGGAGGCCATTTTAATTTAAAAATCTTACAGTAGATTCTTCTTTTTTAACTTAAGCAGACTGTGAATTGAATGTGAAAAAGGGAGAAAGGCCCATTATCTTTCTAAGGCAGAGTGGTAGAGTGGAACATTAGTGGGTTGTGGAGTATGGCAGTCCTGGGTCCACGTGGCAGTCCTGCCACTTCCTAGCTAGAGAGCTTCATTGTTACTTAACTGCACCAAGCCTCAGCTGCCCATTTGTGAAATAAACAGAGTAATGGCCACACTGCACTGGGGTTGTAGTGAAGAGCCAATGTCTGTAAAATGCTGGGAATATGATTTGCCATAAAAGTAAGTGCCCAAGAGCAGTTCACTCCCCACTGGGCATCAGCTCACCACCGTTCTCTCTAGAGCCCCAAGGAGCAGCATCAGATCGCCCCCTGACTCTCTCTCCTATGGGTTAATTACCTCCAGTATTTTAATCTCATCCTCTTTGCTCTGATTTTTCGGTCCTTGGATCTCAGCTTTGGACCTTGTTTGCCAAACAATTTTTAACAACATGTTTGTGATTTGGACAGATCTCGTTTTTATAAATTAAGCAAAAAAAAAAAAAAAAAGGAAAAAAAAAAAAAAAAAAAAAAAAAGGAAAAAAAAATCAGTATCTGAAAATCGAAAACATTGACCTGTATGTTTTATGTTGCAGTGCACGCAGAATTCTCGATTTAGGTTGTGCATCTGTAATTGAGGTTTACATTATGGCGATGAAGGCAAAATGGAGGAATAAGACAATTATCTGGATTGTTACAGCCAAGAATATTCTGACCACAAATATTTGGCTGATTGAGAGGCAAAGATTCCCGTGGTACAAGTTATCTGCATTATGACCTTCACATTGGATATATGCTGTCTCAGACCCAAGAGAGATCTGCTGCACCATTTTAAGAAAGGAAACATTTCAGACCATGGATTGTTTTTTAAAGCCATACACATGACTCCTGGCTAATAAAATGTTGGATCGACTGACTTCTGGCAGCTTTGCCTCTTGGCTCCACTAACATATGTACAATTTCAGACTCAAAGCCACACATGAAGTCATTTGAAGCTGCACAGCTCATCCCTAAACATCTGTCGTGCAATGGTTCTCGTCTTCTCCAATGTAATCCCTAGAAATTGTGATGTTTTGAGCTTTTTTTTAAAAAAAGAATTATTAATTAATCGTCATTGGCTTAGGACATACGAATTTATCTTTGATGAGGGAGAACATTTTGAAAAAATCCGGAAAATAGAATATAAGAATGATATAACTTTGATATAGTTTGGTTCAGAGATTTTTTCCCCCTTCTTTTCATACAATTACTCATGGCATATGATGCTAAGCCAAGGAAAGAAAAAATGACAGTTTTGGGGGTAGAAGAAGCCCCATAGATTTATTCCAGCTCTGTAGTTTTGAGGTGATGAAACTAAAGCCTAAAGACTTTCAATGGCTTGTCTAGGGACACATGGTTAGTGACTTAACCATGGCTTTTGTGGTTTTCTTATGACTCAAGTTTGTGCTAAAACTACTTCCTCAGTGAGGTGGTCCCTCACCCTCTTAGCTACAGAAGTATCCCGTCCCCACACCTGCCAGTCACTCTATCTCATTACCATATTTTATTGGTTCAAGGCACTTATCAGTCTCCAAAGTTACATTCTGGTTTATGATTCTGTTGTCTGCCCCTCTAAAGGCCTAAAGGCATGGACTTTGGCTCTTGTTCACTGCTATCTCTAGAATGATGCTTGGCACATCGTAGGTGATCAATAAATATTTGTGGATTGAATGCTGAGTTGTCTGTGTCTGTCACATACGCTTGAGAAGTAAGCAACGCACTTGAAGTCTTGCAGTTAGTAAGTGGTGAAGCCAGAATTCAAAGCAAGGAATATTTCAGTTCAAATCCTGACATTTGACACCAAAAGAAATTATTCCCAACGTTCGATGGATCCTATTCCACCACATCCTCCGTGACCTCTTTCCAAGGCATCTAGAGTTCCCAGTACGTGTTCTGGCATTCTCCCGTTGGCCTGCCTCTATCTGTGTTGCAGGTCTTCAGATAAATCGATCTGATTATATTTTATTCAGCACAGTAAACACTCTGCATTGCTGGTTTCTCTCTGTAAAGTTTATTGAGTAAATTTCTCATGTTATAGATATCACTCATGTTATTCTAACATAGTGAGGAATTCTACGGAATTGTACTTATTATAATAAAAGACTTCAAAGGGAAGGAAATCTACCATCTGCTGATCTTTGAAGCTTGATGCAAACAGGTCGATGAAGACAGAAAGTTCAGATGGTCACGGGGCTTAGAAAGTGACATGTACCGAAGGATGAGGAAACCACTGAGATTTAAACAAGACAGTAAATGACTCTGAAATTGTGTCGATGCTGCCCACAGGGTAATCCAAACATTTGGGAGAAAATGCCCAATCTCTTGTTCTTAACACAGTTTTCACCTTCTTCGGGTGACAGTCATTTGGGATACTGCAGTCCAATTTTTCCAGATTGCAGAGCAGGCTAAGGAGAGCAACTGTCAAACTTCGATGCACATCCAAATCCTCCGCTTTGGTACCTACTTTAATCAATGAAGCACAGTGCCCGGCCCAGAGAGAGGGCCTAACTGACAGTGAGCATCACTAGCCTTTGCTGGCTCCCTCTGCCCTGTGGCAGGCAGTCTGAACCTGACCCTTTCAAGAGCATGGGCTCGTGAAGAGAACGCCAAACGTGGGTCTTGAGAACCTGTGCTCAGCTCCCAGCATTGCTAATTTCTAGGTGTGTGACTTTGCTGAGGTACATCACATCTTCGGTTTCCTTGTGCGAAATCTTCATGGCCACTGGTCAATGACATTTACCCAGAAGGCCATTGTGAGAATGAGGTCAAGAGATGCGTGTAAACAACCCAACAGCACAAGGGGAGGAGGCGATAGTTAAAAATGTGGGCTTTTTCTGTGATGATAAAGCCAGATCTTTTACTTCCAAATGTCACCCTGCTAGCAATCACCTGCATGGCCCTGAGAAAGTTACCTGGTTATCTCTAGCCTCAGTTTCTCATATATGAGAGAGACAAAAACAACCTTTTACCTACATTAACTTTCAAGCTTCACACGAATCCTGCTGTTATTGACTTCCTATAGTAGTAAGGAAACTGAGGGACAGAAGAGCTAAGTAACCAATCCTGACCCACACGGAGGCCCATCTGGGACACGTCCCCAGGTACTCTGGTTGCAGGCCACCTCTGCTTAACAGTGAGCTGCCTGCTCTGAAGACCCTATGAGACACGGCAAGTAGAGGACCAAGCACGTGGCCAATGCTCAGTAATGTTTCCTAATATCTGACGTCGCAAACACACGTTTGTCCATTTTATGATCCATGGCACCACGTGCCCAGCGCCAGGGCCCAGACTCCTCTGGTTATGGCCCACGTACAAGAAGGCCCGCCTGAGCCACACGAACCACAAATTACTTAGACTGGGAGGGGAGCATCGTCTCGCGTTTGCGTTTTATTTATTGCATTCGGCACGTTAGGCACGTGCTACATATTTGCTAAGTAATAGCGAAAGGTTAGAGATCGCCTGAGACTAAAAGCAGAGACGAGTTGCTTAGTGGAGGCCTACAGCCTGGGATGAATTCCTAGAAACAAACCCTCTGTCTCACCAGGAGCCTTCCGACCCTTAGAAGCGCCTTGCACGTGGGCCGACTGTCACAAACGTATCAGGAACAAGACCCGCCTTGTCCTCATGGGACATTGGAGTGAGAACCAGAATTATTCAAAGAGTAGAAAGGAAGTCAAATATCCACTGGAACGAAGGGCACATGTTCTCGTCACTTTGGGAGCTTTCTAGGGAGTCAGAAGAACACAACTGAGGCCAAGGAAGCGAGACTTTCTTATTCAAATCAAGAACCAGGACACATCGGGAAAGACACAGATGATGGGCAGAATGTGGGACCTTGGGACCAAGTTCCCTGAAGACATAGGGTTCTTGATGAGGGATCCTGGGAAAAAGGATACACGAGTTCCTGGGGAAGATTTCGTGTCTCACAGAACAAAGCTTGATGGAGACGAAATCATTTCCTTTAAATTAGCTATATTTCTACATGTACTTTCCAGTCCTTAACCACAGTCTGATTTAAAATACTTGTGAAAGAAACGTTCCCTAGTACAGTGCATTATTTATGAAATTACGTAATCCATTCATATAATTACTATTAATATAAACCCATAGTTTTACAGCCCAGGTGTTGACATTCCTACATTGCCATGAATTCATTATCACCCCCACAGCCGTGCTGAGTGGTGAGCACATTTGTTTAATAAAATAAACAGTAACTAAATCAGCACCCTTAACCAAAAATAAATTGAGCACAAGATTCGTACTATTACACGGAAATCTCCATAGGATAGTACGAGTTTTAAAGTTCCCTTCTCCTCTATTAAAATTCTGCAGTGTATCAAAAGGAAGAAAACACCTTACACTTGAATTATGGAGGCACAGACTTGATGACAATTCTGTTTTTCTGGGTGAGGCTACGGAGCCACTTCTATTTGCTCCCGCTAGTGTCCCTGTCAGCCCCACACTCTCTTGAATGTAGATTTATAGCCATTAAGGAGCATAATTGCCAAGTCAAGGGCTGTTTTCAAAACGAACCCTTCCCAGGCAAAGCCGATTCTGACGGCTTTCACTTTCTCTCTTCTGCTCGGCAGACGCCTCCCCAGAGGAGATGTTTCATTGAGTCAGCCCCAGTCAGTAAACACCCCCAAACCTCAGAGAAGAACAGAAAAAGAGCAACACTAACCTGAGCCAAAAGACTCATCTCTGGGAGAAAGAAAGCCTGAAGAAATTCACTTCAATCAGGGCAGCAGGCTGTTTACTTACGTTGCTCGCTAGACCTTCCAACAGCTGGAGTCCTTGAACAGCTGTGGAGCCTTCGCTCGAAATCCCGTTCCCTTTGGCAGCGAGGCATGCTCATGACTCTTTGGGGCTTCAGATTGATAAGTAATTTCCTGATTTGTTTCAAAGGAGTTCTCCCAGGCTTCGAGCAGTGGCAGGGAGAAAGGGAGCAGACAAGCCCCCACGACATGAAATGCGGCTGTGGCCCACACAGACCTATTGGTTTGATAGCGTCCCAAAAAAGTATTTGTGACCTCACGAACAAAAATAAATGTCCTCTTCTATCTGTTGGCTTACTCCCAGAATCCTATTTGGGAAAGAGCGCATAGGGTCTGGACAATATTCGTTGTAATGATGTAAAATTCGAGTTGAATGCCTTCTCATTTTTCTTGCAGGGGGAAGTCGGGGGACCTTTGGTCTTCAAGGCATGTTGTGATTGCTTTCGTACCGGCCACTTTCAAGAGTATTCTTAGAGCCCCTGCAGCTCAGCCTCTTCAGCTTACCGTGAAAGGACAAAACGCCTAGGATTACACGCCTCGACCAGACCACACGAGGTCTGAGTGGAGGGATGCTGAGCAAAGCGCCTCCTGGCTGTCAATCCAGAGTTCTGTCCCCTACAGGGAGGTGGAGATAGTCGCAGAGGCTTGACATCTGACTCTCAACCTGTAGGACACATGTCTAGACAAAGTCCTTAATGTTTCAGTTCTCACAGCAGCAAAATGGGGATCGTAATAATAGTTACTCTTGCTTAGTCAACTAGTACAGTGATCGCTGTGAAGGAGCTTCCTCCAGGACCAAAGCAATCCTGTCATGTGAAGGCATTTTTTTTCCCAATACGTTCCATTTTACATGCTTCTCTTTTCCTTTTGATTCTCATATTGCATTTCATGTTATTTCCTGTGCTGCAAGAAACCATCAAGTGACTTTTGGGGAAAAAGGAGACTATCAATCAGGGAATGGGATAGGACATGGAAAAAAACTTTGACCTTGGAAAACCAGGTCTAGATCAGATGAAAAGGCGTGTTTTGACATTTGCCGTGGAGAAGACACTGGCTCTGGAATCGAAAAACAAGGCTTAACACTGCCTCTAACACTTACCAGCTGCAGGAGCCCTGCGTAAACATCCCAAACCACAGTTTCCTCATGGGGACGAAATCCCAGCCTGCTGCGCTTCCTTGTTTTGCTGGGGTGACATTCCAGCGAGGTCTTTATTGAGACAGCGCTTCTCAACACTGGCAGGCTTCGAAATTGCAAAGTGGCATTTTCCAGCATGCGGCACGGCATTTCATACAGAAAACGCTGTCGATGGGATGTGCCATCCGTGACATCAGCTCATGTCCCTGAGTGTCGAGGCTCGGGATTCTGGGCCTTTTTCTTCTCCTTTTAAGGAGCATAGTTCACTTTTCTTCACTTGTCATCTCATCTCTTGGCACTTGTCCCCCGTGTTGGCCACTACTGGTTTTCTTTCCCAGTGTCTTTCCGTTTAAGTGTCCTTCCGTTAATTCCCCATGCAACGGTGGGGATGAAGACAGAAAGAAAACGTTTGCTCAGCCACATAGAAAAGCATCCGCAGAGTGTTGACCCGGACGGGGCTGTCTTTATGTCGGAAGCGGCCGCAACCAAACGCGCAAGGAATCGCGATCAGCCTCATTTTTGAAAATACTCAAGCCCCAAATCCAGCTCCTATTTAATTATTCCATTCACTTCCTTTGCCCTTTTATAAATTCATTTCTTAAATATCACTGCAGTTAGGATTTGCGCTCTAGCATCTAGAAGAGCAATTTTCTCATGAGCCTTGTCTTAGTCGGCTTGAGCCGCCATGACAAAATATCACAGGCTGGTGGCTTAAACAGTGGAATTCATTTTTCTCTCAGTTCCAGGCACTGGTAGTGTGAGATTAGGGTAAGGTTCCGGTGAGAGCCCTTTCCCGGTTTGTAGATGGCCACCTCTTGCTGTGTCGTCAAGTGACAGAGACAAGGAGAAATCTCTCTTCCTCTTCTTATAAGGCCACAGTGTTTTTGGATTAGGGCCCCCACCCTTATGACTTCATTCACCTGATTACCTCCTAAAGATCTTATCTCCAGATATAGTCACATCGGGGGTTAGGGTTTCAATATATGATTTTTTTTTTTTTTTTGCGGGGGTCGGGGGACACAGATTAGTCTATTATGAACCTGGAGAAAGTGAGAAAAGGGACTTCACATTTACTGAGCACTTCCTGGGTGTATGGTCCTACTTGTTTCTTTTCTCACTGAATCATAGCAACTCTGACAGGTTGGTAGCGACTATTCCAAGGTCATAAAGCTAATAAATGGCAGTGTCCTCATGTAAACCGTGATGACCGGAACCATGCTCTTTCCATGACACAGTCTGCTTCCGCCCCTCCTTCTCTCCTAGATCCTGAGCCACGAACCTCTGATTTTCCGTCCTGCTCACTCTTCCTGGAAGTTAGCAGGAAGGAAAGCTCTGTGAGAGCAAGAGGAGAGGGAGCTCTGTGGTTTCTCTCAGGCCCCAGGGAGTTGAGTCTGACAGGTGTGGAACTTATGCCCAGAATGTTTTCTTCCCATTGTCCTCCCAGCCTCCTTTTTGTTGATAAATTCTGTTCACCAGTTAGAACTCAACTCAAGTGTTCTTTCCACAGGAAATCTTTCTTCAACCTGCCCCTCACCCGCCCCAGTTCTTTCTTATTCTTCCTTCTACCTTTCCGTGCTTCCTCTTTGTAAATTTTTTCCTTTATAAAATTTCACAAATGGCTTTTCATAGCCACAGCAGTTCTCAGAGTAGTTATATATTTCTAAGCTAATTTGTACAGTATTTGTCTTCCTCACTGCTTTGTAAGCCCCCTGAGGGTTTTTTTTGCTCACTGAAGTAGCACTGCTCATTGATTTTTTCTAGGTTTAATCCTCACAACCATATGGGTAGAAAATTGAAGTCACTTGTCCAAAATCTCAAGGCTACCAAAAGGTAGAACCAAGATAAGAAGTAGCTACAACCAGGTAGCAAAACTCTAAGCCTTTCCTCAATGCCACCACAGTATCCTGCTTTTTTTTGTGGATGACAATATATTTCTTACTATAAAGGTTTAAAAAAACATTAGGGTCTGAGAGTCAGCCTGGGCCCTCTGGACACTGCTATGCATGAGCCCTAGTGAACTGCATTGGCTGCATCGACTTAGTCTATCTGTTAAAAAAAAGTAAATTTGTAGAAAAATGTTAGTTAAATAAATAGAACCAGTGATGTGTGTAATGACCAAAAAAATTAAAAAAAAAAAGCGAAAGTGATGTGAATGCTGATATTTGGAAAACCCAAATGTAGTGGAAGTCCCAGGTACATAACCTTGACTTGTAGACTGAAACGTTGTCAAGAGGGTGCATTTGGGTTTGCCTCCAAAGTGGGGTTAATTCTCTAGCACTCTAGCACTTTAATAACGGCAACAAAATTCGTATCACTCTCAAAGGTATAATTCATAAGACTCTGCTTTCTCCAAGAAGAGCACTCTCTTGAAGACTAGAAATTGCTTTTGTTTTTTTTTTGAGTTTTTATTTTAAGATTTTTATCAAAAACGCTCAAATGCAGGCCTGGCTTCAAAGCATAGTTTATAACCAAAAAGGATTTCCTGGTTTACATTGCTTCATTAATGATGACGTTGATTTGAAAGAAGAAATGATTTCCAAATCTCAGAAATATTCAATGTTAGTTGATACAACCTCTATGTAAATGATCAAACCAAAATATCCCTTGAAAGATCTCAATCTCAAGCCGTTGCAATCTCCAGAGTCCTCATTTTACAATCACCATCTTTTTTGTACCCCCTCCATTTTTTTATTCTTTATTCTCAGCACCGTAACCACGTTATCTTAGTAACACCACGTACTTGAATATATACTTCTTATTTTAACCCATAGTGAACTTTCCACTTACTTGCTGGATTATCCAAGAAAACTATATTTACTGAAGCCAGCTTACTTTAGTCACACGACACACCACAGCTCCTTTGAAGATCGCAGACAAAATTTAAGTCACATGGTATTTGAAAGGAAAATATATTGCCAAAGGAAAAAAACATAGAAAAGAAAATATAATAGAGAGTAGGAAGGAAGAAAGAAAGGAAAGAAGGAAGGAAGGGAGGGAGGGAGGAAGGGAGGAAGGAAGGAAGGAGAAGAAAGAAAGGGTAGAGGGAGAAAAATGGAGGAAAACACAGTGAATTAAAAACAAAGAAAGCAGAGGGGGAAGTGAAGCAAAGGGGCAGATCCTATAACCTCAAATGAAACAGGCATGGTCCACGCATTTTTCCATGGGACTCTCTCTGGTTTTGAATGTATCATAGCAATCATTCTTCTGTTGATGCGGCAACTAATAAAATGACTTAATCAGACCTCAACAGCAGCTAAGATTTATGCTCATAAGTGCGATCTTTGGGAAGGGTGACCAGCTATTCTGGTTTGTATGGGACTGAGGGCATTCTCCAGATGTGGGACTTTCAGTTTTAAAACTGGGAGTTTTAGACAAACCAAGATGGTTTGCTTGGGACTTAGGAGTTTTCCAGAATATGGAACTTACAGTGCTAACACTAAGAAAGTAATGAGCAGATTGAGAAAAGGTGGTTATCTTACCTTTGGATGAAAGAGTAAATCTGACTTCTTTTGTCTTTTGAGTATTGTTTAAGAAATTAGCTGATTTTAGCACACGCCTTCCGTGCACCAGGATCTGTGTTTAGTGCTGGACACCTGTGGTGGACGTCTTTCTTTTCTGCCTGCCGAGCACCTCCATATTCTTTGGCTAACTCCTTCCCTATCTCATGTGGTTCTAATTGGTCTATCATGTATAGTGCCCTTCACTCTCGCCACCTGCCCTGAGGTGAGAAAGTCAGCCAGGCTGGGCTGAGCATAGTAGACCATCTGACACATCTGCGAACGGTGATGAGTTGAGGGGTGAGCATATAACCCAAGAAAGACAGCCTCTGGGAGAGAAAAGTCTATTTTGCTTCTAGTGAAGACTGTTGTTGGTCATCCTGTCTGTCATGTATGATGAAGTCAACAGACACAGAAGGAAATGGGCCAGGACAGAGAGAGAGAGAGAGAGAGAGAGAGAGATAATTACATGAGCCCCTAACATCACCATGCATCATGCATGACAGCAACACTGTTTCTTGACTGATGCATTCCCTTTTTTTAAGCTATCTTGACTTGGGTGTCTGTCATGTGCAACATAAGATTTGTGACCAGTAGACACGCATGGACTTAGACTCCTTTCTGGACTCATTCCTATGAAACAAATATAGATGGAACCATATAAAATCACCAATATTAGATTTCTTTTGATTTCAAATATGCCAATTTCACTTTGTTCAACTTAAGCATTACTTCCATTTCATAGATGAGGAGAAAATCTGGTGGTCATAAGTAGTATGCTTAACATTGCACATGTACGAGATAGCAGGCCTGGGAATCAAATCCAGGCCTGTTTGATTCGAAGGCGCACAAAAAAGAACTCTCCCGAGAGCTATCTTTCGCTGCCTGAGCAATGCCTTGAAAAGACACGAGACTGTGACTCGTGCCCTACGTATGAACTTATATGCGGTGCCAAACACCTGCTCGTTGCTTCCAAACTTCCTGTTTCACTGGATGTTTCATGAAAAGAAATCAGATGCATGAATATGTCAAGAAGATGGAAAACCTCCCTCGACTCTGCTGAGTATTTACATTTTGGTAGGGATAAAGCTCCAGGTGATCATGTCAGATTTCCAAATTTTCTCCAGCTTTGGTTTTCACTGACAATCAAGAGATGCAATTTTTTTGCCTCACAAAGAAGAGATTTTTTTACTCATTCTATATTCGGTACAGATTGTTTGTTTCCCATTACTCAAACCTAACACATTTATAATGCAGCCGTGCCAGTGAGATAAGCATTTGGGGCATGTTCTGTTATCACTGCTATCCCACAGATACAATAGAATGATGCTTGCCCAGAAGACATTTATTTTTCACGGTGATGTCTTATATAAGCTCTAAAAACCTTAAGGCATGATTTGGGGAAGTTTGCGTGTCATTTTTTTAGTGTCTAGTGAAGTTATTAAAATTGAAGGTTGTCAATTTTAATGAATGTTAGAGAAACAGCGTGTCTTGTTATAGCGTGGATGCTTTTCTATAGTAAAGTGCCTTTGTTTTTATCTGCTAAGCATGTGTTTTCCATGAATTTCCCTCCCCCACAACATGGTAGCAGGCCGTAGTTATTAGCTATTGTAGCTATAAGACTACTCCGTAATAATAAACAACTCCCAAATCTCGGTGGCTTTAATAACAAACATTTCGTTTTTTTTTTTTCTCACGTAGGGCAGGTTATGAAATTTGTCCAAGATCACGTAACTGGATTCATTCATTCAACAGATATCACTGAGCTCCTACTGAGTGCTAAACATTATGAAAAGCTGATAAAACACCAACCCAAAAACTGTTTATGTCTTAGCTGATGAAGTTATAAGTAAAATCAATATCATTATAGCTCTAAAGAGTCAATCAGAACAAGAGAACATGTCAAGCAGAAAAGACTCAACAGGGCCTAATAAAGTCAGCAACACTGTGCTGTTTGCCACAGGTTGGGGGTGTGGACATATTGACCAGAGCAGTAGCTGCAATTAGACCATAACAAGATTAATTAGACCAACTAAATATAAAGACATTCTAAATGCAAGCTGGTGTTGCATCTTTAATTTTATTTGAGAGAGAGGACAGAGACGGGAAACATTTGAAACCATTTTGAGGGGTCTGCTCTGTGCCTGGCATTGCCACAAGAGAGCCACCTACATAACGATCTTGTGAGAAAAGCACATTTCATACTTCACATCTCTCTGGATTTCATTTTCTTCATGTCTAATGCAAGGGGAGTGTTATTTCTTTGACAGTCTTAGTTTGTGCCGAACACATTTCAGGCCCTCATTGAATGGTCATTCTCCTGGCAAACTCTTCTCGTTGCTCCCCAATGTCCATTTCGCCCTTCTTCCTTACTCACAGAGGCCCCACTTGTTTGGGGAGGCGACGTGACCAGGTAAATACCCACCTTCCCATACACCCCATGGCCAGGGAAGGCCCTGCGACCCATCCATTCTGAACGATGACATATAAGTTGATGGAAGAGGGGAAAGACAGCTGGCGTCGCCAGCTTAGATTTGTTCTTCGTGTTTTGCCATTTACCCAGAATGCAGTCCTGATGTTAATGTAGAGTAGGTGTCTTGTGATCACGATAAGGACAGCCACACACCACAACAGAAGAGCAGGGAGACAGAAGGCACCTGGGTCTCAGGTGATGTTGATGAAGTCATCCCACCAACCCTTGACTGTATATCTCCAAGCTAATCTCTTTGGAGATGAAAAACACACACCCTGATTTGGCCAGGTCCCTAAAGCTGTGTTTGTGTTATGCGAAGCCAAACTGACATTCCCTAACTGACACAGCTCTACTTCATATTTCCATCCTCGTTACAATAAGGAAGACTCAGATTTGTACATAATACTTCATTGTTGCAAAAGAGTTGGCTTCTTTCTGAACAAACTTTCTAAAATAGTTCATTTTTCTTACTAGATGAGGCATTATTTGGCTATGGTATAACAAAATTCTGCTTGAAAGAAAATAGCAATTAAACATGTCTTTTTTTTAAACAAACAAACAAACAAACAAAAAACAATTCTCCAACATACAATCTGTATAGCCTACAGACACAGCTCCAAGCCGGCTGCATGACTGTGCTGGGCTCCATCTTAACAACCATGTGACACCAGAGAAAACAGAAAAATCAAAGCCCCAAATATAAACATCCAGTGGAAGTGATGCCAGCAAAGAATTAACGAGGCTTCATATTTTACGCTCTTTAACCCTATAGATTTAGCAGTGAAATTGGGTAGAAAAAAAAATATGTAATTTTAAGGCAGAGAATCCAGGTTCAAAGCCCCACTGAGTCACTTATCAGCTGTATAATCTTGGGTAAGTATTTTTATTTGTTTAGGCTTTTAATTTTCCACACCGCACAATTATGATGATAATAACAGCAGCAACAACAACGATACTAATAACTATTTACAGGTCGATATGAAGAGTAAGTAAGATGATGTCTGTAAAAGGGATCTGTATATATAAAAACATTACACAAGCTTTTATTGCTATACATCAAGTGTGAAATAGTGCCACGTTTGTGTAGCTGTCATCTGGCATGGATGCAGGGTCTAGAAATGTGAAACTGAGATGCTAAAGGATATATAGACTGAAATTCTCTGTTGAGGGTTAGCAACGAAGGCCTTTCATGATTATAATTTAGTGTTTCTTGCAAACTTAGGTACTTATCATTAATAGGGGTGGGGGACAGAAGGAAGTAAACTGTCATGTTTTGAGTACTTATTATAACACTTTGGTGTTTTACATATCTGCTCTCCTTTAATTAATTGGAGACATGGAGCTCCATCCACAAATCCTCTGAGGACAGAGCTTCCACATTTCTGTAAGTGGGGTAACCCTGGGCGGATGGCATGGCTCACGCACGTGGATCGGGAGTGCTGACTCCTGGAGGGGAAGTCTGGGGCTGGGCCAAGTTTCGGAGAGGGATCTGGGGTCTGAAGTTAGCTTATTAGTCACTCTCAGAAGGGTGAGAGTCTTCTTAATGCAAGGTTAAGAAGACTTAGCTCTGTTTATCTGGAGGGAGAAATGGGGAAAGAATTCCTAGCCATCGAGAGACCTCTTATGTCAGCTCTTCCTGCAGGTACTTCTCAGGTAATATGAGTGCAAACATCTTGCCCTGTGGCTGGCACTATGCTAAACACTTCAAATTATTAACTCATTCATCCCTGCATCAACCCTAAGCAGGTACTATGATTATCCCCATTTTATAGATGAGAAAACAGAAATAGAGAGGTTAAGTGACTTGTCCAAAGTCATCCAGTTGGATTGGAACCGAGGCAGCCTGGCCCCTGCATTCACGATGATGCTATGCTACCCTTTGAGGGGATAAATAAAGCAGAACATGTGGCAGGCAGCTGGTGCATGAATCCTGGGGACTCAGCTCCTTAAGAAACTTAAAAGAGTTCATGTGTTTTCTTCACGGAAAAAAGGCCAAAAAACTGCCCAGAGATCCTTCTGGTTTCTCAGTAAATTAAAATGTAACCATCTACTCGTAGATAGCGATGTCTCTCTTTATTCTAATGAGAGATTTAGGGATTTGGGAAGACATCTGGAATTGATTTATGCCATTTGGGTTTTAAAATTCAATATTAAATTTTTATAACGAAAGAGACAAAGAAGTCAAAATAGATCATATTAGTGAAATCTGACTACACAGGGCATATGTTTGCAAACTGGGCTTTAAAGTCTGGCTAAAATATTGTTCCAAACATCCTGGATTATTCCTCTCAAAAGGGAAAAACACATTTCTGAAATCATTTTGACCCTCTGCGTGTATGACCATGAGAAGAAATGTATTTCAGAGTTTTGTTCTCCCCCAGATAATGTCATGAGCGATTAACTTGCCTGGGCTGAGATGAAATATGGCACAGAGATATTACGGTGACAGTCCAGGTTTGTCATTCTGATCCTGGGGAGACGACATGGGTTTAAGGGACAGACAGCCCATACTGGGTTTGCCATTTTATTAGCTGTGTAGTTTTGGACCATCTCCCTGAACCAGTTTCTAAATTGAGAGGGCATCTCAAGCAGAAGGGGGAAAGTGGTGACATAAATCTGGCGAATTTTCCGTGAATCTCTATGGCCAAAGTGGAAAGTGCTTGCGAGGGGCTCATAGAGATGAAAACTAAGAGATAAGACCGTGAAACATTTTGTGCCCCAAGCCAGGGCGTGCGAACTCTTTCTTGAAAGCAACAGGCAACTACCAAAGAGTTGTTTTAATTTTAACACCTTTAAAGTATTAAACACAATTGTTTTTTCCTATCACTGATGTAATAATGGCTTATTGTAGAAAAAATAGATAAAAAAGCAGAGGAACGCTTGAAGCAGAACTATCTTTCCAGAGCTTTTGCTAACCTCTTGGGAATGTCGTTCTTTACTGTAGATGGATGTTTTAATAAAAATGAAATCAGATTGTTCCTACCCTTTTATCGTCTTTTCTATTACAATTGTATAAAGACCAACGTACGTCAATGTGGATTTGTGCACATCGTTCTTTGAATGGCTGCATAGCATTTAATGGCTCTGTGGATGTGCCGCAATTTCTTTAATATCATTCTAGAGTATTTCGATCGCTTCCATGTGTTGGAATAATAAAGAATCCTGTAATGAACATCCTCATAACTAAATTTTAGCACATGTCCATGATTATTTTCCTAGAATAAATTTTAAGACATAGAAAGATATGCTTATTTGAAAGAATTTCATGAACATTGCCAAATAATTACTCTCCGGTAAAGTTGTATAAATTAACTGAATTTAAAGCTACTCTTTTAATTCTGGAACCTAAGGAAAAGATGGCAGTTAATTTCTGACAGCCTAGAACAATGTTACAAGAAAGTGACAAAGATGGTGAAATTATGAGGGACAGGGATGTCAAGTGTGAGTCATTGTGATCTCGGAAGAGGGGACCGGAAGTGTCTTTAAACATTCAAGAGACCAGCATATGGAAGGAGAACTGACTGCTCTGTGTAGTTCCCAAAGACAGGACTAGAATCAATTAGTGCAAGTTCCAGAAAGAGAGTCTGCCTTAATCAGAAGAAGATTTCTATCAATTTAATGCCCAAATATGCAAGAGACTGATCTTGGAAAGACATCTCCTTGGGATCTGTGTCCTTTTGAGGAAAAAAACCCAACTCTACAATGGAACATTTTATTTTCTTTGACAAGCATGATGTCCTCTGGGCTAGTTAATACTTGTAATTTTTAGATATAAATAGAGCTGATATAAATTGACTGGAGCCCTGCCAGGCTGAGTTTAAGTGCAAACGTTATATCTGATATGTAAGTGTATGAATGACTTTTACATACAGTCAATACTCGTTATTTGCAGATTCTATATTTGAAAATTCACCCACTTTCTAAAATTTATTTTCAACCCCCAAATCAATCCTCATGGTGCTTTCCCAGGCATTTGTGGTTATACACAGAACCGCGAAAAATCTGAGTTGCTGACGACATGCACAATCCCAGCTGAGGTCAAACAAGGTGATGTTTGCCTTTCAGCTCGCACAATATAACCCCCAAGTAGCCTTTTCACAGTCTGTTTAGTGCCACGTGTTTTGCATTTTTTCATTTTTTGTTAGTGATTTTGCTCTTTAAAATGCCCCTCAAGCATAGAAGTGCTGTTTAACGTTCCTAAGATCAAGAAGGCTGTGATGTGCCTTATGGAGAAAATATGCGCGTTAGATAAGCTTCATTCAGGCATCAGTTGTAGTGATGTTGGCCCTGAGTTCAATGTTAATGAGTCAACAATATGCATTAAATAAAGTGGCTTTCGACAGAAATGCATGTAAATCGAGGTTATATATTGATCAATTGTTGAAAATGCTGTCACCAGAGGCTTATAGAACCCTAATCCTGTATTTTCCTAGGAAATATGGTTCCGTATTTGCTAAGTCAGTCTTTGGAATGACTTTACGTAGAACTGAACTACCATGGATAGCAAGGATTGACGGCATGGTTTTTAATCGACTGATGGATTACGCTTGCCAGTAGAAACCCATTCTCAAATGCCTGGTCACCTGTCTTGTCCTCAAAGCCCTGGCTATGCAGAGGATGGCTGACCGTCCATGTGGGGGCCCCTGAAGGCCTTTTCAGTGAGTTGGGCCATTGCTGTTACCTGCCAGATCCTCAGTGGGTGAGGCCAGATCCGGGCATGGCAGGGCTCCCCAGGCTGTGAGACGAGGCATATCTAACCACATTGCCCTGTCCTGTGACGAGTCCCTTAAATGCTGCATGTCCTCTGGCAGTCAGGACCTGCATCTTTCTTATATTTCACCCCCCTAACCCAGAGCACAGTTTCAAGTGGCATGAAAACTGTTTTGGATGGCGAGAAGCAGGCACAAGAGAAGCTTAGCTGTGTCACTGTCGTCACTTGTTGAACATTGTGGGGGACTGGGAACTGTGTAAAGGGCTTTGGTGAAAGCTGTTGTGCCAACCCCCCACCCAGCATACCTCCTTACGGACCGGAAGCTGAAGGGTTAATGGCCGGCCCAGCGCAGGAGGGGCGGGAGGCAGGGTGCCCTCTCTTGCTCCAGCCTCCTGATTGGGGAGCCCTGTGCACTTGATTCCAGTTAATGTCCGCCACTGCTCTTGGCCTGACCTTTATTTACTACTTTTTTTTTGATGAAGAAAGTGGACTTTTGAGAAGGCATGGACCTTGTTTAAACACACACAGGTAGCGAGTGGCAGAGTGGGGCTTGAGCATGACACCTCGCACGTCGCCAGTCTTTGCCAACTGGCGGCGGAACTGAATCCACCGCTTTGGGGTTTACCCGATGATCTGAATTAGTTGCTATTATGTAAACATCGGGAGATAAATTAAGTGGCTGGTGCCCTCTCTGGGTGGGGCGTGTGGGTTCTCTCTCTGGCCTTCGCCCAGCCTGCTGCTACATTCACTTGGCATCTCCTTCTAGGCTCTGTCAGCACTGATTTATGACCTCGTTCACCATTGCATCCACTCCTTACTTTGAGGGTGATGGTGTCATCTATACTATTTCATCTGATTCTCATGTTTTTATTACTATTCTGCAGCTGAATGAATTTGCCCAAGATCATATGGCTAAGTAAACTGAGAGGCAATCTGGGCTCTCCAGTGCCTTTTCCCACGCGGTCTTCTTGAATTTTTACAACCTGTAAGCAGCTGGGACTCGTTACCCACGACCCTCGTAAAGCAAGGCCTGGTACCCCTCAGACTCCGATCTCGGAAGGCAGGAATCCAGCGGTGCAGCATGTGTGCGCATGTGCAGAGGTGCAGAGAGACATCGATATTTCTGTGGAAGTTCATTCTTTCAAGTACTAACAGAGTTCAAGTGAGCCCTTCGCATTCTGACGTTTCTGCTAGGGGGTCGTCATTTAGATCTCTGTCCTACAGAATTGAGAACAAATTCTTTAAGGGGGGCAAACACATTTCCCCCAGCGGCTTTCTCTGTAGCAGTCTCTCTGCTTCCTAAGGTGCTTGTGGGTGGGGGCCCCTTCTTGCGGGGAGGGGGTGGCCTCTGCCACAAGAGTTCCTGGAATTCATTCACTGTTAGGATGACATTTCCACATCAAAAGTCACGAGATTTAGACCATTAGACCTGAATCCATTATGCAGAGCACAGGTGCCTGCTTCATCCAGGCAGAGACCAAATGGCATGCTGAGCCTTCCAACAGCATGGCCTTCAGAATGTCATGGAATTCTTCTGAGGAGAGTCCCCATCTGGCCTCCTCACTTCTGGCCCCCCCCCCCCACTGTGGCCAGCTTAATCTTTCTAAAACTCTGCTTCCCACATGTCTCTCTCACTCAAAAGCCTTTGATAGGTTCCCTGTTCCTTGAGAAAGTCAAAATGACGTCTCCTGTCTTCTGAGTCCTTCGCAGTTTGAATCCTTATCCAACCCTCATCTAACTTTTATCTCACTGCTTTACTTCCAGAACATTCTTCTGATGAAACGGAGCTCCTTGGCCTTCGCCAAAGACTCCATGTGCAACTTTCTTTTTCCTCTCTGTTCTCCGCTTGACACGCGGACCCTCTCGTTCCTTTGAGACCCTGACCAAGCTTCTCTCTTGTGAAATTTGAGACCGCTGAGCCTCGTTTTCCCTAGTTGGAAGGGGGATTCTGATGAGGATTAAGCCCACATAAGCCACCTTTCTCAGAAACAGCTGTGGAAGGGGAGGAGATGGCGGTGCTTCTTTACAGAGCAGCAGGAATATTGGAAGGTACCTTGACCGAAACTGTAGACTCACACAAGACATCCACTTCCAATTTCCAAGGGCTAGAATGACACAGGGCTTATAGTTTCCTTGTATAATGTATTCCTTTCTTTGTTGTTTTCTAAGATTCATTTATTCGAATGCATCCTGGACAAAGAGTAGTTTTAGCCTCATTCTCCAGCCCGCATCTCGCTCCGCCCCCCGCCCTGTTGTCCAGTCCTTTATTGTTCTCAACTTTTCTTCTTTTCTTGCTAAATGGGGATAATACGAACCTCGAGGGGCAATTGGCGGACTGAATGAGATCACGTCCGCCCAGCCCCTAGTTAGGACATGCGGGGCGAGCCAGACACAGTGGACACTCGACAACTGCTTTACCTGTCCTTTCTTGTGATGGCTTCAGGGCTACCATCGACGAGACTCTTGTCCGAGTCACTATAAACTCCCTGGACCGTTTCGGTCTGAAACATAAACTCTCTTTGAGGTGTTCGTATGTTATGAGTCTATCACAAGGCTTTTCTCAAATTTTTGTTTGACTAACTTTTGAAGAAAATCTGAAAATAAGAGTCGAAAAAAAAAAAAAGTTCTCTGCCGATCCTTTTTATAGGCATGTTGGCAATTTGTCCGTCCAAACTAAACAGTCACGGTTATGATCTTACCCAACTTTATTCTCAAAGAATCTAAAACTTGTCCTAGAATGAACTTGCTGGCCAGTTTTTTTTTTTTTTAAGACATTATTAAAATATTTTTTCAAAAGGCAACGCAAAATGTCACTGGCTCTTTCATGAGGACATTGCATCAGCAATTTCTAGGCCGTTCGATTGGGAGGGGAAGCAATGGTGTGCTTATTCTTGAGTACAAAGGATAACTAGTAATAATATCTACAGATGGCAGCCCAAATGAAAATCATCTCTTTGGCACAGGTTATGTAGCTATTTGGAACTCTTAGTAGATTTTATTATTAGATTTCATTTTCCTCTAAGCTAATATTCCAGAAATCAAAGCAGCCGTCTGGACTATATATGCATGGATGTATTAGGAGGAAAATACTGCTTGCAAATGGATGCTGATCAGTTTTCAGGGGTGGTCAGGGGATGTGGAGAATCCGTTTCAGGATAAGAAGATGGTCAAATGAACCGGCGCATGTGGAATGATCGGGAAGACAGAACTCAGCAAGGCCTACATGTGTAGGGGAAAAGGAAGGCGTGGGAAGATGGCAGAAAGGAACAGTGGCCATTCCTGTCCAAACCCCACTGCACGTGACAGGCATGCAGCTCAGGACGGGGCAATCCCAGTTCTGGCTGCTCCTCCACTCCCAGCATCAGTGGTGACAAAGACCTCATGCCCACTCCTCTCTAAAATGCTTTGTCTCTTGCTCAAGGTCTTCTGCATCCCAAAGGAGGAGCCGCAGCCTCTGAGATAGTTCCACTTTTTCGTTCTTTTCATTCAGAGACCCTGGTGCTGGGACATGACTTTTCGGGGCATGTTTTTGTCATTTCGCAGGCTCGGATGGAAGCACGAACCTCTCCGAGGATTAGATTTGGGCTTTATCTGGAGGCACAGTGGCACAGGGTAAAGATCATGGGCTCTGGGTTCATACGGATCCAGGTTTGAACCCTGGTTTTGCCACTCACCGACTCTGGGCAAATCATTGAACCTCTGGGCATCTCACTTTCTCATCTGGAAAGTCTCCTTGTCTGTACAATGGGAGGCGGCCACTTTATGGCATTTGTGAGGGTTAAGAGAGTGGTATATCTGACGCACAGCAGACGATGTAACGAATGGCAGTTCAAATGCCACGAGTGGTGGATTATAAAGCAGGTATTTAGTCAAAATCCTCTGATGAAATCATCAAGATGAAACCTCCTGGACCAATGCAAACGTTTTTTCGCTATTTTCCAAAAATATGAATTGTGAGCATCTAAGACAGGGTAGACTCATCTTTGGTTCACATAGGTTTATGTCTCCCATATTCTAAAAATAAATTATTTTGCTTTTGCTATTTCCTCACTCCTTCCTTCCGGTTCTGCCTCAGTTGTTGGAGGACTGAGCCTCACCTCTGCAGACTCTTCCTAGACCCTCCCTTTTCCTTTTCTCTGCCTGATTTCTGTTTCCACAAGTCTCCTTCCTGAAAGTCCCTCTAGAGTCTAGAAGGTTATTGATGCGCTCACACCGTGGGAACAGCACACAGCCTTGTCTACTCTGAGGCTTTCCGCCCCATCGGCCACCAATTCCTCGAAAATAGAGGTTCTCAATCTAGACTGCATCTTAAATCAACCCTGGGGGCTTTAGAAAATTCTCTATGTCTGGATCCCGCCACCAGGGATTCTGATGTCTGGGGTACAGCCTGCGCTTTGGGATTTTCCAAAGCTCCCTCGTTCTGATTAAGGTGAATCTAGGGTTGAGAACCACAGCTAAGACTCTCCTCTCCTTTATTTATATAATATCCCACTTGCCAAAGACTTCCGAATCTCTTTCAGGGTCTCACTCAGATTCTGTTTAGAACATGGTTCTGCGTAGTAAAGGATGTAAGTGTTGTAATTAAGGCAATTTATATTTGGAGTCGTTATGGTATTGTTAAAAGAATTCTGCAATTCTTGGTTAATTCGAAAGCTTACTGAATGCAGGTTCAAGGTACCGCTGGATGGTTATGGGGAAAGAGAAAGGGAAGGAAGGAAAGAAAAAGAAAAGAAGGGAGGGAAGGAGGAATATCTTATGCTTTATGATCCAACCAACTTAATAACTCTGTACATCTAATGCATTTTCTTCTATTTCATTTCAACAGAAGTATCAGGAATATTAATCTCAGCTGTGATTGATTGAGCACTGTATTATAGTCTCACTTGGCTCTATAACATGCACATGTTATAACCTTGATGCGGTGGATACTATTATCCTCATTTTTCACAGCAAAGAAGTGGAGTTAGGAAGACTTGGTTCCCCAAGGACACGAACCTGGAAGATGACAGAGCTGCAATTTTAACTTAGGTCAAATCCTCTCTGGATTAGAATCTTAAATAATTGATAGCAAATGTTGGAGAATTGTTCCAGAAGTCCTACGTGAGGGGAGATATTCAAATACTTGAATTCAGTCTCATATCGCCCATCAGTCTCCCCCTCTCTCTATTATGTGCTTTGGTTTTAATAATTCTCATCTTCTGGTTACCCGAGCCCTCTCTAATTCAGCTTGACAATGTGGTGTCCAGAGCGAATAACAGTGAGAGTCTTAGGCACTGACCGGTTGGTAATCAAGTGCATTCTGGGAGAATGGCTGGGTCAATAACAAAACAGAACATTTGTGACGATGGTTAGATTTCCATGTCCAGAATAAAGTGTGGGAATTAAAGCATTAGGTTTTCACTGAACAGGAGCGGCCGGAGATGAAGATAAGGGTTTCTCTGCGGGGCTCAGAGGGAAGATGCTGGTGACAGGAAAGAGGAAAGAGTACAGTGTAAGGAAAAATGAGGAAAATGAGTAACTTAAGGGGCGAGTGAAAAGAATTCCGAAAAAAACTTTCCTTCCTCTTCATTCCTTCCCTCCCTCCCTCCTTCCTTCCTTCCCTCCTTTATCTGATACTTCTCCTCCATAAACCACCCAGCTGACACTTGAACCCGCATTCGGTGAGCTTTCCACTTAATCAAAAATGGCAGATTTCCTTTAGCGACATCCTAGCGACAACTTCAACTACAGTTTCCATAATTATGAGCTTTTCATTCTTTACTACACAAAGCCACATTCTAAACAGGGTCTGAGTGATGTTTTAACACAATGCAGCAGTGACTAGCCAGTCAGAGATCCGTGGGGGGCAGAAAAGAGAGCCGTTAGGTGGGTAAAAACAGTTGCTCGAGGCAGGACCCGGGTCAGGGCAAAAGGAAAGGAATTCATTTCCCCTGCTCCAGCCCTTCGCCCTGAGCGCGGCAGAGAAGACATGATCACTTTAAGTCTGAAAAGACTCTGGGTTTGGCTGCCAGGAAATGAGATTTCACGCTCAATCTCAGTAACTAGATTGGGCCTTGTGGTTCACATAGCTTGTTCCTTTTCCGTCTCATGGCTCTGATTTCTTTTTCTCTTTCTTTTTTTTCTTCGCTTCAAGTGCTTCATCTTGCACATTTCTCTGAACTTGCCTGGACTCCGATGTAGGGAGGGCACACTAACTTTTACGGGGTGTCTGCTATAGACTCAGCGCTGTGCGAGGCACCCCAGTTATCAGGGTCTGAGGCAGAAACACGACGGGGAAAGAATTTAGCTTTGAGGGGGTGGCCGTGGAGAAGAGGGTGAGAAGAACAGGATGAGAGAGGAACGGGCTTTGGAGAAGATCACGGTTGGAGTAAGAGAGAAGGGAAGAGAAGGTGGAGGAGGAGAGGAACAGGAACGTGGATAAGTGACGGTGGTTTCGGAAGGTGAGAAAAGGCATCGTGTAGAATGAAAGCATCGCGTGGGGTAAAGAATGAGGTAGGAAAAGGGAAAGGGCTGAATGAACTGGGCTGGGTAGGACGAGGTGTGAGGGAGAGAAAGGCAGGAGAGGCTGGTTCTCCATAGAAGGGAGCTGGGGTGTTATAAACTTAATTGTGTGTCCACCCCCCCGCCTTCGATTAGTATGTCGGAGCCCTTACGCTCAGTGTGACTGGAGACAGGACTTCTCAGGAGATAATAAAGTGAAATGAGGTCATGAGGGTGGACCCTGATCCACTAGGACTGGTGTTCTCGTGAGAAACAGACACCAGATCTCTCTCTCTTGCCAAAACATAGCAAGAAGGCGGCCATCTTCAAGCCAGGGAAAGGGTTTTCACTAGGAACACACCTGTCAGCACCTTGATCTTGGACACCCGCCCTCAAAACCATTTCTGATGTTTAAGCCCCCCTATTCTGTTACAGCAGCCCGAGTGAGCTAGCACAGGAGTACGGAGTTGCCAAAAGCAGCCAGGAGGATCATCATTCACCCCAACGTGCCATCTCTGGGGCAGTGGGCACTAACATGCATTTAAATTTTCTTCCTCCAATCTAAGAGACATAAAGACACCAGCTCTCTTGGCAAGGGGATTATATATTCGTGTACATATGTGGCACTACTAACTGATAGTGAGGCTTTGGGTCTCGTTTGTAGAGTAGAGATAAACACAGCATCAACCTCACAGGGCGTTGGGAGGGCTGCAGGATGGTTCGCCTCCACCCGTACCTCTGTGTAGGGAGCATGCTCAGTTAGCTATTGCTATCAGTAGTGTGTGGGCATGGATGTTCATGTTTACTCAGGAAATTTACTTGAAGGGCAAGGTCTCTTGAGATTTCCTCCACAGCCAGAAAATTTGAACCCTTTTTATGTCTCTAGATTATATTGGGATGAAACATATGAAATCACTATCTCTATGGATCCAAAACACAGCAAGTGTTTTTAAAGTAGGAACGGTTTATATAAAAATCCAGATACATGGATTTTCTTGAAAAACCTGAAGACCTGGCACCATCAGGCCACACCGTCCTGGCCACCACCCGATGGAGTGAGTGGTGACTGCCCACTTCAGGTGGAGCCTGCCGTCCCTGGCCCCCGGGATCTCTGCCACGTGCTCATTCATTCATGCACATTTCCTGCGTGGTCCTTTAGACTGAGGGGTGCAGCTCCTGGCTGAGCGTACTGCGTTGCTGATAACATGCTCTGAGAGATGGGTACGTTTTCCTTTGTAGGAGAAAGCATTAGGACAGCAATGTCAATTTGTATGAGCAGATGGCGAGCACCAATCAGCCCAAATCAAACATCTGAGGCCTTGAATCAGCAAAACAAGCCACGGAGAGCCGCTCCGGATTTTGCTTGTTACTCTGCTTCGAGGCGTCATGGAAACACTCTCCTCTCTGCTGAAATCGTGTCCTTTGATGTGTTCATGTTCACAAGTCCATTCGCTGAGTATCTAGTGTGTGTTCATTTCTCCTCCTCATACTTTTGTTCTTAATCCCCTATTAGACGTCAATTTGTCTAGTGAGAAGAAATCCCCTAAAACAAATAGGTTGAGGGAAATATTCTCTGGCCAGCTAAATATCAGCCTCCTAGCAACGAGTAGCGTTTGTGCTTCACCTGCCAGCTTGCATACTTTTTTGCATAGTATCTCATTTAATACTACCAATGGATTCACTGGGGCAGGATCCACATATTATTCCATTTTTAACGATGAACAGACTGCCAATAGTCATACAACCAGGAAGGGTTAGGGCTGAACGTAGCACACAAAGAAATCATAATTCCAGATTCTTCATTCTTTTTGGTTAACTATGAAGAAAAGCAGAACCATTACATGAGCGAAAATAGGCTTTGCTACGACGATATTAAAAAAAAAAAAGATCTGAGTGTCTTAGTCGGTCTTTTTATGAGATGAGCTTACTAGCAAAGCTGATGCGAATTTAGCATTAAGAAATACAGAGTATTTAAATTAGAGCAATAGCTCCCCTGTACTACGGGTGCCAAACGATGTCCAGATTCGCAGTGCGAGCAGCTCTGGAGAGTATCTGGTTCCCCTTTAGCTAGCACTGATGGAACTCTATGTTTCCTCCTGCTCACCCAAGGCTGGATTCACAGTCTTTTCAACACAGGCATACAAGTAACTGCTGCTGATGCCAGGAAATCACCTAACCCTAACCCTAATAATGAGACGGTATGGACACCCTTGGTGAACATGGTGTCCAGGGAAAACTCCCTCCTGCAAGGAGACATTGGAGGGGGTGGGAAAGGCAGATTGGTGACAGTCTTCAAGTATTTAAAATGCCAGAGGAAAGAGACGAACTTTTCTTTGCTACTTCTAAAACCAGAACAAAGACAACTGAGAAAATTAAAAAAAAGAAGGCCAGAATCTGGCATAATAAAGAACTTTCTGGTGGCCTGTGGCGTGCTAATGAAAGGGGCTGCTGTAATAAATAAGAGCTTGTTGCTACTGTTGGCATTCAGGCTGAAGGTGAGTCCTGCAGTGTAGCTAAATTCTAAAAGTCTGTTTACATCCCATTCCATCTCAGCTTCAGAGACAAATAGAAAGATGATCAACAATTTCTGTGATATTTTACAGGCCTGGCAAATTGTCTTCAAGAAATGAGAGTTTTTGTGAAGTCTCTATGCTATATTGGAGTCATACACAATTTGCTATTTTTTGTAGGTAATAAAATGATTAAAGGTCAGCAGTTTTATAGGGTTCGACATAATTCATGCAAAGGCAGAGGAATAGACTTGATTCGTTAGATCTATGTCACACAGAGAAAAGAGATACCCAAGAAACTGTGACGAGTTCACTGTGCATAGATATTGGCCTGAATCGTGTCTTCTCAAAATTTCATAATGTAAATACCTCAGAATGTGGCTATATTCACAGATAAGGTCTTTTAGGGGGTGTTGACGTTAAAGCGAGGCACTGAGGGTGGGCCTTAATCCAACTGGACTGGTGTCCTTATGAGAAGGGGAGATTTAGACACCTGAAGAGACACCAGAGGTGCTCTGTGTGGAGGAAAGACGAGGTGAGCACACAGCGAGAAGGTGGCCATCTGCAAGCCAGGGAGGGAGGCCTCAGAGGCACCACGCCCACTGACGCCTCGGGTGTGGACCACTAGCTTCAGGAACTGTGGGGAAATTAATTTCTGTGTTGAAGCCACCCAGTCTGAGGTATTTGGTATACATGGGTGTGTGGGGATACAAAGAACTGTAGGGATGAGAGTGGACAAGGAGGACCATTAAGAGACAGATTTTTCAAAGTCCCCTGAAGACCGTGCCAAGGAATACGGTCTTCGTTGCAAAGGAAAAGAAGAGAAGCTAGTGATCTGAGAAGCCGACAGAGGCACCCGTGGTAAAATGGGTTGGTAATTCCAGTCAATTCAAGAATCCCCAACGAACATCCCATCGACGTCAAATTAGATTTTAAAGTGGAATGGGATAAAAATTGTTTCATCAACAGTGTTTCCTAAAAAAATTAATGATGCAAGAAAGAAACTGGAAAAAAAATCACTTGCCAGTTGAAACGAATAAACTGCTATGGGGATGTTAGCAATTGGCAAGGAAACCTACTAATGCCTTACTGACAGCTCTCAAATACTGTGAGGGTACATCTGGCAGATTGCGTTTGAAAGCAGCCACACAAGCTATGCTTTTCTGTTATGGGCAGAGAAGGCCCTAAAACTGCAAATATTTGATAGTACTCTATACTTAGTTTTTCATTAATTACAACGAACCCCCCACTCATTGACTCGGAGGCAGAGACGGACAAACGTGGGTTTGAGTTTGAGCACTCTTCTAGCTCTGTGGCCTTGGACATGTCACTTTACCTCACTCTTTATCTTTCAAGTAGAATTAGCAATCTCCCGGATGAATGACTAGATGGGGCAACAAATCATCCTATGGGATTATTATGATATCAAGCAGAGTCACCCTATGTTCATGGTGAAAAAAAATAAAAATTCTTTCATAAAAGTCTTTTGTAAACATTTTTTTTTTCTAAAATTTAAAACTAACTTTAGGGAGAAATGGCAACTGAAGGATTGGTTAAGCGCAGACTTCTGGATCGTGAGGTAGGAAAACAAGGACTCCTTACCTGGGCCCACGGAGCAGGGTGTAAGGGCAGAGGTCACGGAGGATGGCGCACCTTGATTTTGAACACGTGCTCCATCTCTTAGTGCTTGTAGGGTGTTAGGTAAGCTACTCACTGCTCCTCACCTGAACAACAGGGATATGGAGACAATGTGTGTCAAGTCCTGGCACCTGGTAGGTGCTTAATAAAAAGACTATTAAATTGATCATAATACATCCTCTGATGGCAAAGTGAGCAACTTTGGAGGAGCCATCTCGTCAGTTATTGGGGCCTGCATCTCACTGACAATTATTGAGCATCGATTGGGAGTGTGATGGAATAACTTTGTGTGTTCTTCGCCCCCAGCTCATGAATGTTACGCACTCCTTCCTGTGTCCTTGTTTCAAGGTTGTGGAGAACAGGAAGCAGAAGTCTCTTGAGAACATATCATCTTTTCTTTTCTGAAAGTCCAAGAGTGTATGCTGGAAGAGGGGGAATAAAAAACCTTTGATGGGAGATTTCTCCAGACCTGGAGAGGCTGGGGTTTGCGGGTCAGCACATTTTTGTGATAAGTGCAAATACTCACTCTCTGTGGGCGGACCCCCGAGAGCAGGGGTGTCTAAGGTTGCTCAGACACCAGGTCCCTGGCCTGGACAGTGAGTCTCAGTTCCTAAGCAGGGGTTGAAAGCAGAATCCACAGACATCAGAGGGATGGGTGATTTACAAGATGGGCATGCTGGAGTGAAGGAAGACCTCCCCGGTATTAGAGGTGGTGGGGGCAGGAGCCTGATAATTTCTAAAACGAAAGTTCCTGCAGGCCCAGACTCTTAGAATCAGATGCCAGTTGAATTAAAGAAAATAAAGGAATGTGCCTTTTCTTGCAGACCTGTGTTCGTAGCTGCGTGGAGACCTGCTACACTTGTAAGGCACTGGAGGATGTAAAGACGAATTCGTTTCCACTCTTTACAAGTTTACCACCTATTTGGGAGCTGGAGGGGGTCCTAGGACACCTATGCGAATAATTCATCCAGAGCACTGTAAGATCCTGACGCACACTAAGACTTCTCAGTCACAAGAAGCAGACAGCTGAATTTTGCAAGAGGCAGAAAGCCAGGATGATGGTAAGAGTTCCTTCTGAAGGGATATATTAAAATACACCCTTCCAATCATAGCATGTCATTACCACATTATGTAATCGCCATAGCTATAAACCCATAAAATGTTCTAAACCTTAATATTCTTTTGGAAGCATGCCTGCTTGATATGAAGGACTAGTCCAGAAACTGGAGACGGAATAAGGAACTGCAGAGGTAATGACTCTTCCATAAAGGTGCGTAGAGGTTTATCCTCATGGAGTTTGAGGGCTGAGAAGCCCTCAGAGGTCAACTAGCATCTCCTGTCCCTTCCATTCCCCACCCCTCCTATTTCACAGAGTCGAATCTGGATTCAGCAAGGTCTCAAGGCTGTTATTCGAAAGACAGGTTTAGGAGACCGGGCCCCACGTGCATGTCCATCCTTGACTGCTGTGTGAACAATGGCTGTCATTCTCTCTTGCCTGGATCAATACTGCTTCCTCAACAGAGGTTTCGTCTCTGCCCCGTCCAGTACACTGATTAATCATCTTAAATCGTCGTTCTGATGAACTGTTAGAAAGTTACTTCTTCGTGTACGAACTTTTAATAATGACTCCATTAAAAAAAAATCCAAACTTTGTGGTTTGGCATTCAGGGCTTTCAATGACCTGATTCCAACCAAGCTATTGCGCATCCCCCCGCCCCCCACAACTAAGTCTTTTGAGCTTCTCCCACTCTGCTCTCTACGCCTGCATTTCGTTCTGACAGGGCAGCTCTCCCCCTCTCCTCCACACTGCTCTCTTTCATGCTTCTCCCGAGGTTCCTCTCGCTGCCGGAAATGTCCCTCCCACAAACCCTTATCCATCCTTCCAGGCCAAATTACATGTTACCTCTTCCGAGGAGTCTTCCCTGATCATCAGATGAATCTGACTTTCAGAACATACTCTGCCCCTTATTTCCTGGAAGACTTCAGGCAGAAAACTAAACTTCTCTAGGCTCGGTTTTCTCATCTGTGAAATGGGCAAGTTAACAGTCACATTGTAACTTTATAAAGTACACATGGGTTTGTCACGCGGTGACGTACTTAGCACAGTTCTTTGTACACGGTAAACAACAAAGAATGGTAGACAGTACTCTGATTTTTCCAGAGACCTAAGTCTCCTTATCTTTGAACTCACTTTGAGCCTCTCTTTTATTCTTCCTTGTAAATCTAATTTTGCATTTTACATGTTGAAACGCACGTTTTGTTTCCCCCCATTCAATTGATAACTTTTTGAAGGTATTTTATTCTAGCCTTTGTTCTCTGCAGTGCCCTCAAACCAAAGGCAAAGGCTGACCTTCCTGATACGAAATGATTGACACGAATTTGCTTTGCGGTCACTTTGCCTTTCGGAAGTTGACGATAGTTTTTAAAAAATCAACTACTTTAGAAATGAGAATCTCGGTCGTTGGGCTTTTGTGTCATAGAAATACAGAAGACAATTCATGAAGCGGCTGGCGGAGATTAATAAATTTCAATTAAATCTTGGGCAACTTCGCGTTCTTGTGGCGTAAACTTACAGGAACAACTCAACCGCCTCGCTTTCCAGCATGCATTCCACATTCCATGGTTTGTGTGATAGTTCTCGGGAAAAAAAAATGGTTTCATGTTTTAATGAGTTTGGAAAACATTAGATTCTAATGACTGACTCATGGAGATACAAGAGGACACATTAAGAAATAAAAACATGAAAATAAATAACTTTCAAGCATGTGTGATGATCACAAAGTTTCAATTAGTGGTGCCCATCAAGAAATAACTGAAATAAATTTGAGCGAGTTACTTAACCTTTCTGGGCTATGGCTTTCACAAGTTGTAAGTAAAGATTACAGCAGAATCCCACTAATAAGACCCCTAATAGGTTGTGAGTTTTAAATGAGACTATTCATACAAAGCACCTACAACCGTGCTTGGCACGAAATGGTCAATAAAATGTTATCAGTTAATATGTTTTTATTAGTAGAAATAAATGTAAAAAAAAATATTAAAAAAACAAAAACAAGACACAGAAACTAGAACACGTGAAATCTTGCCGCGGAGAAACCAGCATTTAATAGCTAATAAGAAGAGCTCACATGAATTCTCTAATTGAATCCTCGAAAGGCCCCTATTACAATAGATATAATTATTAGCCTCATTTAACAGAAGAAAACACGGACACTTGAATGGGTCTGAGTTCACAGGGCAGTTAAGGGGTGGAGCTGGGTTTGCAGGCAGATGTTTGTGACCCCACAACCCGAGTTCCAGAACACCATGGAGCTTTCCGTGTTCCCAAAGTCACCTGATCGGGATATACTTGTTTTCCCTCTTATTAACAACCATGGGATGCCTCGGGTTGCACTTGAGGACTAGAGCCTTGCCACCCGCAATGTGCTTGGTCCACAGGAGCAGCCACCATCTCTCCACCTCTGTGCCTTTGCCCATCAGCCTCTGCCTGGGCGCTCTTGCCCCTCTGGCTTCTGTCATGATAGTTTGCTCCTCCTCCAAGGTCTAGTTCAATGCAAGTCTACGAGAAGCCTTATTGACTTCATCGGGCTGATTTGCAAAGCCCCGCTCTGTGTTGTCCTCCTCGTCCTTTCTACACTGTTGGTGTTTGGTCTCCCTGTCAAGGTCCACATTCAAAGAGCCAGGTCGACCTTCTGGCACAGAGCGGACACTCTTCCCTAGCCGCTCCTGGGTTTGATTCCTGAGCCTGGGACATTTCAGGCCCTGCTTCACAGACTGGGGGTAGGCGACAGGAGCTGGGCCCCTGGGCTAAGTCTGGTTCCAATCCTTTTCAGGTTCAGACAGCATGGCTCCCACACGCCCTGGCACCTCGTTGGTTAACACTCTCCCCCTCTGTCCCTCACAGATGTGGCCTCTCTCCCGGCCTCTCTGAAGTGGACAGACACGATTAGGTCACATTGGGCCTCTCCTCGGTGTCCTTTTCGGGACGACCCTGACCTGTCCTTTCCAGGGCGCTGTCCATGTTCCCTTACAACACCCCCCCCTCCCGGGGGCTGTGCCTCAGCTGAGTCAGATGGCTTGGGGCTTCGTTAGCAAGTCTAATTGCCTTCTTGTTTGTGTCCTCTTTGGGGCCTTCTCGGGCCCAGAGGCGGGGCCTGGAGGGTCCGGCTTCCAGAGATGCCGCCAGCCTCCGCGGGAGCCTGTGATGGGAAGGCCGCTCGGCTCCCCAGCAGTCACGTCATGCCACACGGCGCATTTCTCGGCCGCACCCGTCCCCAGGGTGCACTCAGGCGCCATGTAACCGCTGGCCATCCCAGCTCTCCAGCTGCCTGAGATGAGGTCATGGGGTGGGGTCCTGGAGACCCCCTCCAAATAGGGTGGGGGCTTCCCCAACTAGTCTGGGAACGGCCGAGAGGGGGAGAAGGAGATGATAAAATCTCGTGTGTCCAGCTCACGGCTCCCTCTCTTGACGTGGTATGGCCGACGTGGGTAGAAGTGGAGAGACAGAAGGGGAAGGGAGAAGGTACAGGACCCAGAAGGACAAGCCGTCGGCAGGCGCGGGTCCCTCTGTCCCTCCACACAAACCCGGTGGAAAAAGGAGCTAACAGTTTCCCTTGCCCACCTCGCGAGGAGCTGATCAAACTGCCTTCCCTCTTTTCTATAATAATATCCCTTCTCTGATCTTAATCTTTCACTGAGACCACAAGATCGAAGAAGCCACTACGATCCACCTTACGTAATCAGAATTTGACACAGAATAAGAAAAGATCCCAGACACAGAGCAACGGCGAGTCCAGCAAAGGCAGGTCAAAGAGCCCCTTTCAACCCAAGCACGATGCCCCGGGCCTTCTTGCCAGGCCTCACGGGCGTGCTTGCTGGTGTTTCTGTACCGGTGGGTTTTGCAGACGGAGGTTGCTTACATGTCCCAAACCACTCAAGCTTGGTCCAACCCACAGGGCTTTTTAATTTCTGCTTGCGAGTACATATATGTGCATGGAGGAATTAATGTGAGGTTCTGCTAAATCGCAGCCTGCTGGAAGCATTTGCAGACCTCTGTGAATATCTAGCTTTTTTTTCTGCACCTGGAACTCTGCCTCGGAAAGATGGGAACACTGATAACAGATTTTTTTTTTTCAGAGAAATTGGAACAACACATCACATATTTACGTGCCCCTCCACCTAAAACCGCAAGATACTTCTCATAAGACCAATGCATAGAAAAACAAGGAATATTCTAGCCTTTCTGCTCGCTACCTGTTTCTGAGGCACAATCAAGAAGGCAAAGCCACCCGACTAAGTTAGACTTGAATTAACACACTTCCAGTTGAGCTCTTTCTCCCCCTCAAGGCATAATAACCGTAACGTCCTTTCCTGGGGTTACAAAGGAAAAGTCAAATGATTTATTTAACTTTAAAAAACGTATTTTATTGAACTTTTAAAAAACATATCCTACAAAAACAAGTTTATAAGAAGTCATAGTAACCATATTTCAGAGAATTTTTGGAATGTTATTAAAATCTTCCATGGGAAACATTTCTGAGTGAATAGAAAAATCACAGCTCCAGAAGTTGAACTGCATGTAACGGATAAGAAAATGTAGATACTCCGACCTTGGCCATATATATTAGCCCATCACCACACTACAGAACGTGAGGCGCATCCGAACGGAGACCTTAGAGACTTGCACACATTTTTAAAAGGAATGGCATTTTCATACAAAGATATTTCACGGAGGTTTGCGCATTAAGCGGAATGGAAAGTCGGAGAAAGAACCACCACCGAGGTTTTTCAAGGTCTAATTTATCATTTGTTGATATACTTCCGACACGTTCCTCTTTCCTTTACAAGGAGCTGTCTTAAGTATCACTAGTAAATATTTTCGACGCAGGCCAAACAGGAGGGAAGAAGAGAAAAGCCACAGTGAAAACAGTAGCTTACCTTTTCTAGGCATTGCTGATATCAAACTTTCCCCCAAAACATGAGGCTTGCTTCCTTTGGTTGTCCCATGAATTTAGAAAGCATTAAAAAAAAATTAAAGCAGGAAAATGTGTTTATTATTCAAAGCTGCTGCAAAACAATGTAAAAAGTAACTCGATGAAAAATAAAGGTCTCGTCTGCATGAGAACGCGTTTGAAGCTTGGAGCTCACGCAGTTGCATGAAGTTTTCGACTGTCTTTCTCAGTTTAAACAACCTCCCGCTCCTCCCAGGCACTTGCCAACTTCTATAATTTAAAGCAACTGCGATCTTTTCCATAATACTCACATTTCAAAGAGCTGAGTATATACTCTCGTTAGGAGTGAGTAGGAGTGGGTGACGTCTGCAAACCCCGGACTGAAGCAAATGAGAAGCCAAGGTTTCAGGTATCTAAACACTTCTATTTCTCTCTTTTATTCATTGATCTCACTGTGTTACTTCAAGTTGCTTTTGCCTTTTCAAGTGATGCCTTGAGACCGAATGGCATCACTTCATTGGAAGCAAAAAAAGCACGTAGGAAAGTTTATGTCCCAACTTATGGGACAACGATTCTAGTGACGATTGTGTTTAAACATCACATTTGCTAACATAATTATTTCTGTGCAATTTTTTCCTAACTTATCTGAAAATTTAAAATTAGGGTACACTCTTTTCATAAGAGGAGAAAATACCTAAAATGATGTTATTTGCATTGGTCTTATTTTAACCTTCATTCGGTTTGCAAATTATAACCTCTAGGAAGGATACTTGCTTTGCAGAGTCTGTCCATGTCGCTAAATAAGTCTTCTGGCATTTAGTCTGTCACCGATGTTCCAATTTTACTATTTCTATCACCCTTCCCCAACCGCCATTAATCATTCGTTCTCTTTCTGCCTCTCTGTCTCTGTCTATCTATCTGTCTGTCTCTGTCTCTCTCTCTGTCTCTCTGTCTCTCTCTCACACACACATACACACACATACATTTGTGAATTCGAATTCCAGCCAACTCAAAGTGTACTCAACTGAAAAATGGAGATTTTAAAAAAGATTTATAGTATATCTTAAAGCAGGTCTTGTTCACTACCTAATAGGTAATAAGTGCTCAATAAACACTTACTGAATGAATAAAATTTTGTATAAATTCAGACCAACCAACAGTTCTGACAACTTTGGTTCACATATATGTTCACACTAGGCAAAGTCAGTATGTCAAAGCTTGTACAGAGAGTAAAGTTCGGATAATCTGTGCCCTTGCCACATTTGATGAATGGTTATGATGTCATAATATCTCATAAATGAATATAGGAAACATTCGCTAAATAAACAAACCATTTAGTGGAGAAAAGAAATGTTGACACAGGCATAATTCATTAAGTGTGCTCATTGTGCAAACTTATGCAAACAAGTTTCAGGACAAAAACCTCATTCCTTAATTTAAAAACTATAGATTTTTTTCCACTGTGTTTTTTGAGTCACCTAAAATAACTCTTACTCTATGGGCAGAGGATAATAGCTGTGATTGAAATAGTGCAAAGAAAGAAAAAAATCTAAAACTACAGAGAAAGGGTCAGGTTTCAGATTTTCTGTGCTATCAAAGCAGAGAAAAGGTGGAGTCTATTTTTGCTCTGGCTTCTACTGGGGAGACGCCTGGAGACGGAAGCATATGTAGTGTACTAGACTTCAGGATGTGTTACTTAATTTCTTTAAGCATTGGTTTCCATCATAGTGAAAGATTAAATACAAATATGTTAAAACAACATGGTTGCATACATATACATAATACTGCATTTATTCAATGAATGCTAATTAAGTACCTTCCTGTGCAACAGGTATTCAGCGAGATCTATTTATGAGTCATGTGATAAACACCAACGTTGGTAAAGGACAGGAAATGCCGCTCTAACACAAATCTCAGCTCGGTGCCATTAGCTGAAGAGGAGATGAGTAGTAAGAAAACCGATACCAGAGGCTGGAAAGGTGAAACGCTGTGTTGCCATGGCAAAACATTTGGTGAAACTGACACCTATGATGACTTGGAAGGTTGTTTATGCCAAGTAGCTTTGTAATTGTAGGAGAAGATGAGGAAGTTGTGTGCACTGGCTGCTGTTGACAGCGTTTTGCAAGGTGTTTCAAGAGTGAGATGAGCCCAGGAAAGGAATGGCTGAATTACGAATGGAAATAAAAGAGAATAGAGAGATAGTATAGACATTTGATGGTTTGTGGACCCCGCCGATATTTGGAGGGACTTATATTGCTAAAATAATCATGAACATGTACTGAAAATGTCTTTTAAGACTGAAAATAACTTCCTCTGCTAGCAGGGAAGTGGATTGTTGGCTGCATGGAGGGCCAGCTCTTAAATGGTCACAGAGACAATAGATGAGGGAGGTGCCCGGAGCAGCAGGCCAGGGCCACACCCAGAAACTCCTCCACCCACGGGGCAACAACCTTCGCTGTGTCCGCTGGGCCACACGTGGCATCAGTAGCTGCTCTGTCTCGCCTTCTTTTTTATTTTCTGAGTGGGGATTTAGTTATTGCTGTTACACCACCATTCGTACTCTGTGTGTATGTGTGTGTGTGTGTGAGAGAGAGAGAGAGAGAGAGAGAGAGAGAGAGAGAGAGAGAGAGAGATCGAGAAAGAGAGAGAGAGAGAAATAAAGGAAAGGACTTGTCCTTTTGGTTCATAGATCACTTTCCTTTTAGTTCCTAGGTCACTGGATCAAGAACTGCCTGCCACATCCTGACTGGCAGCGAGAACGTCACATACTCAAAGTCCCAGACTTTGAGCTGGTCGCAGGGACCACAGGGACTCTGACATTGTTTCCTTTGGGGAGGGGTAAGTGTGATCTGTGTTAGAAAGAGGGATGGGAATAGATATTTGGTGGCCAGAAGGGCAAACTATGCAGATACTTTTTAGTGTTTACTGATGTTTACATATTCCCCATCATTTCTCAGCCTCCCTTGCAGTTGGTTGACCATGTGACTGACTTCTGGTCAATGGAATGTGAGCAGAAGCAATGTAGGGTTAATACTGGGCTGAGGTGGTGAGGGACTGGTGTATCCACTGCGCAGTCTTTCTCTCTCCCCTGTCCATGCAGCAGGAAGCAAAAGACTCAGAGGTGCTGACTCCCCACAACCTAATGCATCCCTTAGCTGATTTCTGCCCAGAAGAGCTGCCTGATCTGCATCAGACGTTATTGAATAACACATAAACCTGTGTTGTGTTCCCCCACTGAGTTTGGGATTTATTCATCACAGTTAGTTAACATCAATTACTCTAATACAGATGATAGCTGCCTCAAAAGATTCTGGGAAGATCAAATGATATAATATATGTAAAGAATGCAGATCAGGGCCTGACACAATAAGTGCTCAAAAACGCCAGTTATTTTTATTCTAATCATAAATCCTGACTTTTTTGCTCTAGCAAAACTAATCTAGCAAAAATGTCAGTTGTGAATACTTCCGTAATTTAAGGTTTATAAATTGTGTGCTAATGGGCTAAGTCAGTTGGTAACCATGGAAAGATCCGTAACAAAAATAGATGTAGAAAACAAAATTTATTACCCTCTCCAAAAATATACACGTTTATGAAGAAAATTGTCCGGTGGATTACTATCAGACTTCACAAGCAACCTTCAAAGCAGGGGATAAAGGAAGTTATAAACTTCAAGTTATAATAAATATTCTCCTTAGCATTTAACTAGTATAAACTACACTTACTCAAACATTTTTTTTTTTTTTTTTTACTGTGTATATAGAACAAGGCCAGAGTCCTGACATTGACTGTTTCGGGCTGCTTCTCAATAGAAATGGGATAAATATCTCATTTATGCTAGTTGAGCACTACTTTTTATAAAAATTGCCATCTACTCAGGTCATGTGTTTTTCCTACCATTTTAAAAAACAGCAATAATAATTACAAACATTCGTCGAGCATTAAGTACGTACTAGGCACCACTTCATGGCTGTGTCAATGTATTAACTCATTTTATTGTCTCAACAATCTTATAAGGTAGATACTAACATGATCCTCATTTTACAGATGGAACATATAAAGCACAGAGAGGTTAAGTGACTAGCTCGAGATCACACAGCTAGTGAGTAGCAAAGCTGGGATTTGAACCAAGGTTATCTGCTTCTAGTACCTGAACTCTTAAATGCTGGTTATAACACATTCTCCATGCCAAATGAAGAGAGATGCTTACATTGTGTATTTTCTTTGGCAGCCATTGCATTTGAGAAGAGTACAGATGACTCCTGAAAGACTCTAAAATCTTCGAGACAGCAGGTTTTTATTCTCGGAAAACATGCACTCCCCTATCTGAATGTAAGTATAAAGTCTGAACATTTTTCATTTCTAAGCTTTGTGTTCTTATAGTTGACTTTATTTCTTCCTCTCTGCAGGCATGAAGCAGCCAAGTTTCAAATTATATCTCGAAACCCAGGTGGCTTCATCTGGATGTCATAACAAAGCCTTTGCTGAATTGTGGTAAATATGCGAAGACACTGAGGAAGAGGCCAAAGGAGAAACGAACCTAGTTGGAAAACTTCATCTTCCTCTTGGAAGACGTTATTAAAGGCACAAAAATATCAAATCGCTATGTCATATACCTGAAACTAATAGAATATTGTATGTCCGCTATTGCTCAATTTTAAAAAAATAGAGATTGGAGATCAAATCAAATGTTCTTTACTGCGAGTGGTAGGAAAGAGTCCAATCTCAACTTCAAAGTGAAGCTGCTCAGAAGACACTGATGCTCCTTTAAGTTGTCAGATGGTACATGAATGCCTACTGTGTGCTCATAACTTTTGGGTATCAGAGACAGAGGGTGAAGAAGCCATTTCTTTGAGTTTGTTGTCTCTGGCTCCCCTTTCTCAGGGAAAGGAACCACAACCTTGGAAGACAGAGAAGAATTTTTTGAGCAACTGTGACTATTCTGACTTCATTTTCCACACGTAAGAGTCTTTGCAACATCTGAAGGCAGCACTTAGTCTTCCTTCTCCCCCTTAACTTTATCTTCCTCTTTCCAAGTTCAGTGTTTCTGGCTCTTTCAACTGCTCTTCATCAACGTGATTTCACTTAGATTGTCATCTTGGTTGGTTGCCCTCCAGTGAACCACAATTAATGGCTAAATGACTCATGGGCAATGTGGTAAGGTCACCAAGAAGTCAAAAGTTTGAGTTACAGTCTCAACTCTATTGTTGGCTTTATGAAGCCATGTCCCCGCTCTTGGCCTCTGTATGCTTGGCCCCCCTACATCACAACATTTTGAGATGTCTCACTTGATCCTGGACTCTCTTTCCTCTACTGGATTCTCTTTCATGAGTTGGTGAATGACCAACTAGTAGGTCATTCATGAACACTATAGAACCAATCCAGTCTCTCCACTGGCATCATTCCTGTTTTTCTAATGCCTGCTGGATTTATTCCTAGAGATAGTACATTCCCTTCAGGTTTAATGTTTCTAAGGCAAAACTATTTCCCCTCGAACTCACTCTTCCTGAGTTACCTAATTCTGCCATTAATACCACAGTCCCCTCAAGTCTTCAGGATTTTAAACATAGGTCATCGCTTTTACTTCCTCTTCTACTTCCACAAAACATTCCACCATCAAATCCTGATCGTCCTTTCTCTATCACGTCTCTAAAATATGGCATCCTGGGGCACTTATATTATTACAGTTTATTTACCCAAATGTCTCCTTGGACTGTTGTCTGTGGAACCATATTCTCGAATGTTCCACAGACAGGGGATACGTAGATAATGGTAAGTAAGACTGGATGATACCAGTTATGTTTGGGAATCTCTGTCTTAGTCCGCTCAGGCTAATACCATAAACTGCTGGCTTAAACAACAGACATTTATTTCGTCCCATTTTTGGAGGCTGGGCATCCAGAATGATACTGACTAGTTCTGGAAAGGGCTCTCTTCCTGGCTTCTAGATGACTGTCTTCTCACTGTGTCTTCACTTAGTGGGAAAGAGAAGGTCGAGGTCTCTTCTCCTCTTCTTATAAGATCCTACTTCCCCACCCTCCTAACCTCGTCGATACCTATTTATTTCGCAAAGACTCCATCTCCAAAACCACATTGGGGATAGGTCTTCATCATGTGAATTCTGGGGAGACACAATTCAGTCCATAACAGTCTCCAAGAAGGGTGTATCATTTAGCTATTTCTATGTTAAACTTAGTGGCTTAAAACAGTAATGATTTATTATTGCTCATGAATCTGTGGGTGGGCTGTGGACAGTATCATTGATCTTGACTGTGCTTGACTAAGTAGTTCTGGTCTTGGCAGCAGTTGACTCATATGTCTTGAAGTCTGCTGGCATTGGCTGATCTAGGATGGCCTTAGCTAAGGCAACTGACTCTGCTCTATGTATCTCATTCTCCATAAGTATGGACTGGACATCGACTCAGGCAATTGTAAGAGCCCAAGAGAAGAAGCGGACATATACAAGGACATATACAAGTGCTTTTTCCAAGTTCTTCTTGCATCAAGTTTGCTATTAACCCATTGTCTGAAGCAAATCTCATGTCCAAGCCCAGGGTCAGTGCGAGATAGCCTACCAATGCTTTCAAGCTGCATAGATACAAGAAGGCATGAAAAATATGTACCGTGGGTGCAATCAATATTCCACGGGGGGTAAATTCTACGTTTTCTAAAGGAACACTTGAGTCAAAGAATGCTTATTTTGAGGCACAAATTGTGTCATAAATATTGTACAAAGCACATTCAGGAAGAGGCCGTTCTAACGTAATGACATTTGTGGAGATAGGGAGAATGTTGCTGTCCCTCTGCTCACATCTCACCTTCAGCCCACAGGAGAGAAAGAGACAACATTACTGCCTTCCTTTTCCAGAATCTTCCTTTCCTTATCTAGTTCCCCTCTAGTGGAGAAGGAGTTATAATCTGCTT
>NW_011888786.1:905044-922474 GCF_000151845.1 Pteropus vampyrus | reverse complement strand
AGGGCTCTCTTCCTGGCTTCTAGATGACTGTCTTCTCACTGTGTCTTCACTTAGTGGGAAAGAGAAGGTCGAGGTCTCTTCTCCTCTTCTTATAAGATCCTACTTCCCCACCCTCCTAACCTCGTCGATACCTATTTATTTCGCAAAGACTCCATCTCCAAAACCACATTGGGGATAGGTCTTCATCATGTGAATTCTGGGGAGACACAATTCAGTCCATAACAGTCTCCAAGAAGGGTGTATTATTTAGCTATTTCTATGTTAAACTTAGTGGCTTAAAACAGTAATGATTTATTATTGCTCATGAATCTGTGGGTGGGCTGTGGACAGTATCATTGATCTTGACTGTGCTTGACTAAGTAGTTCTGGTCTTGGCAGCAGTTGACTCATATGTCTTGAAGTCTGCTGGCATTGGCTGATCTAGGATGGCCTTAGCTAAGGCAACTGACTCTGCTCTATGTATCTCATTCTCCATAAGTATGGACTGGACATCGACTCAGGCAATTGTAAGAGCCCAAGAGAAGAAGCGGACATATACAAGGACATATACAAGTGCTTTTTCCAAGTTCTTCTTGCATCAAGTTTGCTATTAACCCATTGTCTGAAGCAAATCTCATGTCCAAGCCCAGGGTCAGTGCGAGATAGCCTACCAATGCTTTCAAGCTGCATAGATACAAGAAGGCATGAAAAATATGTACCGTGGGTGCAATCAATATTCCACGGGGGGTAAATTCTACGTTTTCTAAAGGAACACTTGAGTCAAAGAATGCTTATTTTGAGGCACAAATTGTGTCATAAATATTGTACAAAGCACATTCAGGAAGAGGCCGTTCTAACGTAATGACATTTGTGGAGATAGGGAGAATGTTGCTGTCCCTCTGCTCACATCTCACCTTCAGCCCACAGGAGAGAAAGAGACAACATTACTGCCTTCCTTTTCCAGAATCTTCCTTTCCTTATCTAGTTCCCCTCTAGTGGAGAAGGAGTTATAATCTGCTTGGTTCAAGACTGAAATTCAGTGGTCAGAGTTCCACTAGTCGGTGGAGACACAGCTTTGACAGCCTGTGGCTTTTCTGGCTGATCCTCTTCTGATTTCAGGGTAGACCAGGGAATGACCTGTCTCCTCAGGGCTAGGCAGGACAATTCTCTTGTCTACACTTCCACTTCTTGTACTCAGGTGAGGTGCGTTATTTCTAATTTCATGTTTTTGTGTGGTAACAGGTACGTAAGTCATCTCCCCACATGCTGGGTCCACCATTCCTTCACTCTGTTTTAGTTTTTTTCATCCATACAGTTGATTAAGTAAGTGGATTCAGCGTCGATTTTGTGGATTTAGGGGTGGGGATTGGGAGTAGCGAAGATCACTTCTATCAAAGCATAAACCTGTGTTTCAACACTAAGAATCAGAAAAGACCAGCTTTTCTTCTCCTCACCCAGAGAGTGGTATAAACGGGCACTTGACGAGCTATTAAGCATCACTTATTCTCCACTTTGCTACTAATTCTTGCAGGCACGGTGCTCTTGGCAGGGCAAAGGCCTGCCTACAAGGACACTAAATGCTTTCAGGCTGCAGTCCTTTATGTTATTCACGGGGTACTTAACATTTTCTCCTTTATGTCATTATTCTTTATGTGAGTGCCTTTCTCTTTTTTCATACTAAAGTACAAGTTTCTCGAAGGCTGGGATTATGTCTTAACCCTTGTCGTAACTTTCTATTATCCATGGTGCTTCGCAGACCATCTTGTGTTGTACCTACTAAAAACGAAATTTGCCAAGAAAAGCCACATAATGATAAAACGACTTGAAAGTTTATGTTGTGAAAATGTGTTCAGCATTATAAAGCAGATTTGAGGTTTGCATGCATGCTTTCCTCCATTTTCAGACGGTCTTGAAGAGCTACCAGATATACCACTTAGAACGATTTTCCTGTTGTAAATCTGAATAAGGGAAAGGATAGACTATGTGAAATTGAAATGACTACATTCTGATGGTAGTTTATGGCCAGAATAAAAGAGGAAAATGGGAAGAAAGTCAAGAAAACATTTTCGCTTGGATTCGGTTTCAGGGATAGACAGAATCGCTGGCTCGACTTTTATTTTTTCTTCTTGGGTAAGCTTGTACCTGATTGTAAAGCGTGATTCTGACAAAAGGTCAAAATAAAATTTTGCCTGAATAAAGTCTATTTAAAAAATAAAATGTTAGAAGACAAATCTTCGCATTTATTTTAGAATTACCAGAACTTGAAATATTTTCATTGATAGTAGTGGTTCTTTAAGTTTGCAATGTGGTTTATAATGCAAGCTTATTCTTCAGACCAAAATACTGGACTGGACGGAAGCTAACAGTTCAATAATATGATGCATTTATATGTGAGTGAATAAACAATTTGATGTATATCCATATAATAGAATACTACACAACGGTAAAACTAAAAACAACCCAATAGGCGAATGAACAAACCAATTGTGGTAAATTCATACGATGGAATTCTACTCAAAAAAAAAAAAAATGAAGGGCTGATATGTGTCACAACATGGATGACACTCAAAAACACTATGCTAAGCCAAAAAATTGAGATGTAAAAGAGAGTATACCGGATGACTCTGTTTGTAAGCACTTCTAGAATGAGCAGACCAATCTATAGTGACAACACACACCAGTGATTGCCTGGACATGGGGCGGGCATGGGGACCAAAAGCAAAGGGACTGCAGGGAAGAGCTCCAGGGAGATTAGCGGAGTAATGGGGATGTTGCACATCTTGGTTGTGGTGGTGGTTACGATGGTAGACAGTCGTCACGATTCGTTGAACCAAACACATAAATGGTTACATTTTATTTTATGTGAATGATGCCTAAAGTTGGTTTAAAAAGAAAAAATACTGAAAATAATTTCTGCAGTTATCTGGAGAATTCTGATTCTTTAGCTTACATATTCTCTTACACTCAGAAAATTGAATGCTACAGCAGTAAAGCAAAAATTATGACTATTTATTGCTGTTCAAACGTGCCTTGTGTTATCTTCAGTTCTTTTGTATCATAGGTATATATCTGATAAATGTTAGAGTCTTGACATGCAGTGTGATTTAGCACCTGTTTTGAGTTGTTACCTGTAAGCCGGCCTTAATTTTTATATATTTCTTTCCATCTGTTTACTTATCTAAGCACGAAGTTCTAAATGAAACATGGTAAAACCTTTGTTGTCTTCAGTGACCCTATCCTTGAGATGATTTTCCTGACCCAGTTTTATCCTTTTTTTTTTTTATATTAAGCCTTCTATGATTCTGGATTTAAATGCCACACAATAATAAAAGTCCAGGTTGGAAGAAACTATGCACTAACTTAAGTGAGGATCGGTCATTAAATTATCCCAACTATAAGCTGCCGACACAACTCAAGAGATGGAGGCTGGCATCTGGTGGCCAGCTGTTCAGACTCCTTAAGAAAAAAAAATAGATTTTAAAAGTCTTCCAGATGAAACAAAGCATACAGGTGGCATCATTTAACTTGATGACATGACTCATCATGCTTCAGAAACTGAGTTCCCAAGAGTTTTCCACTTGAGCTGTTAAAATGTCAAAGGAGAAAGTGGCTGATGCTGGGCACTGGGAGATCTGGTCACGTGTTTGCAGCAGCACTCGAGTCCCATAGCTGGAAGAGGCCCATGCCATTACTGAACCCAACTGCCCTCCAGGCCTGAGGTGGGACCATGCAGAAAGTTGTCAACGAGAGTTCCTCCAGGCCACTCTTCTGGCCCACTGAGATGCCACTGACTTTCCTGACTTTTGCTCAATGACTTAGATCCAGCTCTCCACCCAACCCTTTTGACTGAGAGCAGACCCTGTGGCTACCAGGGCTGGGATGGTTTCTAAGAAATGGTCTCCAGATATTGGGCCCCCTCCTCTCATGAGCTCCCTTTTACACCTCACTGCTGACTCTAGGACAGCATCTTTGAACAGAAGGATTGTAGAGTTATTTTACTCATCAAGGTTTTCAAAAACAGGAGCAGGGCTAGTACACGATATTCCCAATGGCTGATGCCAGGCTAAGAACCTATGTTCTAGGTCCCAAACTTCCCTCCAAGGCAAATGTTCTTTACCTTACACACAGATCCAGCAGTATGCCTGCATTACCGTCAGCCTGTGGTTTGAAGGATCTCAGAGAAAAGACCCCCTGATCCAAAAATATCTCCTCGAAAATGCTATTTGGGCACCTTCTCCTTGAATTACATAGTCATAATTTGCAAGGCACTCTGGAAAGATTTTCTGAGCCTCCCAGACCAGGTTAGAACCCTTTAGTATCACTTCGAGTCCAAAACTCCTGGAATGCCCTGTCTCCTAACTGCTGACATTCCACTCTAGTGAAAACAGGGGTTATTGTCGGTGTTGTTCACCAATAATCCCTGTCACATACTAGCAAGTCACTCACTAAATGCTGAACTAATTAATTAGTCATTCTATTAACAGTCTTCTGTGCTTCAACAAAAATGAACTTAATACTAGAGTTACATTTTTAATAATCCACAAAAACTATCCTAAATGTATGGGAGTATTATTTGGAGGAAGGAGAGAAGAAGCAAGCTTGACTTTTAAGCAGGAATTCAGGTTCAAGGTTTCAATTCCAGTGGTTCTGTGCCCTTGGCATATAACCTTGGCAGAACACTGAGGCTCTCTGAGTCTCAGCTTCTTCATTCTCAGAAGAGAAGTATCCATTATCACAGGTAAGTTTTTTAAAAGCTTAAATGAGATAATGCAAATCCAGTTTAAAATGAGCTGTAGTTGTTAATCAAATTATGAGGGTCCCTTTTGCCATACATTTTAAGAAGTGACAGTGTGAATCACAATTCTAAACAGTCTATGATAGTACTTCTCAAGCTTTTACATTATACGCAAGAATCATGGCATGGTAGGCAGAATTCAAAAATGACCACCCAGCCTCCCAAAGGTGTCCCATAAGAGGAATAAACACATATTTGGTCTTTGTCGCTATTTCTAGCACAGAGCTCTTAAAACTCTTAGAATTTCCTAAGTGATGAGAGTAATAACGGTGTCTTGGTATTTATAACAAACCCCTTCCAACCTCACCTGAGTTTAAGTTAATGAGGTAACTTTGGAAAGCACCTAAGGATGGGGACTGGTTGCCAGGGGAAACAACCACGTGATTGGAGGGTTGGAACTTTCAGTTCTACCCTTCCCCGCCTCACCCGCCCCCAACTGAGGTCACACGTGTTCATTTACCCTGGTTGAATAAAGGGGGCTGGAGGTTGAATGGATCTCCCATGGCCAATTATTTAATTAATCATACCTATGTAATGAAGCCTACGTAAAGCCCAAAAGGATGGGCTTTGGAGAGCTTCCAGGTTGATGAGGGTGCACACCTGGAGAAGGCATGGAAACTCTGTGCCCCTTCCCATGTACCTTGCCTCATGCAGCTCTCCCATTTGGCTGTTCCTAAGTCTTATCCTTTCATAATAAACTGGTAATCTAATAACGAACATTTCTCTGAGTTCTGTCAGCTGTTCTTGCAAATGAATTGAATTTGAGGAAGGGGAGCTAATGAGAACCTCTAATCTATAGCTAGTCAGTCAGAGCCACAGGTGACAACCAGGACTTGCAATTAGTGTCCGAAGTGTGGAGGGAAAGTCTTGTGAAGCTAAGCCCTTAATCTGTGGGAACTGACCCTGTCTCTCAGTTAGGTAGTGTCAGAATTGAGTTAAATATTGTGGGACACCCTGCCAATGTATGCTAAGAACTGGAGAATTGCTTGGTGGTAGAAAAACACATATCGTTCACCCTAATCCCCAGAACTCGTGGATGTGATGAGATCTCACTCTGCCGATTGTGTTTTATGATGTGGCACAGCTGACCTTAAGAGAGAGCGGTTACCTGGGTGGGTCTCACCTGATCACAGAGAGCTTCCTCCGGCTGGTTAGTGGCAACACAGAATGTAGATTCCAGAAGTGAGCAGGGTTCAGTGTGCTGTTACTGCTTTGGGAGTGAAGGATGCCACTTGAAGGAACATGAACACGTGTGACCTCTAGGAGCAGAGAGTAGGCCCCAGCTCACAGCCAGCAAGGAAGTGAGGATCTCAGTCCCACATCCGCAAGGAAGTGAATTCTGCGAACAATTCCGAATGAGCTTAAAGCAGATGCTTCCTCGGGACCTACAGATAAGAGCAACCTGGGCAATACCTTGATTTAGGGCTTACAAGACTCTGAGTATGAAATCCAGCTGACCCTCCAATGATCTCACCCACCTGACCTACAGAACTGTAAGCTGATAAATAATATTCTTTCCAGTCGCTAAGTTTTTGGTAATGTACTTGAAGTTCTTGCTAAAATGACCATTCTGATTCACAGGTCTGTCATGGAGCCTGAGATTTGCATTGCTAACAACCCCCCAGCTGCTGCCAGTGCTGCTGGTTTGGAGATTACACTTGTGTGGCAAGACTACAGAACATAAGCATTACAATAAAGTTGGTCAAACTCTTTTTTTTCCACCAATATTTTGCCATTTAGGAAACCCGTGAATTTTTATTGTTAGCTACACTTCCTTCCTGACAGTCTTTTACCAGGATCCCTTTTGTAGTTTGCCCATTTTACGAGTTCATTGTCTCTCCAAAGCACAGCATGCTGGAGTGGGGAGAGCAAAGCTTGTGGGCGCCTTCATCTAGGGTCAGACTCTATCGACCCTCTTAGTGAATGGCGTGAGCTTAGACCAATTATCTAGCGTCCAGGAGCTTCAGCTTCCCACACTAACGGGCCTACGACAGCCTCTCTCACGGGGTGATGGTCAGTCTCATGTCTCAGCGTGGCCAGGCTATGGTGCAGTTGTTGGGTCAAAAACACCAGTCTAGGTGGTGCTGGAAAGGAATTTTGCAGATAGGGTTAGCATCTACAATTCATTGACTGTAACAGCAGTCCTCAACTTTTTGGCACCAGGGACCAGGGCTCCTATAGGAATCTAATGTCTGAGGATCTGAGGTGGAGCTGAGGCGGTGATGCTAGCGCTGGGGAGCGGCTGCAGATACAGATGAAGCTTCATTCATTCACCCACCACTCACCTCCTGCTGTGTGGCCTGGTTCCTAACAGGCCACTGATGGCTACCGGTCCAGGGCCCCCTGGCTGGGGACTCCTGGACTGTAAGTCTGTAAGTAAGGGAGACTAGCCTAGCCTCGACGATATGGGTGGGCCTCATCCAATCTGTCGAAGGCTTTGAGAGCAAACACCGAAGTTTCCTAGAGAAGAGGGAATTTTTTTTTTTCCTTTTAATTGTTTAACTTTATTACTGTTGCACCATTTAGAAATCTTGGCAATTTCCAGCTCTCCGGTCTGCCCTATGAGTTTTGGCTTGGCAGCCCCTAACCATGTAACCCAACTTAAATACACATATAATATAAATACATATATAGAGAACAATATACTGTATATACGATATATACATGTACATATATGTGTGAATATGTATATGTGTGTGTATGTGTGTGGGTAAATAGATATGTATACAGTCGATCCCTGAACAGGAGGTTTGAAATCCATGGGTCCACTTATCTACAGACTTTTTTCAATAAATACTATAAATGCATTTTCTCTTTCTGACGATTTTCTTAATAACAGTTTCTTTTTCCTAGCTTACTTTAATGTAGGAATACAGTATAGAATATATATAAAACATACAAAATATGTGTTAATCGATTGTTAATATTATTAGTGAGGCTTCTGGTCAACTGTAGGCTGTGAGTACTTTGAAGGAGTCAAAATTTATATGTAGAGTTTTGTCTGCACAAGGGGTGAGAACCCCTAATCCCGGCACTGTTCAAGGGGCAACCGTATACCTTTATGTATATGTACATAGATAAGATATCTTTTGCTTCTATTTCTCTAGAGAATCCTGACTGATACACAGGGGTTAAGAGGAATAAGGGCACATTGGAGGCATTAATAAATGTTTATTTTATTTTTTTTAAGTTCGTATCTTTCCATGTAGCAGTAACAGATGGAGGGATGCATGCCAGGAAGAGTTCATTGTGGACTCCCATATTTCATTCTCTTTATTTGGTCCCATCTGTTGGTGATGTGTTTAATTCTTTTTCTGATTCCAAGAGTGGATGGTGCTGGAGATTTAGAGGTTTCAATAATTACGGACAATGAAGATTATTATCCTTGACATAAGCAGCCAAATTGGAGATTCAGTTATAATTGTTCTGTGAAGGGAATCTGAAAGCAATTGCCGGGGGCAGATGGACAGGAAGGAAGCCTTTCTCTTGAAATCACACCAGGACCATAACGATGTTGGTGCTGGTGTTTCCCCTTTGAAGTCATGTCTCTGATTATCCACATCTGTCTTCCAATGGGATCGTGAACAGCTTTCAGAAACCGAAGAAACCAAGGACTAGTTGGCAGTTCTGGATGCAGACAGAAGAATCACTCATGTAGGAGGAGCCTGAAAATGCGTAGATTGAAACCTAGCAGCCATCTCATGTATTTGTATAGTTTTTCCAGCATAAAAAGTGATTGCACTTCCATGGTCTCATCTAACTGTTACAAGTAGAGTATTGCTATCTCCACTCAGCTATGAAAGCATGGAGGTATGAAGACTCGAGGTTTCTCTCTGCAAGCTGTCTCAGCAAGCTCTGGGTCTGTCTGGTTGTTAAGAACAGTCCCTGTGCCTCTGCAATAGCCATCTTGCTATGCTATTGGTGCATTCCAACAGGTTGCAAAAATCACTCACATCCAGAGGTAACTCTTCTTTGATCTTTCTTCCTTTGCTGAGTGGAGAAACCTCATGCTTAGAGAGAAACTCTTGGAACGCGGGGCTCTTCAATATTGGAGCCATCGCACTGTGACTCAGTACAGGAAGGAGGGGGTGGAGTTGGCAGGAGTATGAAGACCGGCAAACGCCTAGTAAAGAAAGCTAAGGTTATTTGTGCTCAAGAAACAAGGTCAGTTATGTTAGGAGCAGTATTATGAATTTTTAATGTAGACCAGAGAAGAATTTTCAGAAATTAATCTTCTTGGTGATGATGTCCTTTTAATTTTATATATCCTGGAGAAGCTCAAACTCTAATGCTTTTGAGGGGCAGGAAAGTAAGATAAGTGAGTGAGTTTTCTGTGTATAGGATGACAGAGAATCAAGGCTACTCTGGGGAACTGGGGAGTTCAGCCAAAGAAAACGTCCGAAGGCTGAGTTCTGGCAGACACTGGTTTTCTATCCTTATCTCTAGAACCAAAGAGTTACATCCTCTCCAGTCATAAGGCAAGAGCTCATGTTCATTCTCCCTGGGCAAACTGCAAGACCCCCAGCTGAAGCCCAGTTCTCCCCTCTAAGTGGGAAAGGGAGACAAGCTGATGACATTGAGTGACGCCCATTGGTACAGAATTTTTCCCAACACAAGAAGGAATCTAATGGGGCTGAGGCCTAAGTAGTGAGACCTCACATTCTCTGTGGTTTCAGAGAGTGACGTGGCTTAACCAGACCAAGGGCTCAACTCCTGCTTCTTCTCCTTTCCCTCCACTTAGCACCCTCAACCCCCTGAGCTCTACCTCTTTACAACCTCGACACAATTTTTAAAACTCTTTTGGAGTTCGAACCTTTATTGGTGTCGGCGTCTGCTCAGTTCAGGGAAAGGTAGTGGAGGTGGTGTCTTGACTGGGTATCTGATGTTTCCCTTCTCTTCTGGCTTCAATATGGTCCCTCAAATCCATGTCCACCCAGAACCTCAGAATGTGACCTTTTTTGGGAAATAGGGTCTTTGCAAATGTGCTTAAGTCAAAGATCTTGAGATGAGGAGATCCACTGAATTCAGTAGTGTGTCCTTATAAAAGACACACTGAGGAAAGACCTATAAGAAGAGGAGGCAGCCACGTGATGATGGAAACAGATTGGAATGATGTGGCTGCAAGCTGAGAGACACTCGGGGCCACCAGAAGCTGAAAGAGGCAAGGAATGATTCTCCCCTAGAATCTTCAGAGGGAGCACGTTCCTGCTGACACCTTGATCTCCAACTTCTGGACTCCAGAAATGTGAGAGAATCGATGTCTACTGTTTTAAGCCACCCAGTTTGTGCTAATTTTTTATGGCAGTCCTAAAACAAACATGCTCCTTTCATGGTCATCATAGGCAGCAGCCCAGTCTCTCTGTGGATGCCTGGGCAGTGGCAAGTTCACGTGCTGGACGATAAACCAGGCAAAAAAATAAGTGAGATGAATTCTCTCCCAAGCCATCGGGGTTCGAAGAGTAACTCCACTGCTTGCTAGCATGACCTTGGGCAAGTTGCTTAATATGACTGGGCTGCCGGTTCCTCATCCTCAAAAGGAGAATAGTAGGACCTGCCTCATAGGATGGATCCAGAGAGGCCAGGGCGTGCCGACGTGACAAACGACCCCCAGATCTGAGCGGTTTACAACAGCAGAGATGTACATCTCTCTGACAGTCTGTCTTCATGGTATGTTGGTTGAGGTCTCTGATCAGCCTTGTCAGAAGCTCATTATTATAATTACCTACTTTGTTTCTATAAAGTTTGAAAAAGGATCCTGAATTAGAGTCCAACCTCTATGTTCATCTACGTGACCTGGAGAAACATACATGGCCTCTCTGAACCTCAGTTTCTTCATCATGAAAATAGAGATTGTATTGTAGGATTGAGGCCAGGATAATGCTTCTTAATGGAGCAGTTGGCATTTAAACTTTGCTGGTACCTGGGGCAGAGGGAAGAGAGGGTTCTGGAGTGGCTGGCAATCTCAGACACACACACGGTTGCTTACAAATGATTGGTTAGAACCAATCACATGACCTGACCAACAACAGGGGATCAGGAAGTGCCTGAAAAGTGAAGAGCTGGAAATAATCAGTGAGCATAATTAATGGCTAATTCACAGGGCTGTTGGAGAGGACAAAATGAGTCAATTACCTGTACTGCCCTTAGAACAGTGCCTGATACAGAGTAAGTGCTCTTTGGTGTTTCTCAAATAAATCCTCTCCTTGCCAGAGAACTCTTTGTGGAAAGAAAAGACAGGGGCTGGGCCGTTAAGGAATGACAAGAGTCAGTTCCAACACTGCCTCTCCTGTGCTTATGGTCCTGTGACAAGGCTATAGGGCTAGTAAGCACGGGCCCTTCACCATGCCTTTCCCTTTCTATGCCCTTAGGTCCTCTTCCAGTGCAATGAGAGAGTTAGGGAACATGGCTTCTGAGGCCCCTCTCAAAAGTGAAGCAGTTCAGGGTTCAGGCAGTGGATGATGTCCTCAGGCTCCTGGGGGAGGGGATATGGGATTTTGAAGGATTTTCAAAGAGAGTGGCAGGAAAAAATCAGAGGTCATAGCTATCTTCAAATAGGGAGGGATCCCACATGAATGCCTGACATTCGTACAGGTTTGCAGTGGTGCCCACGTCCAGAGAAAGCTAAACTCTGAATTTCCAAGCAGACTGTGGACCATGACATCATAAGGTGGGCCTCCTGTGTTACTGACCCGGCTGGCTCACCAAGGTGACTTGCCCTTTGGCTAGTTTTTGCTTTCAATGAATAATCACTTCGATTTTAAAAGTATTATTCACTGGATTTGAACATTTGGGTCCTCAACTTTTTTTCTCCCTAAGATTAACTTCAGCAGGTTTATCTGGGGTCACATGGGTGTGGATTAAGGGATGACAGCTGTGTATGTAAGTGCTGATGGAAGGAATGGGGTGCGGATCTAAAAGGGGGAAAGTCTTAAGTTTATTCTTTGAGAAGAACTGCCAGAAGGAATCCCATTTTTATTAACCAAGGGTCTGCTATGTTGGCACATGGTTCTAGGCACTGGGGCTTCGGCAGTGTTCATGACAGCCCCTTGCCCCTTAGTTTTCCTGGCAGTGTTGGAGAGGGAGGTTGGGAGACACCAGCCTGTCTGTGGGAGTCCACGAAATCACATGGCATTTGATCTACACTGCTGGGGAGAGCAGTTTGTTAAACTCAAATTTGGCTTGGAATTCTTGGGAAGGCTCATCTGGACAGAACTGTTATAAATCAGGGTCCCGTTTGAACTTTTAAATGAGAATGATTATTTATTTGCCTATTCACTCATTTGGCAAACAGTTATCAACCACCCACCTTGTGGCGGGCTCTGTTCTAGGCATTTGATACAGCGATGCACAAAAAAAACAGGGCTCTACTGTCCTGGGATGGGTGTTCCAGAGGAGAGAGGCAGACTACAAAGGGGATGTGAACAAAGACCATATTTTACCAGTTCTTTGATGTGCATTTCTAATGTGCATTTCTAAAGTTGCAATAATAAGAATAGAACTAGAAAATGTATGCGTGCTTACATATATACAGACACACAATGTATCCTGGTTCATGTTTAACTATCAGATCCACGAACGAACAAAGTCCTTGCTTTGTAGCACCTACTGATCTCCATGGTGTAAACACTCCCACCGCAGCCAGTTTTAAGCTACCGATGTGACGTCGGTGTGGAACGGGGAACAGATATAGTAAATGCAACTAACGTCAAAAGCATGGACAACAGCAAAACGTAGTAAAATGACCAAGATGTTATGTGTTTTATGTATCTGTTACCTTTGTTTTTAATAGAATTTATTTAATTTTAAGTTTATGTAATTTAGTTTTAATAACAGATCTATTAACATGGGTTCACAGAATGCCCGGAAATTTAAAAGTGAGATTTCATGAACCAGCACGGCTGTCTCTTAGTGTGCCACTTACATGTGCACACACATGTAATGCACACACACATTCATTTTGTGCTACTGACACACACACACACACACACACACACACACACACATACACATGCAATTGCACACACACATTCATTTTGGAACTCATGAGTGTACACTGACTGAAACCCCTAACTCCAGGCCTCTTGTCCTTGCCTTCCTCATCCCACATTTAAACTTCCTTCTTCCTTAGTGAAAACCCTGGATCCCAACAACACCCATGACACTTACTCATTTGCTCAGTCCCATCGTAGATGCCCAGTGCATCTACGGTAGTTTTAAAATTGCTTCACTCATACCACTGGGCAAAGCACCTACAAAGAGCTCCTTGCAATCTGTGAGGTCAGCCACGTGTTGCCTTGCCTAAAAAAAAAAAATAGTTAAAATAGTGTATTTTATGTACATTTTAGCATTATAAAAACAATAAACATTAATGAGTGAGCTACTTCTCTTCTACAGTTCTCAGTTTTCTCATCCACAGAACGGGCCTATAGCCTGGTGTAGAAAGATTGGAATAGAGTATCCTGGCCAGTTTCAGAGTCGCCCGTGGTCTTGTGGAAAATGCAAGCTGCTCTCCCAACCCCTCCCCTGCCCTGGGCTTCTAATTCAGTAGGACTCGGCCATGTTCAGGGAACCTATAGTTTGAATAAGCTTTTCAGGTGCATCCTAAGCAGCAGGAGAGTTTCATTCACTGGAAGAATCAAGACACTTTAACAAAAACTTTAGGAACTGAAATAAGTAGTGGATCTCACTGAATTTCTATATTCATCCCAAGCTTCCTCCTTCTGGAATAAACATAGAGGTTTTTGAAAAAGTTCAAAGTCATTGGAATTCAACCCAAACAAAAAGTCAAAAGGCTTAAATAAAATAAGTCTAGGTCGATTTCCTGCCCTGGCATAGATTTTATTAATCCATTTTTTTCTTCTTTATCTTTCAGCTTTCTTCTCATATACTTTGCATATATTCACCCTGAAGTTTTCAGCTCTAACTTTGAATTTAGCTCTTTGAGAAACTCTGGCCATCACACGATATTGATCGTTGTCTTATTCGTCCCTTTTATCAGAGAAAGAATGCAATTTCTGACTGGGTGCTAATCTGCAGACTAAAGAGGATTTCAAATTGTCTTTAGAGAAAAGGTTAGAATATTCATTCCTGGGAGCAAGAAAAAACAACAACTTTACAGACTTTTAAAGGTTACTTAAAAAAGAAGTCTCTGCCTGCATTTTAGAACTCCAAAGTTGTCTCACTGGTTTGTATTAAAACACTTAGTAAAAATCACTACTGTATGGGCTTGCATGGTCCAGAATGGGTAATCAAAGCAAGCTGCCCCATCCTATAAGGCCTGGCTTCCTTGTTTTACAGGACGTAACAGATCGTCTGCCCTGCCTGGTCTATAAACGGGGCTAATGAGGTCAGCCTGGAAGTAGAAATTCCAAAAGCACTGCGAATTCTCCCACTTATCACAGCAGGATCAAGAAGACCCATGTATTAAGAGTCTAAATGACTCTGGGAAAGGAAGCTCATGATATAATTGTTTATACGAGTCAGTGTATACGAAATAAATTTTTCTCAAGGGTGGGTGGAGAGAGATCTGGGGAATGTTTGCAGCAGTTATGAGTGTCAATTTTGGAGACGGATTTTGCTTGAGTTCTGGCTCTGCCTTTACTTGTCGTGTGATTTTAATAAAACTACTCAATCTCTTTGTAAAAGATAGATAATAATTCCTATATGTAGTTCTGTAGCTGATGCCAGAGGTACAAAAGGTAGATAATAATCTCTACAGTAATAATAACAATAATAATAACAATAATAATAATAGTAATAATTTAACAGCAGGTCTTCACTTAGCTCCTACTCTGTGCCAGCTGCTGTTTGAAGCACTTCGCATTTAATAATTTAATTTCCCCTACAGGGCCAAGAGGAAAGTTCAGCTCATACTACTGTCTCACAGTTGAAGAAACTGAGGCATATTATGAAGATTAAGCAGTGTCACGAGAATGGAAGCTTCCTGGACACAAAATCTTTTGTTCCCATTTTGTTTTCATCACTGCCGTGGCCCCAGTTCTTAGACTAGTGTCTGGTCCTTAGTAGAGGCTTAATAAAGCTCATCGAGTAAATGCATACTTTGACATCCTGTGTAATACCTGTCTTAAATTAGGTGCCCAGTGATTGGCTAGTTCCATCCACCCCAACGTCTGCCATGCTCTCATTATCTGGTGTTCACTGAGTGGTTACTGTGTGTCATACATAGAGCTAGGTGTTTTACATGTGTTTCTTCATTGACTTCTCACTGTAATTCCGTAAAGGTGGTGTTACTGTTTCTCCCGTTTTGCAGATGTGGACACTGAGGCCTGGAGAGACTCTTACTTGTCCAAGACCATGCTCTAACCAGAGACACGGCCGGGACTCAAAAGCAGGTCTGTTTGACCTCAGGGTTCATATTCTCCATTACCATGTAGTAATGCCATGCACAGTTCTTATTGTTGAGATTTAAAGGATAAAGCAGAACTCGACAGAGACAAACGGCTAAGCATTTAGGGGAGGAAATGATAGCAGCATAGTCTCACAGCTCAGTTGTGATTTCAGCATCCTTTGCAAAGTCCTTCAGTAACTCCACGTGGTCCCCGGCATGATGTCTAAAATCCTCGGCATGGTATTCCAGGCTCTTCACAAAGTAGCTGCAACTCATCGGCATGTTGTCGGTGGTCAACAGATATGTGTTGCATAGAGGGACCTGTTCACTCAGTGAACCGATTCCTCAGTTTCCCTACGTGCAGCCATGGTGACGCTATGTCTGTCTCAATAGTATTGCGTTTGCCTTGCATCCCTCAGGGTGACAAGGACAGGGCCTTGAGGACAGCAAGGTTTTATTATCACTTGTTGAAGAAATGACAAATTCATAAACTCTCAATGTTCAAATGTGTTCTGATAGTAATCATGCCCATTCATTCATTCATTCATTCATCCATTTGATATTTATTAAAACAATATATTTCAGATTCTATAGTGGAAATAAAAGGAAGAATAAATTATCATCCTTGTAATCTACTTGTTCAGCGGTATTGCGAGAAACAGTTGGCTAAACAATAAGCTTAAAAAAAAACCCTAAAAAACTGAACTTAAAAAAAATTTTTTTTAAAGCCCTAGAAGAGAGGCGTGCACATGCTGTGAGAGATTCCAGCAATTCGGTTTTTATTTCTTTGTGAAACCTCCTCCTAATTGTACTTTTAAAGCACTTTCTGGGCAAGAACTCCTTACTTCCCAGAATGGTCGACTCGAGATCATCCGAAGAGCATTTCCAGCTTCTGTACTCTGCTGGCTGTGTTTGCAATTACATGGGGAAGGGAGATTGCAACCAGATTCAATATTTTGGTGAAAAATCTTCTAGATATTAATATATGTTTTTAACTATCTGAGCATACAACCGTCCATCCAAATATCTCTTTGTCCATCTATCTGTCCATGTATCCATCCATCCATCCATCCATCCATCCATCCATCCATCCATCCACCCATCCATCCATCTATCCGTTTTATAGAGCAGGAGACGGAGGCAGAGAAAACAAAGTGAACAGAGCCTGGACTATAGTGTACTTGCAATCATCATTGCCAACACAGTATTATTATTATTATCTTATTCAGTTAACCTTTACTGAGTACTGCTGATTACTCTGCTAAACCCTGAGGATGCAGAAATTCAACCAGAACTGGGGAGGCAGATGTGTAAAAACTTACTGATAGTAGAGTAAGTATAATGGGGTGAGAAATTTGCTCTTAATAAAGGGGCTTCAGAAGACCTAAGGCCTTCTATTTCTCTGAGGCAATAGACCTATTTGTTTTCCAACAAGCCTACCAGAGAAGTAGGTTTATGTGAAAGAACTTGGGCTTTGGAGTCAGGAAGATCTAACGCTATCCTTTATTGCCCATGTGATCTTTGGCCTCAGTTTCTTCCCCTCTGAAATGAAGACTGTCTCACAACAGTAATAGAAGTAGACCCTCCCTCACTGGGTTGCTGTGAAGATCCCATGAGATGTAGTACGTAAACATGCCCCGAGGAATCATGGCAGACAGCAGGTGCTCAATAAAAGCTACCTCCCTTCTGTTAGGGTACTCCTCACATATCAATCAATTTCCAGAGACGTCGGTCATGCTCGATATTTGAAAAAGTGGAGGGTGAGGTCCAAAATCATCATTCATGCATTCACCAGATTTAGCTGTGACCAATTTTGATTATTTCCAAAGATGAGAGTGTTCCCTTCCCTCGCCAGGATTCAAACTCTTCTGATAAGGAGCAGACTCGGCAGAAGTGGTGATGCGTTTGGGAAGGCAGCCGCAGAGGCATTCGCAATTAAATGTTGCGAGGTGGCCGGTGTGTTCTTCAACAGGAGTGTCCAGCCCCCCAGAGACTGATCTGAGGGAGGAGCACTCCTGAGGTGTATGGAAGCTGGGGTGCTTATTAACAAGTCTATCATCCTGAGAAGCCCTTACGCCTTCCAGGCTCACCTTTGCAACTTCATAATTGTACCTATGACCCTAAACAAGTCTCTTCTCTTTTCCAAGTGTTAGTTTTCCTATACATATCAGGAAGAATTTAGCTTAAAATCTGTGTTTTCCAAGCTGTGCGAGGGGAACCCCTTAAAGTTCCAAAGAGATGCCTCAGAGGTAATTTTAGGGCTGGTGGTAGACCGGACTTCTGAGAGGATATCTTTTCAGATTCAGTT
>NW_011888786.1:860587-904994 GCF_000151845.1 Pteropus vampyrus | reverse complement strand
GGATATCTTTTCAGATTCAGTTCTTCTGGTGGACGTGTTTGGAAGCCATCAGATGAGATGATCTTCAAGCTGCCGTCCAGCTCTTGACTTAAGGAATTCTGCCACCAGCGTAAACAGAGGCCGACTGACCGCAGGAGAGCAACCAACGCGATTACTTTAGTATGATTTTTCATTGTGGAGAGCAGTACGGCTCAAACGTTAGTGTGCATTCGAATCATTTGTAGATCTTATCGAAGTGTAAATTGTCAGTCAGCCTTTTATCATTTTTTTGTTTTTTAATTTCCTGGTGCTCCCGGTGCTGCTCAGGTTCTGCCCATGAACCATACTGACCGGCAAGAATGCAGAGCACACTCAGCTCACTGAGCTGAAGAGACAGTATTTCAGGAAATTTTTTAAAAAGACTTCCAACCAAAAGGATTTTTTTGGTCAACCTTCAGTTAATCAGAGAAGATCTGAAAGTTCCCTTTCTGGCATAATGTTAGTTATTTACTCCATTTTTATATTTTTGAAAAGAACTATTGAGGGAGTATATTGGTTTTCTATAGCTGCTGTGACACACTAATACACATTTAGTTGTTTCGACAAACCAGACTTGTTATTCTACGGTTCTCTAGTGTAGGAGGCTGTCAGAGGTCTCACCGGGCTAAAAATCAAGGTGTCAGCGGGACTGCGTTCCATCCTGGAGGCTCTAGAAGGCGATCCGTCCTCTCGCCTTCTGTAGCTCCTGGAGGCCGTGCACCTTCCATGCTCACGACTCCTTTTCTCCATCTTCGAAGCGGCAGCAGCAGTTAGAGTCCTCACCTCGGATGGCTCTCGCTTCCTTTTCTGCCTCTCTCCTCCATTTGCGAGGACCCTGGGGATTACCTGGGGCCTACTCGGAAAATCCAGGCTCGTCTTTTCACCCCCGCATCTTTAGGGTAATCACATGTGCCAAGTCCCTTTTACCATGTAAGGCAACAGATTCACGGGTATTGGAGATTAGGTCGAGGACATGTTCAGGGTGTGGTCATTATTCTGTCAACCTCATTGAGTGACGACACGTGAAATATCAATAAATCGCAAAGGGCGATTTGGGAGGAAATGGTAAAGGTCCAGGTATGAGAGGGAGTAGTGAAAGCTAGGCTTGAAAGAAATGGAGAGATTGGACATCACAGCCAGAAAGTTCTGGAACAGTAGAGCAAAGTCAGAGAGCTGTCCAGGGTGGGGAGGGGACAGCCACACTGAAAGGCTATAGCCCCTGAACTGGCTCGAGATGGATGGAGGCGGGGACAGAGGACGCCTAAGAAGCACTATCAGGACAGGATGAGAAAGTGGTTGCGGGCGAGAGGGAGACCGTATTGTGGGAGGGACATATCTGCATTTGGCTCGATCACCGGGGTTTAATAAACTCCTTCAAGAGGACAGGTCACCTCCCCTCTCACCGTCAGCAGGGAGGCTGATAATACCCAAAGTGCAAAAGGGGAGAGGAGGCCTTGGCAAAAACTGAAAACTAGTGACGGAGAGAGAGGTTAGAATTCAAAAGAAGGGGATGTGGGAAATAAAATCCCATTTCCGTGAACTAGAAGGAGAAGGCTAAGCAAGCACATATTTCTGTTCGAACAGATAGAAGAAGGGGAGCCTCTTCAATTAAGGGCTGTGTGGAACCCCTAAGGGCCAGGTCCTCCTCATAAGGGGCCTGCCTGGGTTTTCCTATAAGTGTTCCAGGTGCCGTAGAATAAATATGGACTTGTGGCCTTGAACCTCAGGTCTACCCCTCATTAGCTGTGTGACTCTGGTCTATGTGGTCTTTAATCTATTAAATCGGGGTAATAGTATTTAACTCCCATGGCTATTGTGAGGATTAATGAGGTTAAAGGAGAGAACATATGTAAAGAGCCTATCACGTTATTTGACATACAACACCTGGCAGCTGACATGGCATCAGAGCATGACTATTCTTCCTCACATTGTGTGGCGCCTCTTCCATTCTCTCTTGGTCCCTTCATCTTGTGCTTGTTCCGGTAACAATTTCCTTGATTCCAGGGTCATGCGGTTCCTGCCATGCACTGTATGACTCCTCTCCCCTCTGCCCAGTGTAACACAGGGTCGTGTGGCGAAAAGTCTTCGGAAGCTCCCTGTTTCCTTCTGCTGAGAAATCTAAACTTCTCAGCCTGTTAGTCAAGGTCCACCACGCCTTGACCACAGTCTTCCTTTCCTATGCGCTGCTCCCCAAACACCAACCGTGGACTCCAGTCCAACAAAGAAATCCCTGTTGGGGTCACGTCCTGCTCCAACATCCATTCTTCTTCTAAGTCAGCTGGTTCTCACCTTCAGTCACACCTTGGCCTCTGCCTGCAATGTCTTCTCTCCTCTCCACGTCATTCCATTTGTGATACGAGATTGTATTAGAGGAGAACAGAGCAGCCAATCATGACGGGAGATAAGCTGGAGGCGGCACGGGGAGGGGAGGAGAAAGAGGAAAAGCAGACTTAGGAAGCAGGAAATTGTTATCCTAAAAGAAGGTAAAGAAAGTAGTAGAGAGTGCTCAGGATGAGTCCTGGGTAAACAAAATGTTTCCAGTTAGAGGATGAGAAGCTAGTGAAATTCGCCATGGCAGAGACAAAATTTTGGGTGAAGTCTAAACACATCCTAACATTTTCTCTCTAAGTTCATGTATGAGAGAGACTGGTCTTCATCTGTACAGAGCTACTTCCAAGGAAAGCAGCTGCCATCTCGGGTTTTCTGGGCCATCACACACCCTACAGCTGAATTTAACAAGGCACCAGCGAGGGGATCAGTGCTCAGACAAACAAACAAAATAAAATTCTTGTGTGAATACAAATCACAGGCCTTTTTATCTAAAGAGGAGCATCCTTAAATCTGAGGAAGGGGCAGAAGAAAAGCATCCTGCATTGGTCGTTGTTTTAATTTTCCTCACCTTGTTTTCTTGAGTTTGTCTAGTAAGCCCTGGAGCACGCAGGCTTGGAGCCCCACCGGCATCCCCAAGTGTACTCCCCCATGTGACTTCCAGTTTAGAGCTGCAGGGGCGAGTCGTCGGGGGTTCGATTTTGTTTCCTGGGGTCATTTGTCGTAGAAAACTTATTTTCTGCTTTCAAATTTGACTCAAGCAGGTTGCACATCAGCCTTTCCACCCGCAGTGGATGTCTGCAAAATGTTCTTGCTTTCAGCATTGTAGTCTGTCCTTATGATTCTCCTGGGCCTGGGGAGAGGCTGTCAGAACTTCCAGCTCTGATTGCTTAGGTGGAGGATATGCTGACCTCTGGCAAGCTGCGTGTCCTAGCTATGCCAATTTAGTCTTTCTGAGGAGCAGCACAGAAGGATATGGTCTAGCTCAACTTTGAACCTCTCAAAACTAGCTTTGCTAAGTTAGGTCTCTATTTCAAGTAAAACTTTACATCGAATGCTGGTGGCAAGGGATAAACACACTCCAGGGACAGGTCTTCCATCCTCCCCACTAAGTTTCAGTGTTATAAATAAATCTAGGGGATTTGGCTCTGAAGTTGGAGCAATCGACTCAAGATCAAGTTTTTAAACTTCAAGAGTCGACTTCCTTTGACCTGAACTGGGCGGGGGAGCTGTTTGTCTTATCCATGGAAAGAAAACTGCAGAGAACTCCATCTGTAGTACATTTTCTGGGTCTTGTTATTTCTCTACTTAGAACGTTTCCTAATGTCATGCCTAGGCAGCCCTGGTTTGTTCTTCAACAGTCACCCCAAAGGCCCCTCCCTTCAGAAATCCCTATTGGAAACTTCTCCCATCCCTGTCTGGATTATGTGCCTCTCTTCTGTGCTCCTGTGGCGCCTGGGGTTTACTGTTTTCATGGTATTGCCCACCCTTTGCTGTAGGTACCCAGCAGGAGCTGCTTGGGTCAACTTTGGATGGTGTCCTCTGCCAGGGCTTCACCCATGGTATCTTGTCTAAAGGTCAAGGTCAGCGCCATTGGCCTCTTCACCTTGCAGATGAAGAAGTGGACATTTGCAGAGATTAAGAAACTTGTACAAGGCCACACACATAGCTGGCAATTGGCACTTTCGATTCAAATCAAGGCAGCCCAAATCTACATGGGCCTCCCTGTAACTCCCCTGACCCTATACAGTCAGGGACCATGGCGTGTCCGTCTTTGGGTCCTGAGCACCCAGCACAATGGTCGGCATGTGGCGAGAACTCTAGAACTGACTGGCGCACTGATCAAATACTAAAGTAAGCTGAGCTCGGGGCTGTCTGTCCTGTGAGGCTCTGAGTTCCTTAAGAGTAGGGACTGTAGCTATTTTTCTAGCTATTGGCTACTCAACGGCAGAGACTCTGGCACAGAACAATAAAAACAAAGCTAGCAAACACCACAGTGAACACGTTTACCTTATGCCAGGCACTACTGGAAGCACTTTACTTCTATGTTTTTAATCTTGACAACAGCCCTACGAGGCCAGTGCTCTTTATAAAATCTTTTTCACAGATGTGGACACTGAGGCACAGAGAGGTTAGGTAACTTGCTCCAAGTTGCACAGCTGGAAGGTTGCAGTTCTTCTGGTCTTGGTCTCAGACAGTCTATAGTGAGTAGATGCTTGTCATGACATGTAAATGAAATAATCGATGGGTGGCTTTCTTCATTCGCTTTGATAGCAATATAGCTTCTTCCTTATCCGTTGGTGACTAAAGAGAAGCTGAAGTCCAGAACCCCTTTCTCAGTTTCATGTGAAGTTCCTGTGTGGGGTATGGTGAAGAGATGCCAGCATGGTCCCTTCTTGTTCTTTCTAAGCCAGAGGCAGCATTATGGCCACAGGTGTTAGAAATCTATGGCCATACCTCACATTGGAGGGCCGAGAATAGAACTGAGAAGGAGCATAAACTGCTGAGGACCTCGCCATGGGGAGATGTCTTCTCTGGGGAGAATCAAAACATAGCACAGTCCACAGAAATCTCAGAGATTGCCTAACTTCATCCTCTTATTATGAAGAAGAATAATCAGGCACAGCGAGGGGGCAACTTGGTCTCGTCACACAGCAGGTGGGGAGTGTTAGCAGGAGTGTCGTACCTCTCCCAGAGCAGGTCGGAGGAAAACGAATTCAGTTGCACATGGAAGAGAAAAGCAATCAGCTCCTCTTGGACACTATATGTTCCAGGCCCTGTGATAGGCTCTAAGCCAAGCTGATTTCACTTAACCCTCAAACAAACCTAGGAAATCTGAAAGATTACATTTCAGATGAAGAAATCCAGAATCTGAATCTGAGCTCATACAGCTAGTATGTATTTGAACCAAGAGATTTTGAAAATACCTGTTTTGTCTTGAGTTTCTTAAATTTCCAAGGTGGAACAATTATTTGGCAGGAGACAAACTGCTCGACCATTGCGCTAGCCATAATAAAGAAAATTACTCAAAAGACAATTAGTTTAGTGTTGCCGTGACAATAAAGAAGGCTCCTCTACCTCCTGACTGTATTTCTTTCCCAGAATTTCTTTTGAGAGCTAAACACATTGACTGCATCCATTTTAAATCATAGGTTGGCATCGCTCATTGAATCTGGATGTCCAATCTGTCTCAGATAAAGATGAGGGAGAGTGACGTGTTTAACGTCACAAAACATGTAGCCCAAGAAAGGGTCTACCCCTCCCTAGGAATGCTCTCCCCGTGAGTCCGGAGACGTCAGGTTTCTTGCGGGGCCTGAGCCGGCATGCTCAGAGCATGATTCCAGCCACGGGGCGAGGTGGCTTCACTTCTACTCTGCAGAGGTAAGGTTGGACAGGTGGAGGTGGGGGCAAGGTCACACCTATTGCCCATCTTCTAGGAGCCTGTGTCTCTTTCCCTCAAGCCATGTCCATTTGGCTCCATTCTTCGGGTTGGGCCAATCCAGATCCAGGCAGTGGAGGGAGAGGTGGACATTCCTGGACCAGGCCAGTGGACTCTGGCCTTTCTCAGAGTATCGGGCTGGGCCAGGAATCCACTCTAAGTTGCCAATTTAATAGATGCTTTATTCAAGGAGGCAGCAACCCTTCAAAAAAAGGCATAGGGAGAAATTTAGCTTTATGAGAAAAGAGAAAGGAAGTTTCTCTTTGCAACACCCCTTAAAAGGCCAGGAGACAGGTCACTGTTTGAAAATCAAGTTTCTTACCAGCGCGATTGTACCACGAAGTGTCTTCAAGCAGCAAGCTGATGGAAAGAGTGAAAAATGGGAATATTCTCTGGAGAGGAAGTAGGAAATTTGAGATAGGTTTTCTCTCCATCTTATCTAGGATTTATTGAATGCCATCTTCAAATCACTTAACATCTTCATATCTCAGAATCCTCAACTACCAGGAGGAAAGATACCATAGGCCCTTTTCGGCATCCCATGAGGATGTTGTCAAAGGCCAATTATTTTAACCTGAAAATATTTTGTGATTCTGGGACACCGGAAAATAGAAAAGAGATCGATACTCTTCTCATTTATGTAACAAACATTCATAAACTACTGGCCTACAAAGACTTTTTCTAGGCGCTGAATCATTACTAGTATGTTATTTTATATATTTAAATCATCTTGAGGACTTTAAATATGCCTAACTCAATCCATTGTTTGGCTCTCATTTGCCGAAGGGAATTCAAGGCCCGGATGACGCCATCTCCTCCTTTCGCTTTCTATTCAATTACAGCCGTAACCTGGATAATGCAACATCTCTTCTCAGCCATCAGTCACCGCTGACAGCCTGGGCTGGTTTCCTGAGCCCCATTTTTCCATTCAGTGAAGTTAGGCTCATGACGAAGAGCTGCCAGGGTACAAAAGCATCATGAGAAAATTAATCTGTGACCTGTCATCGACGAAAAAACTATGAACAACATGAGACACACACTACTTCCTCCTAGTCCTGACCTTTTATTTTGGGGGACAGGTCTCAGGGCTCCATCTGCACATGTGTGCCAGATAGTGTGATGCGTGATCTCTTGTGTTGGCACAGTGTCCCCCTCCTACATAACACGCATGTGTGTGTGCTCCTGGGTGACACACTCCAATGGCTCACAGAGGGTGTGGCTCAATCTTCATTTTCATCCCAGACCTGCTGTAAAAAGTTGAGTTCTAGCCAAGTTCTCTGGAACACTATCCATCATTCCTACAGATGCTTTTTTCCATTAGCATCATCAGCCATTAGCTTCCTGGGAAGACCCAGCCACCAGTCTTGGGGCTCAAAGAGTCACATTGCTTTCCTGATTGGCTATATAACTTCTTGAAAGTTAGTTGTAATAAACTTAACAATCCCTTTGTCCACTCAGCTACAATTATACTTCTAGCCATGCTCTGACTTGTAGGTGAAGGAGAGTTACAATTTTGGGAGGGTAAAGGTTTACGTTAGAGACTGATTTTAAGTCTTTACAATTGATCTGAGCAGATGATATTCTAAGATTACAGTACTGGCTCCAAAACACTTTTCATTCAGATCCTTCCTCAAAAAGACAGTGGGAATGCGATCACTTACACACTTAAACTTGTCAGGAAGGAAATTGCTTATGAGAGGAAGAGAAGTGTTATGTGAATTTTTATAAGATTATATAGGCATTAGGCCCAAGACTATTACATGTCACTACTTTCCAAATATTAAAAACAAAACAAACAAAACAAAACAAAAACATCCTGTCAGTTCTCTGGCTAAATGCAACCTGCTCTTTTATTTATCCAATTCACCGAAGAAATTGGATTTAGCTGATTAGAAAATTGCGAGACAATGTCTCAGCAAATCTTGTATTGGACATTCTGATTGGTCTGCGTGCACTGCATGCTTCGTGCATTTACTTGAACTCACTCTGCCTGACGGGGTTTGAAGTGTCCAGGGAGTAGGGAGGGTGAAGGGAAACTTCTTCAATTAGTGGTTTCATTCACCTATTTAGGGACAAGGATTGTGTCCTATCGTTTTTGCCTGCTGTGTATTCATCTCCTTTTCTGGTAAAGTGTCTCTTTCTTTTGTGAATCACTCTTCCCCATTCTATGGTCTAGGTATTCTGCCCTCTGCTCAGAGATGCTAATCTGTCTCATGCCAGTCAGAGCACTGTATTCCCACAGCCACAGTGACTGTTTCAGAGATGGACATATGAGCCCTGCAGGGCCTATTGGGGTCTTTACTGTGATTCATAGATAGGCATCGGGAAGGAGATGTCCCACAGCCGGTGCCACTAGTAAGTTGGAAGGCTGTGAGTTCGAGGCTCTATGTGGCCATCTTATCAGCCACGTGACGAGGTCCTATGCTGAGAAGAAGCCAAGAACAGGCAAGTAGAGCTGAGGGTTGGAGAGAAGGTACAGCCTTGGTCTCCTCCCTCGAGCACTGACTGCATCAGCCAAGACTACCTTGAAGCCATCCAGAGAACCCGCCCTTGGGATGATACTTGGCTGCGAGAGCCGTAACAACTCTACTCCGCCTTTTATTAACATGATCTGACTTAGATTCTGTAATTTGCAGTTGAAAAAGATGTGCCTCAAATCACTTACGATGTGCCAGGCAATTGTCTAGACATCTTCCTCTCTGTATTTCTCTCAATCCTCACGGCATCCCCAGGTCTGAGAGAATATCATTCCTATTTTACAGAGGTTCAGAGAGGAGTGAGAACTCACCCGTGTTCCTATGACCACTTCACTCCCAGACCTTCTAACTCTTTCCGCCTCACCAGAGGGACTTTCCGAGTCACTCCTCATCACTATTTTGCAGTTTCATCTCAAGAAACCCGACTAAATTGGCGCATGTTGCAAACATGGAAAGACTTGAAGGAAATGGCTTCCACGGCGGAGACACACCTCAGAGTATATGCCACTCCAATAGAAACCAGATTTCTTTCCAGATATTGACAATTAATTTCTTCCTAGAACTTCTGACTGTGTTTCACAGGAAATTAATAAAAAAAAATTCAACGTTCTCTTTTTTAAAATAGGGTGAGGGAGATGCAAAAAAATCTGCCTCAAGGGGTTGTTATCAAATGAGAGAGAAATCATTTGGAACTAAAAAACTTTCCTGATTTCTTCTACGGCTGCATTCGAACAGATTAGGATTAGATTAAATTAGATTAGGATAGATATTTTTCAGGGTCCCCTTAGCAGCAGGATCATCAATCGTATCTTACTGAGAGCTTTTGGAGAGCTTCTCTGTATCTTTTTGTGCCTACCTGATGCCATTGTCTTAGCATTTAGCCAATACACATTTACCTGGAAATAGGAAATGATAAAATGCATGTGTAGGCATATGTGGCCTCGAGTCTACTCTCAAGGCTCGTGTTCAACAATGGCCAGAGAAAAAGGACAATAGAAACTTCTAGATTCTGAAATTGCTCTATGTGCCAGTTAGCAAGCTACATTAAAAGAAATCCACTTTAGGTAACTAGAAACAGAAAAATAAATGATAGCTACTCAGTGAACATCTATTAGGCACTAGATACTTGATATTTCCTAAAATCCTTATAAAGACCTTTCAAGGTAAGTATTATTGCCCCATTTCATGATAAGGACATTAAGGCTCAGAAGGCAACTTTCTTGACCTCCTGAAATGAGAAAGGTAGGATTCAATTCGAGGTCTCTCTGATTTTAATGCCTGAGATTTTTTTCTGCTTTGCTATGTAATCTTGGTTCAAGTGTCCCACCAAGTTCATTTCTGAAAACACAATTCCTATACTCAGTGTGTGTACTGACAAGGACATGAATTGATGGCCTGAAGGTGCCCAGCTGTGAATTTCATCACCCTGCCAATTATCAGGCTGGATTAGGCTGCCCTGGCTATCTGGTGAAAACCAAAGTCAAGGCATGGGCTTTGTCATTAGACAGACCTGGGTCAAAGATCTGGCTCCGCACTGTCCAGCTGTTGGCCTTGGGAAGCATCCACCCCTCTAGCTGGGCATTAACTTCCTCTTCTGTGAAATGGGGCTAATCAGCTGCTTCACAGAATCGAGGAAAGAATCCAACAAGATGACTCATAAAGTGCATGGCACAGGGTCCGTCACAGTATAAGAAAGACTCTGAATCCATTTTTGGTAGTTGACTGTTAGTAGCTTTTAAGCATCACTTGTACCTTTCTCCTTTTGTGCCAATCTGAGAAAGCTGATAAGAGAGACAGGTGGTCCCTCTTTTGGAAATGGTGTGAGATTCAAACTACATCAACCCCTGAAATCCGCACCTGGCCCCACTCTCTAACCACCCTCAGCCAGCCCCACTCCCTAACCATCCTCACTTGGCCCCACTTCCTAACCACAGTAAAGACCTCCAGCCAATCTCCTTCCCTTGCTCTCTCAAGCCTTCTTCAGGCCAGCTTGGGAACCTTGCTCTGCTCTCCCTAGACATTCTCATTACATAGGTAACAAGCCTTTTCATATCGTCTTGGTTTCTGAGTGGTGTCATCGATCTTTATATCTGAATCAAAATTCGGATGGGGGTGTCCTCTTACTTCTACAGGTGTCCACAACATACAAAGTGTGTCAGCTATTATTATTATTAAAGAGTTGAATTTTTGGTTTTTAAATTTTATGCGAGAGCCTCAGAGTTAATAGTATTCAACTTGAACTTATGCATTTACTTGACAATAGTCGATCTGGAAGGAATGGGCAACCAAGGAGTTGGTAGGGTTTTCAGAGAGGTGGGTGGAAAGCTCATTTACTCCGGTTTGGACAGGTGTGGACCCAGGATGTGGAGCGGGAGGTGAGGTGGATGTTTCTGGGCATGCTGGTGAGCTCTGGCATTTTCCCACAGCGCCCAAAAGTTGACTGAGCCAAGAATCCACTGTACGTTGCTTATTTAGTAGGAAAAATGAAGTTCAAGACTGAAGAAGAGATTTCCATTGTCACATCTGAGGAGATTTGAAAGCCTGAAACTAAGAGAAGACATGAGGGTGAAGGATCATTTAGGAATCAGAGTGTGAGGCAGTCAGAGGCAGAATGTTAAGTTCGTACACTCTTTTTAAGGTTGGTTGTTTTTTCTTTAATCTCCTCTCTGGTGCATACCACATTGGCTTAAAGCAAAAACAACTAGACAGATAATTTGCATTGTATTTTCTCAGGCAATCGATAAATGTCCAGCGATATATTGATGACTTAGCAAATTAGTCTTCCGAAGGGAATTTGGCCTGAATGCACCAGTTCTTACAAAATTTCTCGAGCAATAAGTGTGACTAATTTTCCTCCTTCAGAAATTAGACACTGAAACATCCTAAAATGATTTTAACCTGCCTCAAATCACCTGGCCAAACAGTGAATACAAGTCTGTCCACCGGACAATGTTTTCCTAGTTTAAGTGTTATCGAAACATAAGAAATATAATTTATGTCTTTACCTAAGTCAACACAGTAATGTGAGGAGATTTTTATAATCTCTGCATAAACAAAGCTATGAGGCTTGGGCCCAGAGTGACAGAGCCAAAAATATAAAACTTGGCTGCTGTGTGCTATTATTTGTGTGCAAAGACTCATATTTCTTAAAACAATGAAAAAAAAAATTGCAAGTGTTCAACACCAGGCGAGCACACTGGAGTAAGATCTTTCAGAGTGAGTCAATTTTCCCTAAACACAGATGATGATCTGTTACTCAAATGGAACCAAGAGACAAGTGCTCAGAAAAAAGCCCAAGGGAGCAGAGAAGTGTCAGTACGTGCAGAAACCGAGCCCTCCAGAACTCTGATGACAGTGGCGTGTCTCAGTAAGAGACAAAAATTACCTTAGCACCTTTTCAAGAACTTGGCTTTGATGAAACATTCTTTCTGACTGCTCTAAGCAATTTTAAATTGCTGGTCCACCCCAAACTGGTTTTGCAAAATTTACTTTATATGGTATAATCATAAAAATAGTTATTCATAAACATAATAGTTTGGGAATTTTTTTTCCCCAAAAGATTTTTTTTTTTTTTCTCAGTAGGGAGAGAAAACTTTTGTGAACCATTTTATGCCATTAGTTGCCTAGATGTTTCTTTTTTGACAATTGATTGTCTCACCAATTCCTCTCCCTCTAAAGAAATTCAGGTACGTAGCTCTTAAATCTTCCTTCCTTCCTACTTTTCCTCCTTCTTTCCCTCTCCTCTCGCCATCCCTCCCTCCCTCCTACCTTCTCTCCCCGCCTCCCTTTCTTCCTTCCTTCCATGTCTTCTTTAACAAATAATATTTGAGGTTCTACTATGTGTCAGACTATGGCCTAAGCCCAGTTGGTTACCTACTCAAAATAATGAAAGACCCAGTTTACTACTGTGTAGCTGGCAGAGGAAGACCAATGAACCAATACAAAATAGGATGCCTTCATTGCTTAAAGAGGGGAGATGAAATAGCGAAGTGATCAGGATCATGGCCATTGTCATTGGTCATCCCCTCCTGCTATGGCCATTTTGCTATCTTTCCTTCTCAAGCACACTTCTCAAACCAGTCATCATAAATCACCATTTCAATTTTCTGATCAGCCACTTTAATCTGGCTTGCATTTAATAAGACTAAGGCAATATATAGAGTGATTAATAACTCATTCTTTGGAGTCAGAGTACCTGGGTTCAAATCCCAGCTCTTACACTTACTTGCCGTAAGCCTTTGGGCAATGTATTTATACTTTCTATGCCTTAGCATTTCCTTCTGTACAATGGAAATGATAGTTGTACCTATCTCATAGGGTTCTTGCCAGGACCAAACGAAATAACAGATGTTCGGTGCTTAGAAAAATACCTGCCTCTGAGTCAGCACTCAAAAAATATTGATTATTATGAAGGACAAATTTTATTCCCTTGGCAGGAAGTAACAGATTCTTTTAAGCAGGAGAGCTGCCTTGTTGAGCAAACTGCTGTGATAATCTTTGTTAAAGCTGAGGTTTGAGACCTCTGTAGTGGTGGACACTGAGGATTCCCAGAAGGAAGAGCTCTGCATTGCCAAATAAAAGTAGAAAAGACAAATTTTAAGGAGAAGGTGGGTTCGGCTTTGGATTCACTGTGCTTGTGTTGCTTTTATGATAAGTACATGGGAACATGAATCTAGCACTTAGGAGTAAATTCAGGGATAGAACTACAGATGTATAAAAAATATCGGCAAAATATTCATATTTGAAGTTTCAGGCATTTTGCCTAGTTTAATTTCGAACTCATTTAATTTCTAACAGCTCTACAGTAGAGATATGCAGTCGAGCTTCATTATTTATGGATTCCATATTCGCGAATGTGTCTACTTGCTAAAACTTATTCGTATTCTCCAAAAGTGTGGCACTTTCCAGGTCCTTTACAGATACGCACAGAGGAGTGAAAAATTTGGGGTGTCTGACGCAGGTCGCCAGCTGAGTTGGAATGAGTTGTTGCTCTGCCTCCTTGTTTTGGCTCTCACACTGTAAGCAAGTATCCTTACCACGGACTGTGTAGTGCCACGTTTTTTGCATTTTTGTGCTTTTTGTGGCGATGTTGTTCTTTAACATGGCCCTCGAGTATGGTGCTGGAGTGCCCTCCATTGTTCCTAAGTACAGGAAGACTTAGGATGTGATGTGCCTTTTGGAGAAAATATGTGTATTAGACAAGCTTTGTTCAAGTATCAGTTCGCCATGAGTTCAGTGCAGTTCGCCATGAATTCAGTTTCCTCCTCCCCCCATTTGTTAATGAATCAGCAAAATATATCACAAGAAGTATCTTTAAACTGAAACATACATAAAACAAGGTCAGGTACAGATCCGTTAACAAAAACATTGTGACTGGAGGTTTGCAGGAACCTAACCCTTTGTTTCCCCTGAGATCAATGGTTCGACCTTCACCGAATTAGAGTTCCTGGTGACTTTATAGAAAAGAATTTTTGTGAATGATGAGAGTCAGCCATAGGTAAGAGTTGACATAGAAGCACAGAGAAGGAGAAAGTAATCAATTCTCTTTGAGAAAGTTAAGTGTCATAAAGGAAGTGCTTTCTAAAAGGCATCGAGCAGTTCCTCGGGAAAAATATGTCCAATCTGCTAGAGGCAGTAGAAGAGAAGTGACTTATAGCCCAACATTTCATCTTTAAATTGAGTTCTTTGCCGCACACAAACCTTTCAAATCACGGCAAAAATGTGCATGACATTGAAAACACATGTTATCCAATTGCATGGACAGTGTTAGCATTTTAGGGAGCTGTTGAGAAGCTGTGGGGCTTGGAAGATCTGTTCCCGCCCCACTGATAGCTCGGCTCCCAGGAGAGGCCATCTGAGCATCACTCCAGGGATCAGCCTCTTCGGTCCCACTTGACTTTAACCCTGTTTGGCCTGAGTTGTTGATTTTCCACAGAGCATCTCTGGATCTCTAAGATACTGTTTCTAAGGTGGCATTCCCTGGTAACTTTGATAGGAAGCTATGGTCTTATTAATGATAAAAGAATACTACCTTGTGGATACTAATGACTAACATTTGTACAGTGTTTAACATTTTTAAGAAAACAATTGGCATCACAGCTACCATGAAGGTAATAAGACTCTTAATGTACAGGTGACAGTCGAGGTCCAGAAATGTTAAATGACTTGTTTAGAGCACATAAATGTAGTGGCTGAGACTCAAACCCAGGCTTTCTGGCCCCCACATTCATGTTAATTCTGATACTTGAGTGAATTTCTGGTTGGGTTTTAGGATGCTCTAGATTTGTGCTGAGATGTCTCAAAGTCTCATGAGTTGGTGGCAATGGCCAGAAGCATTTGGTTCTCAGCTGCCATTTTAACCAGACCAGCTCTTCTTTTATTTGTCTAAATGATTCATCTATAGACTTACAAGTTTATACCTTTCATTAAAATGATATATGAAACTTTATTTTAGGAAACAATCTCCTCTGCTTTCAAAAGTTTAAAGTCTGTAGACTCATAGCACTGAAGATACAGAGGGAGAACGTTTGTAAACCGAAGAAAAATCTTTGATCTGGGAGGAACTTTCCTGGTGTTTAGTCCAACTTCTTGATTTTGCTGAGAGCAAGAGAAGAAAATTAAGAAAAGGAAATTGGTGGTCCAGGTCAACTCAAGGATGGAACATTCGCTTTCTGGGGTGACAGCGTAGCACAGGGGTGGGGAGGGGGCACGAGCTTTGAAGCTAAAGGGCTCTGGGTTCAATTTTGCCTTTGCAATCTGTTATCTCAGCAGCCCTGGGCGAGTCGCTTAACTCACTGAGCTTCAGGTTCTTCATATATCGAAATGGGAATGGAAATGCCTGTTGTTGGGGCTTGAGAAGACCATTAAATAACCCTGTCATCTCCAGTGTGTCTGGAACCCCTTGAAAGACAGCTACAATAATTACACAGACGGAGATCAGAACCTCAGTTTTATTACACTAAGGGTGAATTAAAGAAATGCTTGAATGTATAACCACACGGGCTTCTTAAAATGTCCTCACTGAATGCTATTTCTTTTGCTAATTCCGCGTAGAGTCTGAGATCGACTTACCCTCAGGAAGGGTGGAATGCTCCCCTGTAAGTTCCTCAAATCGAGGTCCAGCGAGGAGAATGCCTGTGTCCACCAATGAGGGTGGGGCGCGGAGCTGCTGCTGAAGTCTTTCTCTCAGGGCCACCCACTAGGGAAGTCTTTCTTTCTCCTTCATGGAGAGGGAAAGAGGGTTGGAGAGAGGCCCTGTGTGTTCAACCACCATTCTCCTTGAGGGGCTTTTAAGTGAGGTACTATATGTAAGGTCCTTAGTCGATGCCCAGTGCGGTGTATGTTCTTAATATAAAGAAAATACATAGTGTTGGCAGAAGCAAGCCCATAAACCCAGACCCTCAGTCCATTATTCTGTCCTCTGTGAATAAACAAATGAGTGTATTACACAGGGCTGGGCAGCCTTCAATGTGGTTTAGAACTACATTTCCAGCCACACTTCATTTTCTGTAGCATAAACCCTGACGGCAACTCATAATCAACATTGCTAATATACTTCCTTAACTTGCCCACCCAATGGGACCTGGAGATTGTGTGTGTGTGTGTATGTGTGTGTGTGTGTGTGTGCGTGTAGCTGGTGAGGTAACAGGAAAGAGGACAGCCCAGTAAAATAGCCATAAGAACACATATGATTCATTTGGTCCAAATGAGGCACCATGCTGAGAATATGACATACATTATCTTTAGTTCTCATAATAATATTGCAGGATGGAAGGGAATTATCCTTGAAGAAACTCTCAGAAATCAGGTTACGAAGCAGGTTGTTGGAGGTTTGCTCCTCGCACCATAATATTGCATCCTTTCCTGCCTTGAAGGGGACGTGCCTGGAAAGGGAATGACTTTTCTTTAGATTTAATGGAAAGGCAGCAGCGAGCTCTGCCTGAATAGAAAGTGCAGTGGGCAGACAGGCCCTGCCTTTGAGAAAGGGCGGATTCTGCATGGAAGGACAGAGCCCTGGGGTCCCTCCGAGGGCAACGTTCTCTCACTGCCATACAGAGAATCCAGTGTCCGAGGCCACAGGGCATCTTCCTGTGTGAAGGCTTGAGAAAAAGAGGTCCGATTGGGAAATCACCTAGACCCAGTTTCTCGAAGGACTGGCGACAGGACCTGCAGCCGCTGGGTTTGCTGTGGCTCCAGTTGGATGGCTGATGCCAAGCAGGTGGTCGGAGCGACTCCTGACTCCACAGTCTGGCTCTGACGTGGATTTCTGTCTCTTGTCAGTGCGTCTGGCCTAGGTCTTAAGGGGACTTGCCTTAGAGTAGATCTGCCCTAAATCAGCTACAGGCCTTTTCTCCTTCCCAAGTCCTTCCCTGCTGTGGTCAGAATCAGGTCACCAGAGCCACAGCACTAAGTCAGGGAGGACACTTTGCTGCAGAGACAGAGAAGGGGTTAGAGCAGGGCCTGGGGCAAGCCTTCCGAACATCAATCAGTCCGACGTCATTTTCCACCTGGCAGGAGACATTTCAACTTTCTTTCTTTTAAAACCAGACATTTAATAAGGGTTGCTAAGAAAGTAACATTTACAGGATGGTTGATAAATCGTGACTTTTACATCGCACTGTCCTTGTGGGTCCCCACGTGTAGGTGTGGCCAGTGTGGGGTCTGAACTTCTAAATGTATTTCCAAACAGTCAGTGAAACCCAGTCCACGGTCACAGCCTCTTCCCTGTGACCAAGGCCAGACCGCACGCATTCCACAGTCTCTTGGCAGCTCGCAGGGGAGTGGTGTCGACTCCCGCATACAGCCAAGTGGTACCCTGTCTTCCATCTCGGCTGCTAGAGTCTTCTTATCTTGTTGTCTTCAGACTGCTGTACTGCTGACACCAAGAAAATAACTCTATCTAGAAGTGGGAGGAAAGATTCCTCCGCCTACTGGTAATTAAGGGCCTTGGTCCTAGCGGGAGTGTAAATTTAAGTCTTGGGGTGGAGGCAGAGGTTTGAGAAGAAATTGCTTTTCTAGCTGTTGTGTGAGACAGGCCATGATGTGATAGGTAACATTCTGCTCTTCTGTCTTGTTCCTCCTCAGTATCCCTTTTGTTTATCATCTCTCTCTCCAGAATGTGCATCACAATGATAAACAAAGACCTTCGAATACTACAAAACACTGTAAAGTTCTTGCAGTTTTTTCTTTTTAAGATATATTTCTATTCTTCTTTTCACTGTGTCTTCCATTCCCTGCCTCTCTCTTGTGTTCAAATCCCTCCTTACTAAATGTGGCCGACATACTTTGGCTCATCCAAGCTCCAAAGTCAATCCCATTTTCTATGGCCGCCTCCATTTAGAGAGGCTGTAAAAGAGAAATAGTTAATTTCTCAACTTTCTTTGTACTTAAAGTAATAATTTGACTCAGTTCTGGCCAATGAAAAATAAGTTGACGTTTGAAGAATCTACCTTGACCCCTTTTTCTTTTTTTCCTATCTTAAATGGAGGCCTGAAGCCACCACCTTTTGAACATGAGGTGACGAGTTTAAGGGAAAGACCAAGAGAAACTCAGAGAGACTACCTGATATATCAGATTTTACTTGGCTATTTGTTTATTTTATGTCTACTGAACAGTTCGTTTAAGCTCAATCACACACACACACACGCACACAGCACTTACTGTGTAAAGACACTACTCTAGTAATTTGGGATTCATTAGTAAACAAAGTAGACACAAATTCCTGTCCCCAAGCTTGTGATTTAGCAGAGAAGGACAAACATCAAGCAATAGATATAATAAATAATGATGCCATAAAAAAAAAATAGCAAAACAGATAAGGGGCATGGGGCTTACAAAAGTAGGGGTTCATTTCCATTATAAGTAGGGCGGTCAGGATAGAATGTAAGTCCCATGTGGTAGACACATAGGAGATATATTGTGGGTGCCCCATAAATATTTACTGCGTGAATGAATAAATGAAAAATAAGTAAATCAACAGCCGTTTACCTTTAGACTTCTTGTCAAAGAAGAAAGATTACCTCTATGTGTAATTTCTAGTCAGTTAAGTTTTCTAAAATTTCAGTAAAAAATATTCCTGATACACTGAATCACACTCCTTTATAAGGTTTTCAGGGAATATCTTGGTTTGAGAATATATTAATATTACTGTTAGTCCTGAATAAAAGCTAGATTCTGGGAGCTCTTCTTCCCCTTCAGCATTTCGGAAAAGTTATTTGAGTATTTTCTGTTATCTGTTATTTCCAAGGAGATGTCAATTTATGACTGCGTTTATTTGAAAGTCCCCTGACTATTCTATCTTATGAGTTTAATATATTTCATTTCTCCTCGATGCTATATAATTTCAATATCATGTGATTAGTGAGTATATTTACATTTATCCTGTTCCTAAGTAGGCTTTTTTTTGTTGTTTTTTAATTTGAGAGCTCAATTATTTTCCTTTTTTTCATTTTGGAAATTGTCGTAATATTTCTTCCACTACCGCTTTCCTTGCTTTCTCCCTTCTCGGCTTCTGGAACTCTTAGGAGATGTCTGTTCCATCCTGTCCTTCGCTCCTTCATCTCTCTTAACTCACTTTCCTGTCTTCCATCTCCTTATCTCTTTGTGCTACTTTCTGGTTGATTTCCTCAGATTCATTCTACAGTTTACGTTTTCTCTCTTCCATTGTATCTAGCACATTCTTTAATGAGTTTTTATTTCATTGACTATAATTCTTCCGTTCTAGATATTTTGGGGGTTCATTTTCAAATCTACCTGCTATGTTATTTTAAAAGTCCTGTTCTATCTCATTCCCTTATTTCTTTGCTTGCTTATTTAAACATGCTTTGCTTACTTTAAAATCTCTTTTAAACTACTCCATCATTACTAGTTGTTTAGCTATGAATTATCCTATTTACTGAGTCTACTGGCTCTTTCCTTTAGTAGTTGTAATCTTTGGGTGTTTGTTAACCAATGTCACCATAAAAAATATATAAATATGAGTTCATATTTAATGGGAGTTGTCTTCCATAGGTATCTCTTTCGTACCTTAGATTGAAGGGAATGTTTTGCTTTATTTTCTGCATGAGCTTAAAAGAAGATAAAATACACATAAGTACATTTTTAAGACGTCTTAATAAAGGGCCGCACAACAGTAAATATATATTAACATGCTGGGCAGAATATAGTGAGTTCTTTGAAGAGTTACTCAAAAAAGCATCGGTAATAATCGGCTTGAGACCTTTGGAAGAGAGCATTGATGAGGAATTGTTTTCCTCCGATGAGATCTTCTGCCATCCGTGTATCTTCAGAGTGGACTTTTACAGTCCATGATCAAGAACATTTTTCAAGAACATTTGCAAAGATGTCAAAGAATCTCATGGATGTAGTGAAGGAGCTGAAACAAATGTGGGGATTGAAGCCCACGGTAGTATCATCCAGTATCATCGCTCATCACGTTAGCAAGTGGGATGGTCCTAACATGGAGAACGATTTCCAAAAGCGGGAGGCGAGGGGGCTCTAATGAGCTGTCCAAGGTTAGCCCTTTAAAAAACCGTCCTGTAATCCAGTGTACTAATGGCCTTGTTGCCATTAAGAGCTGAAATCTAATTAATCCAAGAGAAATTTAAAAATATACCAACAGCAACCTTCCTGTCCCTTATGGTATACCAAATATAACTGATGTTAATAATTCAGAATCCTGCCATCAATACTCACCTTTGTTTCGAGTTGCGCCCCATTGTGATTTACACATCAGCTATATTTCCTTTGCCAAGTTACCATCTGAGACTCAGTTTCCTTATTTGTGAAACCAGGCTTAGAGTAGCTACTGTTGAGGGAGTTAGATGATTAAACGCAGCAATTTTCATAGAATGCTAGCACAGAGTCAACCCCATAGGGAGAATAGCTGCGATTATTATTATTTCCAATGTTCTAAACTAACCCGATTGTCCCAGGTTTTTCTTCATGTACATTTTACATCAAAAACACAATCCAAACTTTCAAGTACCAAGGAGATCTGTTTCTGCAAGAGCAAAATATACCCTGTTCACAAAGTAATCTCTTGCGTCATCATCAGCAGCCTATAATTTAATAATTCTGCTCTGGGCGTGGTGCACGTTCTCAAGCACAGAGGAAACTTCATGACAAGAGAGGCAATGAGGCTGCAAGTTCCCTCGCCCAGGCCTGTAATCCATCTGTACCGTGAGAGCGTATAACCTCTGAGCATCCGAAAGCCTTCTGAGGAACATAGAAATAGGCAGAGTGCAGACTATTTTTTAAGCACGCTGACAACTGGCATGGACAGTAGCTGTTGCCAGTGGCCCATGAGAGAAACAATGAAAAAGCCAGACATGTTAAAGCCTTAGGCTCTCTGTAGTTAGACACTGCAGAGATAGAGAGTGGGTTTTTAAAGAAGGTCCCGGAACTCACAGTTTCTGCAGAGCAGCACAATACAAAGGTTTTTTGGTTGGGAGTCTAACGGCCTGCATTTGAATCTCCATGCTCCCACTGAGCCATCTCTTGGCCGTGACCAGTCAGTGTAAGCTTTGAGAACATCCAGTGGCGATCAGCAAAATGAGGACTATGTTATGCATCTACAAGAGCCATTCTAAGGATGAATTTACATGGGCTAACTCCATTCATTCACCCATTTGTTCATGTACTAATGACAGAAACATTTACTGATGTCTCCACATGTGAGGCCCTGCCCTAGGATCTGGGGAAGTAGAGATGAAGGAGAATCTAATCCATCTGATTCTATCGCAAACTGGACTTTAAAACTTAGTAAGCACTGTGCTCTTTTTAACAAAGGCTTTCTACTCATGATCCAGGATATGAAATATTAAATAAACTGCTCCTCCAGTCGATGTGATATTGGTCGGTCTAGAGTCCTCCAAAGTGGCTTCCCCCGGATGCTCCCCAGTCACTTCCCAGGGGAGCTCCTGAGCATCCTGGAAGAGCTAGGAAACCACTGTGACACGATGCAAGCTGCCTTTCTGTGTAAGGGAATGAAATGTCTCAAGTTCTGCAATCCCCAAGCAGGACTGGCCTTTACAGAGTCGAGGGAATCAGAGGCAAATCCCAGGGGCTTTGGAGAGACCCATGTTTGTTTGTTTGTTTGTTTTTTAGGAGGCTGATGAGAATTTCAATGACCATCCAGCCCAGAAAAATCTGGTGTGTAGCCTGGCACAGAAAATCGGCCCTGTTTTTCATACTTTGTACAACATGTGCCACATAGGTGCTTCACATATATTTGCAAACATATGCATAGGTGCTCTCATATACAAATGAATAGGCTCTGCCTTGCAACCTTTCTGTCTGGTTCAGTGGTCCTCGTGGGGGCCATGAAAATGTGCCCCGAGCCCCTCAACCACCGAGTGCAGAGTCCGTTGAAGTTTGAAATCCACTGTCATGTTTGTGCCCAGGCTGTGCCTCCCCGGGCAGCTTCTGCCGAGGACCGAGCATGGTGGAGATACTAAGGAGACTCGGGGACATCTCCGATGGGAGACTTTATCTCAAGGACTCAGTGATGCCTCAGCAGAATCCTCTTTTGACTCGAGGGCGGGCGGTCTGAGCTGCTTCCGCCTAACCTTGCCTCCCACTCCCTCTTTCACTTAGACTCTTGTGTTCCGAGGGCCTCCCAGCCTCTCCCGGCCCTCTCTGTTCTCTCGTACGTGGGCATTTACCCAATAAAATCCTGGCACATTTAATCCTGTCTTATCGTCTGCTTCCTGGAGGACCTAGACTAACATACCTGCCAATCATCTCATTCTATTTTCCTCTGGGGATTCAGATTAGAGAGTCTGGCTGCTGCTTTGTGGATCCTGTGAGAACCAACCCAGGACAGTGACCATCTGTGAAGCAGGGGGGGAGTGGGTGGGCCGTGGGGCCGAGTCAACAGGGAGGGGTATTCCCCCAGGGCAGCTTAAGAGGAGCCACAGTTGGTGCTGAGTGAGGGGGAACAAGCCCCACCTCTTAAAGGAGGGAGGAGCAAAGGAAGTGAATGGCCCAGTCACGTCCTAGCAGAGATGGAAGCAGAATAGAATCAGGAGGGAAAAATGAACCGAGCAGGACAGCTCTAAACAGAGAACGTGGACAGTGCTGAGGGAGGCTGGCTTACTGTTTAGGTGGTGCCTGATGTCGCCGATCAGGACACTACTGGAAACGTAAATAAAGCATGCAGGGGTTTTTAAGAAATATTTGGCACATAGATTTTGGTGCAAGGTGGTGGTGAAGATCAGAGAAGCCAAAGGAATTGGCGTGAGTTCTGAACCAGGAGCCGGGCTGGGGCGTCACGACCCTCCCCGACCCTGAGCAGATGTACTGGTGGGAAGGAGGCAAGGGTGCAACAGCCTTTAGAGAGAAAGGTCACCGGGGGATCCTGGCGGGTGAGTGGCGGCATGCGGTGGCGGAGTGTCACGTGGGATAGGACTGGGCCCTGCCGCCTCCATGTGCCAGCACTGCCAGTTCTCCTGGGGGACTTTGGGCGTGTTTCCTCATTTTGCTTCACTTCGGTTCCCAAGGATAATAACACCAGCCTTGAAGGTCATGGCGAATTTACGGATAATGTAAATTTAGTGCCTAATACCATGTCTGATGCCTCCTGGATTCTCAAACATGGCACGTTTCGTTAATATCAGAGACCAAGAAGTTAGGGTTCGTAGGGATATGTCAAAACAGGTAGCAAATGTGGAGCCCCAGAATTCCGATGATCAGAACAACGAGTTATTCTGATCCCCAAGAGGTTTTTCTATCTTTTATATTTAAGTAGCATTCATTTCCTAGAATAAGGAGTTTCTCATTTGCAAGCCCTTTTTTTCCTACTTTTCAAAGTCAACTAAAAAGACTTTACTTAAAAAAGGAAATTTGTTGTGGGAAGTTCAAGGAGTACACTTGGCCTCCAAGGGCTGGACCAAGTGCTCCAATGAAGCTCCAAGCACGTCTCTCTCTCTTTCTTGGTATTGCTTCTCTCTTCCTGAGGAGGCTAAGATGGCTCAGGGCAGCCCCGAGTTTGCAGCATCTTCCTAGACAATGATCTTAGAGGAAAGAGCGGGTATCTCTTTCCAGATAATTTCAGCAAAAGACCTGGGGAGCAATTGATTGGCCAGGCCTAGCTCAAATGTCCATCCCTAAATAAGTCATCACGGCCTGAAAGTGGAGGCGTCTCGAGATGGCAAGGCCTGGTCAGCCACTCTTATCTGGAGCTAGTGATAAGAAGGCGAGGAACGTTTAAAGAGATGGTTGTGTAGACAAAATCTTATGCCCAACACATCTGCTCCTGAGTGAACTTCTTTTTCTTTCTTCCTCATCCCACAAATCTCTAGATGACCACATTTCTCTCCAGAACTAGCAACGTTCTTTCAATTAGCAGTCGATTCTATTTGGGCTCACAGATTGGGGAACCACCCAGAGATACCTGTTAGGAATTTAGACAGAAGAATAATTCAGATCCTAATTTTAGAGATGGACATTGGAGCGGAAGCTTTAGTCATAGGCTGACCTCAGATAAAGGAGTTAGAAAGGAATTTTTGCTTTTAGTTGAAGGAATAAAAATGTCTTTTCAAATATTCTGAGAATTAAGTGTATAAAGTGACCGTCAACTCATTGCTTCTTAGGTTCAAAACAGCCCAAAGGTACTGAGAGTGGCTATTTTCATCCCTCACATCCTCTCTCCTTTTCCTGCCCCCCTTCAATGATGTGTATAATGAGTAACATTTATTCTCAGGAGCCAACTGTTCCTGGTGGTGATATGACTTCTTCCAATGAGGACACCAGGCATGTCTGTGCTGTGTCAGGACACGACACCTTGGCTTGAAAGAAATATTCTGGACACTGCTGATGCTCCTGGCTGGCTTCAGTGGTCTACAGATTTTGCAATACTTCATTTATTGATTTATGGTCAATTAATATTAATTCTTAAGAACTAAGAAAATATACAAATATAAAGAAATAATTCTTCCCCTCCCCAAACCCTCTCATATTTAATATTTTAATGTGTATCATTCCAGATATTATCTGTATAATTCCATTTGATCGAAGGATGGCTTCTTAATGAGCTCAGCTAACTTAAAAATAGCAAACTGTGAAGCTGATTCTATAGCCCTGAAGTTGAAGGGTACCTTGGCGATGTGCATCTTGTAACCAAGTAACCAGATTTTTCCCCCTCGAGGTTTCCATTATTGTTTCTGTTATTATTTTATGATGACTTTGGTAAACCATTGTCTCATTTCACCTGTTTCCCACTCCAAAATTCACTCTTCAGCATATAATTTCAAGCACTATTACGGCCTTCTTTATAACACTTTTTTGCATCTAATATTTAGTTTCAAAACTGTTGATTTTTAGGAAGATTTTTTTCCATTGTGGCATCAACTGCCTACTGAAAGTTGGGTTGACATTGTTTGAGGTTATAAAAATAAAAACAATTAAAAAAAAGAAGAGCGGCTCTCAGACTAGCAAGATGAAGTTTCCTGAAATCCCCCACATAACCAGCACAGACAGCCATGTGGATCCCAGTTTTCCTGATGAGCAGCCAAGGGAGCCCAGTTGTAGCGTAAACACAGATTGACATTCTTCCTCACCGCTAGATTCAAGTTGTTTGTATCCTGACGATGTTTTTCAAAATTCTGATGGATTTACATTTTCCTGATTTTATGATGAGATTCTAAACATCTCCGTAGCCCACCACGATACATCCACAAAACCCGTGACCTTCTTCGCTGTGTATCATGTGTGTGGATAAGCCTTTCCTCACAGAAATAGGGTTCCCGGTGGACACTGTTCGAAAGCCTGCTCTTTCAACTCAACAACACATCATTGTTTACAATGCATGGCACACGAAAAATAATTTAGACTCAGCCAGAATGGAGGCTATGCTTTCTTTGCGCTGTTTAAAGTGTCTCACTAAATGGAGACAGATATCTAAAGTTACCCTATGCCCGGAATATGCCTGCCACTTATCTAAATCTCTGTAGGAAGGAGTTCTTAGTTCTCGCTCCAGTCTCTGGACCCTAAAATTGTTAGCAAAACCCAGGGCTTCTCAAAGTCACTCATTCAATGGCTCTCGCTGCTCTAGGTGCCAGGACAGAGTGGCAAACATGGTCTGGGCTCCTCTCCAGCGCTGAGTCTCGGGGGGAGACAGGTGACAGAGAAAAGGCACGTGAGAGACTTCTGTACGGTATAAATGACAAGAAGAAGCCTGACTTAATTTAGAGAGGGCGGGAAGGCTGCCGCATGAAAAAGACATTTCAGCTGGGACCTGACTTATCACTCCTCGGAGGGAGAAGCTGGGAGTTTTTTTCAGAGGAAGAGACAGTGTTCCAGGATGACGGAATGGATCGTTTGAAAATCTGGAGGGAGGAGGGAACGTGATATTTAGAATTTCTGAAAGGCGTCCAATTCCACAGAGCGATGGGTACTGTGAGGGAACATCCTGGGGACAGACTTCACGCTGATGTAAGAAGGCATGCAGCAAAGCCAGAGCTGACCAGTGACCACTGGCCTTTATCAGTGCTTGTCCTGGGAGCGGGTGAGCAGGGTGGGGGTGCTGCAGGGGCATACATGCTTTGGAAGGAGGTCAGAAAGATGGCCCAGCTACTCTCTCTCAACCTGTAAAACACATTTTTCCTAAAAACCAAAGCGCGTGACCACAGTCTCTTTCCTTAGTTTTATGACTTTGTGTTTTTCTTTTGGCCGAATACCAACAAATATTGTTTAATCCCTGTAGGACTGTGCCTGGGGTTCGGCTCGTGCTCAGCGCAGATTCTATCAACGGGCATTCACCTGAAGATCTAAAGAACATGTAACTTGCTCTTGGCCATTCGTTTAGCAGAAAATAGAATTTCGAAAAAGCGTGGGAAAGCACCTTCAAAAAGATGAATGAAGTCCACATCCAACACTGGATTTTAGGATTGAAAGGGACTTTGGAGGCCAACGAGCCGCCATCTTCATCTTACAGATAAAACATGGAGGCAGAGAGAGACCCAGTGACCTGGGCCAGGCCTTCGGGACAGCGAGGGCCAGACGCGGGGCCGGCGAGACAGGCCTCCTCACTCTCAGGCCACTGCTCTTTCCATTCCAGCGGGACCCTTCTCCGGGACAACTCTTAAAAAATAACCACTGTCTATTTCATAGACATTCAAACGAGTTTCAAGGAGTCCCATATCTGAAGAGAAGCCAGGTGTCAAAGGCTCTCTCTCATCTGGCTGGCTCCATCTCATTATTCAGATCTCGGCGTAAATATAACACCCACAGAAAGACTTTGTTATTACCACTCACGCTGCCCTCTCTTTCCTTCATACACTTGGCGAAGATCATCAGTGCATGTTCTTGTTTCTTTTCTCTTTCCCTCACGGCCGTGGAAATTCTGGGATAGTGAAGCGCCTGGCAACGGTGGGAGAGCTGGGCAAGCTCCATTTGCCCGTCCGCATCCACCTGGCCGTCTCCATCCTGTTTTGGAGCTGGGAAGCTGACTTTCATCACCTGCATCAATGGGATCTCTTGACCTCTGACTTCTGGTCAGATTCTGCCAATGGCAGGTGCAGGCATTTGAAGAGTGAGGTGTTTTCCTTCCTCTGCCTCTTCCTATGTAGGTCGAAGTGTGTTGGTTTGTTTGCTCCCCAAAGCCACAGATTCAGTCTTTGGCTCTCTGCTGGAGTTAACCACTAACTACTCCCTGCCCCTCTGGAGTCCTAGAGGCCAGTAATGTCTCCCCTCTTTGGCTAGCTCTGGCTAATGCACTACACCATGGTTTCACTTTAAGCCCACTTGAGCCTTTGAAAATAAGTAAGTCCTTTATTTTTCTCAGTAGCTCCATTTGGATGTGCTCTCCCTCCGTGCTGAGATTGTAACGGATGCAGTAGCTATTTGATAAAATTTAATTACACACATTCAAATGGAAGAAAGATCATACACGTTCCGCAGAGCTGCAGGGAGGGGTACTAAGACCACCGCGTGGAAACTTCAGCGAAACGTAGTGGCGAGTTCAAAGGAAAAGGCAGGAGAGAGAAGCGAAGGCCCATCATCGAGGAGCGCGAGGGGCCTTTAAGTCGGGGTTCGATAGATGCTTGTGAAGTGACATAGTTTTAATCATTTTTATGCCACGTAGATCACACATCAAGGCAGGGGGCCGACTGTATATGGTCTTGGGGTGAAAGTGACTCTTTGGGGGTCATCCACACACAGTCTGAGGGGAACTGCCATGCCACAGATGTCCTTTTGCTGCTTGAAAACAAAAAGGCTGGACTAAGTGACTTATAAGACTTCTTTCAACTTTAAAATTCCCCGATTCTGCGTTTCCATGATGTGAGCTGATTATGGGGTGAGTTTAGGGTTCCTGGGATGGATGAAAAGGACATCGGAAGGACGGTCCTTTGTTTCGAGTGCCTGCAGGCATCTTAGCAGCTGTTAAAGACCCTTTTGTTAGGTCTCTTCCTGAATCCACCACATGCCCAGTGAGAACCACCCAAAGAGAATTTTGGACTGAGTTTTCCTCCTTGTCAGATCCTCCAGCGTGGAAACTGGCACATTGAAAATGCTCAATGATCATTCAGAGAATGGAGGGAAAAATACATGTTTGTGGCAGAATTTCCTGGCTCTTCTTGGCCACGGCCTTCAACCCTATTTTGATTCTGCATTTTCCTGGCTCCTAATCCCTTTTTGACTAAAATTTCTGTTCTTGGCCCCATATTTGCTCCTTGGAACCCACAGTGGCTTTGGCTTCCCCAGGACTGACCCATGCTACTTGCTATGTGTGAAGTCTGCTTTCACACACTACCTCCATGCTTCAGGAAACTGCATTCTCGAACATGTCCTTATAGAAGCCACCCCAAACGCAAACCTTAACAAAATCTTTGCATTCCACGCCCAATGGATCTCTCTCTACCTTTCAGCCTCATTTCATCCTAACCTTCACTTCGTCCCTTCCTCACATTTCCTTAACCCCGACATGAAAAGGCAACGTCCTCAGCAACAGAAAAAACATAATCAATCTCTCCTGAGAAAGGGTCACAGACCCCATCACAGTAGTTGCCCAATACATTGGGTAATAAAGAGACTGCTATGTGCTCATCGACACTTAATTTCCTTTTCTCTCTAGAGCACATAGCTAGACCGCATTTCCCAGCCTCCTTTGCAGTAAGGCAAGGCCACGTGACTGAGTTCCAGCCCATATGATGTGGGCACCGGAGAATATGCCCCTAAAAGGCCTGGTCCCTAAATCTCAACGCTCTCTCTTCTTTTGCTTCCTGTTTGGAGCAGGGTACCCAGCGACAGACTTTGTGACTCTCAGAGATATTGCAATCAGTGGATGCAGAAAACTAAGTCCCTAAATGATAGCAGAGTGAGTGGATGAAAGAGCCTGGGTCCTTGAATGAAACGGAGTACCCCTACCTGCTGGCTTTCGCTAGAGTGTGACATCAAAAAGAAAGAACCTTGATTGTGTCGAGCCACTGAGATTCAGGGGCTGTTGTTATAACAGTTGATCTGCCCTGACTAATACAAAGCATCCACTTGCCTCAAACTTTGAGGCTTCCTACCAGCCTCCCTGAATTTCCAGGCTGATACTTCTCATGGGAAAAATTTGATTCATTCTAAAATAAAATTCTACCAAGAAGTACATGTTTAGATAGAAATATTTCCCTTAAATATCTGTTCAGTGGTGTGTGTGTGTGTGTGTGTGTGTGTGTGTGTGTGTGTGTGTGTGTTCAAGTTCGAGTCAGCTTCTTTCATTGAAGGAAACAGATTGGCTTTGATGTCCAATAAACTGGTACATGCTGTTACAACTAAAATGACCCAAATAGAAAAATAGCATCTTAGGAATAAGAGAAAAGAAGCTACCCCCATCAGCTCCAGTAGCCAACGATTACTGTGGCAAAATTATTGTCTATTCTCCCAGCCCGTGTTGTTTTTGGCAGAGACTTTAAGTTATGACCTTACTAAATTAAAGTTTTCCCTTGGAGAAGGATCTGAAGAGAGGAATTTCACAGGAAGGAACAGATAGGTTTCTGCCCCGTAGGGTGGACCAGCTATGTTACGCCCAAACCTTGAGACAGGAAATGCTTCCACTGATTAGACAACAATCATGTGCATGTTAGTAATTTGGTTCAATTCATCTCATTGGCTGCTGCCCAGGGCATGTTAAACCCCAGAAACATCAAGTTATTTCCCAGTTGTTATCGGTCATTTCTTTAATAGTTATCGAAAATACGACAGAAGAAAACTAAGGCAAGAACGACTTCATTTTGTCGCCTTGTTTTCCTCTTTTTTGCTCCAATCGATATGTGCTTTTCCTGCCATGTGCAAGGAACTAGCCAGTGTCACTATAGCTGGGATAATCTGCCCAAACATGGGAAACCCCACAACCCATTGTATTCGAGGAGGATTCCAAAGGCTCTTTGGAATTGTTTACCATGGGGTTTCTTCCTAAATAATTTATTATTCTGTAAGGCCGATATAGCTAAGTTAAATCATAAATTAATCCATCACAGAGGGCTGTGAAATACTCTTTATTTGCTTTGCATTTGAGCGTTTGCAATGGAGTCGGAAATAGACTATTATCAGTAGCAACATTTGTGGTCAATTTCTCACAGACCGAAGATTCCTGACTCCTAACAAAGGAGAATTTTCATTTTTCCAATGTCTTGAGATCATCTAGGGGCAGGGCGGCTGGGACACAGGCACAGCTGGGCAGAAGTATTGATTTTGCCGCTCTTGCTTAGGGTGACTTTGGGAAAGTCGTGTAAGCTCTCTAAGCCTGTTTCCTCTTTTGTAAACTAGTGATGGTATCCACGTCAACGGTTACTGGGAGGTTTAAGTGGGAAAACAAAGAAACAGTGTCTGGCACTTAGATGTTCAGTAAATACTGTCTTCCTCTCAGAGATGGGCAGTGGAGACCCTGGTGATTGTGTTATCTGCACTGAGAACTCTAGAAAAACAGTGGAGGTTTTTCTAGAGGAGGTTTGGACCAGAGGAAAGTCACTGCAGGATGGCCAGAGACCCGAGAGTGGATGCTCTCAGTCTCCTCACTTCACAGAGGGGTGTGTCAAGCCTGCCAGAGCGGAAGTGAAGAGTTGATGTCAGCCAGCTAGCAGGAGGTGAAGCCAGGACTCAGACCTGGTTCTTTGTTGCCTCTTATACTATGAGATGATTTATTGAGCATATACTAAGTACCAGATTTTACAACAACTTCATGATAAAGACTTTATTTTGACTCCTATTTAAGAGATGAGGACACCAAGGCTCAGAAAGGCAAAATTGCTTGCCTAGATTCACACATCCAGTGCATGGTGGAGCATCCCTGGTCCGTCAAACTCTGAAGCCTTGTCTATAATGTTGTTTTACACCACCAGCAAGAGGCTCTGTGATTCAGCAGTACGTTCCAGTTCCAGAGTCAGAATTCCAGCCAGACATATAGAGATGAACTAAGGGTATAGGACTGGTAAGCCAACTTGTTTCATATGAGATGTAAAAGTTCAATCAGCAAGAACAGATTCAGCCAGCAGAAAATCGACTTTCTGTCTATTTTTTAAGACTGTGTTCTTCTGATGATTTTCCAGAGGGGCTCAGAGCTCAGATTAGTTGACAGGATAACAGAGTGGACCAGCTTCATTTCCATAAGTGCCACTTTCAAGGGGCTATGAGGTAACAACAGTTCACTGTCCAGTTCAGATGGAATGGCCAAGCGTGAGGGAATCCCCTTGCCCACAGCAGAGCCAGAGTCTGGATGCCCAGATTGAAGTGCGGACACAGAAGTTCCAGCCCATCCCTTGGTCAGTCAATGTGATCTTTTTTAAAGAGCTTTGCGTCAGCAGAAAGTTCTTGGCAGATGACATCAAATCAGAGGAGAATAGATCCGGGGAGAAAATATCGTTTGCAGCCCGAGTGGCTTATGTCTTATCAGTGTCTCCTTTCTTTCTGCTGAGTTTCAGACCTGTGACTTTCCAATGAAAGGATTTTCTGGTCCAAAGTTGGAGCCTGATATTGTGGAAAAACCACGTGTGAAACGGAGTCAGAGGGAACCAGTGTATGCTATGGTTTCGAGCCCCTGCTTCCTGTAGGGAAGTAGAGTATAGTAAGGAAACGCAGCGTAGCTTTGCCTCTCCCTAGCAAAGTGGCCTTGGACAAACTTCTTACCTGTTCTTGACCTTGGTGCCCATATCCGTAACGAGGAAGAACAATAGTACTTACCTCAAAGGTTGCTAAGGGAATTAAATGAGCTAATAAGGACAGAGCCTTTAGAACAACCCCAAGTCCATGCTAAGTGCCATGTGGGTGCAATGTATGCCATTATTATATTTTCTCATCAGTAAGATGAGGATAATAATAGCACATACATAAGGCCGTCTAGAAGAACAAATGGCTGGATGTTTCTGAAGGACCTAGCATGAAATGGATGCTGGAGATAAGTACAGGGGCTCATGCAGAGACACTAACCAGAGGTATTGGTTTGGGGATCCTAGAAACACACCCACAACTTGGCTCTGCCAATTACCAAATACATTTATACAAATCAGGTTATTAATATATGTAGTTCATTGTCCATGAGGTGATATTTAAAATAAATAAAAAAGTCGGGTAGGCAGCAGATAAACTGGACTCAGGAATCTTAGCATGGAACCTGACTCAGCCATTCAAGATCAATGTATTTGTCTTTTTCGGTCTGACTTATTTCACTCTGCATAATATCTTCTAAGTCCATCCATGTCATTGCAAACCATAGGATTTCATCTTCTACGGCTGAGTAATATTCCATTGTATACATGAACCACGAGTTCCTTACCCATCATCTGTTGATGGGCACTCAGGTTGTTCCCATATCCTGGCTATTGTGAGTAGTGTTGCTATGAACATGGAGGGGGCGGGGCATAGAGCTTCACAAATCACTGTTTTGGTTTTCTTTGGATAAATACCCAGAAAGGAGGTTGGGGATCCAGGAGAAAGGGGTGAAGGGTTAAAGAGGAACAAATTAGTAGCTGAAAGACGGACATGGAGATGGGAGCACAGCATAGGGAATGCAGTCGGCAGTCATGTAAGGGCTGTGTGTAGAGCCAGATGGTTGATGGAGTCATCGGGGGATCACTTCATAAACTATATAAACGTCTAACTAATGTACTGTCTATCTGAAACTAATAATAATTTAAAAAAAACAGATCGATGTAGCCCTGAGCAAATCTCTCCTCCCCTTTGACTTCAGCTGTCTCTGCCAGAAAAGGAGCCTTTAAGTGATGTCCCAAGTCCCTTTGAATGCTGCTATCAAATGATATCTCTCTGGAGCGTCACTCTTATCCACCGTTGGTGGGAATGGAAAATGGACCATCACTCCAGGGACAATTTAGCAATACCTAGTTCAGAAGGAGATCTGCAAGCCCACCTCCACTGCAGCATGTGTCAATAACATTATATGTATTTGTTCCACAAATTTTGGGGGGGGCTCTTATTGTGTGCCAGGCACTGTTCTAGGAGCTGGGGATCCACCAATGAACAGAGCAGATAAAACTTTGACTCTTAAGGAGTGGGCAGATAAACGAAAAATAAAATAAAATAAGAAAGTAAGTGCTTAAGAACAGCTGGAAAGGAGAGTTGTGATTTTAGATGGGGTGGCTGGGAAGGCCCCGCCCCCCCCGCCCCCCCCGCCCCCCCGCCCCCGAGAAGGTGGTGTGGACATCAAATGCCTGTTTCTGCAACAGATGGTGTTCGAGCTTGTCCCTGTGCAGTGCCTGATGTACAGTTTGTTCTGAGTGAAGGTTAGCTGAGCGAATGCTTGAATGAGCAGAACCCGAATTCTGAAAAGACTTGGATGCATGTGTGAATAGTCAGTGTATTTTCATATGAAATAAATTAGCTCTGACAGTTTCCAGAGCAGGACGTAAATGATTACATTACCATTGTTTTAAATCTGAGAAGCATATGGGGAAAGAGAGCTAGCTAGCTGCATTCTCCTCCCAAATCGGGCCAAGCCCTGGAGGCCCAGAGCAGTTAGAGGCGTTATTTGCACACTGCTGCCCCCTTGTGATGGTATAAAATATAGCCACAACTTCACATTTCTTTACTTTCAAGGTGAAATATGCCAGTGGGCCTACACCCCCTCATTGCAGGGTTGCTATTAAGCTATCAGTATGATGACCATATCTTTCAAATCCAAAGTGTGAACAGAATGGCCTTAAGGGGAAAATGCTTAGAATATATATGAAATGGGGACTATTTTTAGATAAGTCAGTGCAATGTTAAGGCATCTTATTTTCCCTGTGGTAGAGCAGGTCATCTCCGCTTACATATCACTCTTCGTGAGTTTATAGCGATTGTATGGATCAGAGCTCATAGGAGCCTGAGGTTTTCCCCAGCCCCAGGAGTCTAGGAATGTTTCCTGGGGAGTCTATGTGTGGTACAGGCACCTCTGAACTTGTGCTTGGAAAGCCATCTGCACAGTGTACCGGAAAGTCTTAGATTCATATAGATGGGAAACCTTGGGCCATTTGTGTAAGGCGAGTCCTCCATGAAACGAGAGACTTCTGTTCGCTCGTGACTGTGGTTTAGACCTGGCTGGAATCTTCTATTTCCTTCATCCACGCACATTTCATCTTTTCTCACTTCCAGGTGGCTGTTAATCAGGTTGCTTCTGTCACCGACTGGATTTGTGACAAGTTCCCTAACCACTCTGAACCTCTGTCTTCTCATCTAAGAAAAGGAGAAAAAGAATACCTACTCGATAAAGTTAATCAACACATAAATAAGGCACGTGGGAAAAAATAGTAGAATATCAGGTACCTATTAGATGCTTAATAAATGCTTTTAAAAACAAGCTTGTTGAACATTGATATCGTATAAACCTAGAAAGCATTTGAGATTTGTGATATGAAGATTTATCTGACGAAGTATTCCTGGCATTAGGTTCCTTGTAAGCTATGAACAATCTAGCAAATGGTAAAAATTTCTTATTGACAGGCTTTGTCCATCCCCCCTGCCCACCCAGTGTATTTCTGTAAGAGAGTACTTTAAAAGCCATTAGGAAGAAAATGTTGCTGTGTTTTGTGTTTGAAGATAACACTGCTGACCCCATTTCCATTTACACTTAGATCGAGAATAATTCCTATTACAAAGGCTAATGTTTCCTACATCGCGTACCCAGGAAAACTGCCCTGGATCTGCATCTTAGGGTTCTTGTTTGTAGAATTAATTGCTTTTCCTCTTTTCTTTTAAATATTTGTAGTTCTTATTTTTACTTATTACTACCACAGTAATATGTGATTACTATAAATAAAACTGGAACATTACAGAAACACATGGTCCATAAAGAAAACATTTTTTATAATCTCCACCTTCTCTCAAAGGTTTGGCATATTATTGTGTTCATCTTATTTAATGAATATGCTAATGTGTGTGTGTGTTTAAAAAAAAAAACTGGGTCATACTAATATGTTTTTCTACAATTGGATTTTATTTAGCCTCTACATATCTCGGGTAACTTCTACATCAATCTGCCTCCTTTCTGTCTCTCGTGTCTCTGTAATTGTGTGTAGTATCTCACAGTGAGGTGTAACCACTATGTCCATTCCAGGTTGCCTATTGTCCTTGATGAACAGTAGATCAAAGACCCCATCCAGGCAAGGTCTCTCAAAGACTGCAGAAAAAGAAGCGGTGAATAAGAGTGCCCTGTTTGAGCATGAGAGCAGAGAGCAGTAGTGGTAGCTGAACCCATGGAGGCTGAAGGACCCGGAGGCAGTGTGGACAATATCCCTTAGCATGGTACTTTATTAATACCATCTTATCTATAAGAATCATAGACCTTAAGTGATGAGTTCTTATGATTTATATTTTAAGCTTTGATGTGATTTATTCAGTCAACAAACAGTTTAAAGTATCTGCTATAAGGCAATCAGGAATGCTGAAATGAATCTGCTTAATAGGTGAAAACCGGTCAAAATCCACAGGGCAATAAACAAGTGCATTCCACTGGACACGACTCATTTGCATTTCTCTAGACAGGCATAGTCTGCATTATTATCAGTTTTCCACAATATACAGAGTAGTAAAACAGTTCAAAGACATTGAAAGGCAGAAATAATCAGAAGGGTATATTAGACTGGACACCCCAAAATATTTTCTACCCATTTCAAAGTCTTTCACAACTTTTCCTGACAAATATCACATTGATATACAACTTGAAAAATGCGGTGTATACATGCTAAAACAGTGCAGATAAGGGCAGTTAGGAAACAGCAGAATCAGTCCATTTGTAAGATGGGTTTTGTAGGAGGAAGGCAAACCAGGCTGAGGACCTGTTCTACAGAAGCAAGAAGTACAGTAAGTGATGGACACAGCATATATCGTGACTCTACTTATGTGAGAAGCCTGGGTAGGGGCATTCAGTATTTATTAATAGGTGATGGAGATTTCACTATAGGTCACAGGTGTATTCCTTCACCTGAACATCCAGGTCAGTCAAAACCTCCCAGGTAGCAACACATGTCAGCCCGAGCATCTCCCTCTCCTGCGTGCAGGTGTTCTTCGCTTTGCTCCTGGCCACATGTGTTTCTTGCTCTCAGGTTTGGATTTCATTTCTGAACTCGGGTTCCCTGGCTCTGACCCTTTGTTCTTTCTGAGAAAATTCACCTTTCTTCCTGCTAGTTCATTCCTGGTGACGTTGTTCTAACTGTAGACTCATAGCTACTCCCTGAGTCACTCGGACAAGCGTGGAGACAGGCCCCTACATCTCTCTCCAGGTGGGCTCCAAAAATAGAGGAAAAACACAGGCTTTTGGAAATCCTTCAGACCTCACATTTGAAGAAGATTCAATTTATTACTTTCTGGTTCAGTTCTTGTTTCGAACCCAAACATCGGCTGAGACAGGCTGTCTTTGGAGATTCAAATGAAAAGACTCAAATCCCATTCTGTATATAGACAGTTCGCTTTTTCCAATCTCTGAAAGATTTCAAGGGTGGAGGTGAGATGGGGCACTTTAAGGCTTTTCCAACCATCTCTAAAGCTACTCCTGTGTTAGTATGGTTTATATATTGTCACCATGTGTGGCACGATTTATTCTTATTCTGTTCTTCACTGAGCCACATTTTCTCTTGGTTTTCACTAAAGAATCTCCACCCACATGAGACCCGTGTCAGTTAATCTGACTTCACTGGTAGTTTGGCATGCCAAAGACGGGAATGAAATAATAGCAATGCAAATCACTCAAAATCAAATGCTAGTCATCAAAATTCTTTTCTTAAATGTCCCTTTAGTCACTCTGTCATGCTGGTTGGCTCCTCTCTCTCTCTCTCTCTCGCTCTCGCTCTCGCTCTCTCTCTCGCTCTCGCTCTCTCTTTCCATTTTTTTCTTCCCTTTTCTTGTCTCTTTGAAAAACATGCATTTTTCTCCATCTTTTTTAGAGTAGCCCAACTCATTCCCAGCCCTTTTTCCTTCCCCCAAATTCAAATCCAAATCATCTTTTGCATGTTAAAGACTCACGTATCCAACACCGTTCTTAGTTGCAGGTAAGAAAAATGGATTCTGGATGAATTGAGCAGAAGTGGTTGCCGAGAGAAATTAAAGATCTCAATAATCAACAGGGCGGGTGAAGAACCAGGCCCAGAAAATGGGCAGGCGAAAGAGAGATTGGGAGACCAGAGCGAAATCACACGCAGCCACTGTCGGAGGGCAGAGGACCCAGCTGGCATCCCACCACCACCATGAGTCTGCTGTGACCCCACTGCCCCTGTATGTTGGCCTTGCCTCCCATGGGGGCCCCTACAGATATGAAGGGGTTCAAGGTCCTAGAGAAACAAATACAGTGACAACTGGCCACCCAAACTCGTTAAAATGCCTTGGTAAAAGAAGAGCTGTTTTGCATCTCTCTCTCTCCTTCCATCTCTCCTCCCGCCCAAGGATCTTTGAGAGGAGCTGCTCTTGGTAGAGAGAGACCTTGAACTCCACTGACCTCAGTTGTGTTCCTCTGTCTCCCAGGTCCTCGCTGTCTGTGCCTTAGAAGGAAGAATTGGCCACAATCACATTTTTTTTTTTTTTTTACCACAATCAGTTTTGGTTTTAAGCATTTCACTGCCCATGACTATACTTCTCCCTACATCAATCTCCATGACAACCCTATGAAGTAGGTACTATTATTCCTAGTTTATAGTTGAAAAAGCTAAGCCTTGGGAATGTTATGTGATTCCATCAAGGTTACACAGCTAGAAAATGGAAGAGATAGATTTCAAACTCAGGGCTGCCTGATTCCAAAGTCTGTGTTCTCATTTTACAGCTATTTATTTTTGTAAAAGCTATGCACGCACGTAGTTTAAGAATTGAATTATTGTTTCATATCTACCTCTATGTCTCTAAGTTAACTACCTACATTGTCATTTCTTGTTCCGTTTTAATCATCATCCTCTTACTTCTCATTACTAGCGACAGGTACTTAACTTTCTTCCCAGAACCTTTTCCCTGCTGTCATCAAATTTCACCTGATCCACCATTATCATTCTACCATAATTTTGCTTAGAAACTAATATCAATATTCCAAGGATATTTTACAATGACTGTGTAAACTTTATTGATAGTTAAGCCATGGAGTATTCTATAATGCTATTGTAAACAGTATCTTCTCTTGGGTTTCATTTTTTTGTTTGTTTGTTGTTGCTAATTAGAAATACAATTGATTTGTTATATGGACCGCGTATCCAGCAATCTTACCATATTAACTTAATTAATCCAACATCGAATGCATAGTTTCTTTGGCTCCTCCACATACAAATCCTATCTTTGAATAATTGCAGTTTTTCTCTTCCCAACAGTTACCTTCATTTTTTCCTTAAACATTATTGAGATGTAATTCATGTACAGTAAAATGAAGAACTTTCAAGTGTACAATTCAAAGAACTTTGACAAACGTGCGTACCCAGGAGAGTATGACAACGAACAAGACATGGAGCCTTTCCCTGGGCCCCTTGCTGGTCAATAGCATCGCACATCTTCAACCCCAGGCAATCACTTAACTTAGCACATTTTTTTCTTTTCTAGAATTTCCACCTTTGTCCTCCTTTTCATTTATGATGTTGGTTATGTAATCTTCTCTTCTTTTGTCTTACCATTCTTCATAGGAGGTTTTTGACACAGAAACAATTAATCCTTACCATGGCTTGCCCTCTGTGTTTGTCATTTGGATGCAGCCCATTTCTACTATTAAATTGCACACCAATGAGACTCACATAGCAGACAATAGTTCTGATAGGTTTTTTTCAGCCAACCCATAGCAGTTGATGTGATGCCTGGTATGTAGTTTGTGCTCAATAAATATTAACTTACTGTTAAATTGGGCCATTGCTTTTGTGGGTTGGACAGTTGCAGAGTTAATAATTTAACCAGACTTTTTCAGTTTCAGTCACTTTACTCCAAAAAAGCTAAGTGTGTTTGTAATAACATATTGCTCCTGGAGCTTTTTGCCAAGTGGCAGCCCTTTCTCCTTTAAGAGGAAAAAAATCCTAATTAGTGTTTTAAAACTCCTTTTGGAATTTTTAAGAGGTGTTCCAGTGTTCTGTGGTCAGATTGTTCTCATGTGTCTAATGGTACTGCTGCACCATAGCTCAGAGTTGGCACCAATGCACTCCTAAAAATATTATTGGTGGTGAGCCTACTAGTGAGAATTTTATTAACACAAATGAGGACCCCTACGAGGAACTGAGGGTAAGGAGTTTACTGATTCCGAGACTCCTCTGCCTAGAAATTTAAATAGTCTGGCCATTTAGATTCATGAGGTCTGTGATTTAAGCCACTGAAATACTTTCCTGTGACAGCAGTGGAAGAGTCTCTGAGTTTTGGTTCTCCAGAGACTTCTCGTTGGAACTTATAAACTCCGTCATGCACTGTGATAACTACATGGTTGGTGACTTGTTTCTCATGTCTGTGTTTCAGCCATGCCCAGGGACACACCTTCTCGGTGCTGGAAAAGACTAACTTCTTTTAAATTTTTTTAATTCAGTCCTGAGAATTCCAGAATTATTGACCAAGAATTGGATGGAACCTTAGGGGTTATCACTGCAGGAATTCCTTCTACTGCAGTGTGTTTCAAAGATCCTTAAACTACAAATCATATAAGAAATAAATTTTACATCACGACCAAGCATGTACGTACACACACACACACACACACACACACACACACACACACACACACACACCAGCAGAACTGCTCAGGATAAAATAGCAGAGGGGACAAGTCCAGAAAGCCCGTTTGGTTTCTCCCTCTCAAGTTCACCCTCACACTGACCCCTAAAATATAACGCTAGCTCTCTGAGGCCCTGACACTGAGTTAGAGAAGCACACTGGAAATAAAAACTGTACATAAACGAGGCAGAGATTGACTATGACAGTGAAGAACATGACGATGGCGATGACAGCAACAACCGTCACTCACACTTACTGAGCACTTAGGAAATTCCAAGTCGCAGTGCAAGGACTTAATGTGCCTAATTTCACCTGCTCCTCAGTGTAAGGCTTGTGAGGGAGGCACTGTCACCACATCACTCCTATTTACAGATGTGGTTATCGAGGCTCAGATATAGACAGCCACTTGCTCAAGGCCACATAGCCAGCCGATGATCATTGCTGGCACTCGGGTTCAAGCCCAAATTTATTTAATTCTAGATCTTCTCACTTCTGCTTTGTGGAAGATATATTATTAGAAGGAACTGGCCACAGAGCGCCTCCCTAGAAGTATTCCGTTTTCTCAAGACTGATGAAAAAGAGATACCACGAGGTGAGCAAGCAGGGCCTTGCAAAGCAGCTTTGGCAAATTAACTTCCGTCTTCCCAGGCCAGAAGCCTCCCCTTTTTTATAGTAGAAGAACATTTACTGCTCGGCATTACTCTTCTTGACAGTGGGAGATTACATGCTGGACTTGACGGAGTTTCTGTCAGGGAGGATTTATTGCAATTTCAAAGATGGTTCTTAAAAGAGATGGTTGTTTTGCATTTTTCATACAGGTCCGAAAAATATGTCAAGTTTGATCTTCTACAAAATCGCCTCGTATAAACTTCCTGCATTTTTTCTCTCCTCTCCTGCCTCTCAGCCTCCCCCAGCCTTTGCATGCAATGGCTGTTGCCAAACCTCCCCCAGACAGCCCAGCTTCCAGTGGCCTTGACCCACTTTCTGTCGGAAGCTCCTGCTTTTTCCCTGCAGAGTCCAATCCCCACTGTCCTTAAAGAAGAACGAATACTGGGCCGTGGGGCCTGACAGCCAGGAACCCTCCCTCTCCACAAATCCTTGTCGGGAGCCTGACTGGAGCGTCCCTAACAGAAGACGCAGTGACCCATCCGTCAGACACCCTTGGTGAATGACAGCGGGGTGTACAGAGCGTGAGACTGCAACAGTAAAAATGATAAGAAGTCCTGTTTACTGAGTAGTTATTGCTTATTATGAGCTGGTAGATGGGCTAAATGTTTTGCATGTTGTCTGACTTCAAAACAACACCTCATTTGCCTTTATGCCCAAATTACGACAGCTTGAATCCCACCGACTGATTTTTGTTTGGGAAGCAGCCTTTCTCAAGGTGCCCCTGGCTACTTCTGAGAGGTCCAGGGTGACCTACACGGTCAGGGACACGGAGCTTGGGTTCTTCTACCTCAGCTTTCCTGCCGTGCCACTGTGCTGCTCCCTCTGCTTCTAGTGGCGGGTGGGCAGCCTCTCCTCTGGGAAAGGTGGTCGTGAGTAGCCGTTACTCTTTCTACCATGTTGGCCTCAGAGGAGGTTGGTCTTATTTTCCCTTTTCCTGCTCCGTCCTACGCACAGGACAGGGCCATATGCAATACCAAGCAAACGGCCGGGTCAGGCTGTGGAGCAGGATCAAAGTGAAGTTTCAGAGCTAAAGGAAGGGCCATGCAAGGTGGGTTCTACCTTAACACTCTTCCCAACTGGCTCGTTCTCATCCTAGGGTCTCTTTGCAGATGGCCTTCCTTCCCGATCGGTGGCCTGGCCTCCGCATACCTGCGCCTTCGGCTAGCTTTCCACCCCGCGAACACTCCAGGCATTGGCCCACTTCAGGCTCTGGGCCAAACTGACCCTCACCTCGTCTGAGACTTAATGCCCGGCCCCTTGTTTCCTCTGTCAGCATCGGCATCTTTGTGGGATTGCTGACGGCGAGGACCTCAGTTCCCTCCAAAGGCCTGCCCACAGGTGCGTGGTCTGGCCCAGGGGCCCAAAAGAGATGACCCCACAAGTCTAACATAGCACATCACTGAAAGACGGCCGTGGAGGATAACGCCGCGTGCTGGGGGCGGGCAGCTCCTGTCATTCATGCCCGCATGCAGGGAGAGCTCTACCACTGCCTCTGGCTTCTCAGCCCATTCCCTCTCCAGTGATGGAGCAGTGATTTCTGACTGGTGTGCTTGGAGGAGGATCCCAGTCTATCTCTTTCTGTCACTGCTTATTTCAGAAGTGAATAATTAGGAACAGGTCATCACAGGGAGGACCCCGAAATCAGTCAGCCCAGCCACCTGTGAGGTAGTAAATTTATCTAATTCAGAGGTGCAGTATTATCAATAAAGATAATATTTTCATTTCTATTTATTTGATTCTTAGGATTCTCTGCCATTTGGTTTACGGATTGTGTGACCTCTGTAGCAACTACTCAACTCTGCCACTGTTGTGTGCAACAGCCATAGACAATACATAAGTGAGTGGGTGTGACTGTGTTCCAATAAAACTTTATTGACAAAATAAACAGTGGGTCAGATTTGACTCCTGGCTATAGATAGCCAACCCCTGTTTTAGCTACTAGCTCCAAGCTTCTCAGCTTAACATCCAAGGACCCTCATTTGGTCCCCACTTATCTCTTTAGCTTCATATATGCCCACTTTTTACCTTCTCTGACCCACCACTTACAATCCAGAGACACCCAACTGGTTGTAATAACCCTGCCCCACCCCCACATACAGAAACACACATGCATACACACACATGCATACCCACATGTTATAAATGGGAAGTTCAGAGGTAGGCTAAGCTGACAGGTTTATAAACACGTGGGTAAGTATGGAAAAGGCCAGGGTCGAGGACTGTAATATGGCATAGGAATATTGGTCCACTATATAATGGGATCTGAAGAATAGGTTGGCAGGTTTGATAGTCTTTACTTTCTACCTGAGTCCAAAGATAAAAGGTATCGCTTCCATGTTCTCAAATGCCCAATGCCATCGGCAGGGCAAGATTAAAGCAAATGAAATAATCAGAGAACCATGAAAAAAAGATCACATTATCAGATCTGGGTTATACGGCACAGAGGAAATTTGGAAGAGGATGACCAAAAGAAGCTAATATCGTTTTTAAAAAAAGCCTCTAGGGGAGGTATCAGGGAAAGAATACCAAAAATATCATGAAATTTATTCTTTTAATTTTTTTACTTAAAAAACTTTTTATCGATGCATTATACACACCCCAACAATTGTAGGAATCATAAGTGCCCAGCTCAATAAATTTTCATAAACTGAACTACTGTCTGTAATTAAAACTCAGATGAAGGAACAGAAAATTACCAGCATTTCAGAACCCCTTCCTGGCACTACCAAGGGAAATCTCTGCCATGACTTCTAGTACCAGAGATTAGTTTTGCCTATTTGTGAACTTTATGTAAATGAAATAATACAATATGTACTCTTTCGTATCTGGTTTCTTTTGCACACATTCTATTTTGAAATTCATCCAACTTGTTACGTTTAATGGTAGTTTGTTCGTTCTCACTGCTGCTTAGAATTCCACCGTATAAATACACCACATCTATTTATTCATTCTTCAGTTGATGGAAATTTGGGCAGTTTCCAGTTTTCAGCTACTTAGGCATAGTGCTGCTTTCTTGCATGAGTCTTTTGAGAGACATATGTATGCATTTCTGCTGAGTATATACCTACGGAGTGAAATTACTCGATCATAAATCATGGATATGTTCAGCTTTCAGATCTTGCCAAACCATTTTCCAAAATGGTTGCACCATTTTATACCTGCGGTGTATGAAGTCCCAATAGCTCCACATCCTCTTCAACTCTTGGCCTCATCTGTCTCCTTAATGTTAGCTATTCTGGTATGCATGTAGGGGTATCTCTTTGTGCTTTTAATTTGTATTTCCTTAGTGACAAAGTTGAGTACCTTTCCAGAAATGTATCGACGTATATTTGTATATCCCTCTTAGTTAAAATATCTTGCCCTTTTCTGTTGGGTTGTCTGTCCTTTTGCTTTATATGTGTTAGGTGTATGTCTTTCGTCAGATATACTCATTGCAATCTGGCTTGTCACGTCATTCTCTCAATAGTGCTCTTAATGAACAAATAAACTCCCATAATTTTTAATTGTCCCTTGGATCTTTGGATTCTGGCTACTTCCTAATTCATAGACTCACTGAACAATAAGAGAAAGGATTTCCATTAGGCATAGCAAGAGCTTGAAAACAATAATAAAAGGAAATTTGGAGATGACCTAACTCAAATTTCTTGATTTTTCTTTTGGGAAACTCCAGAGTAGAGAGGATGAGCGACTTGCTCTGAGTCACAGACTCAGCGAGCATCAGAGTCAGAATCGAGGCCCGGGGCTTTTTTGTTCTAGCTCAGTGTTCTTTACGTGGGAATGTTCACTCTCATTAATTTGCAGTGGTGGGAACAAAATGAGTGTCTATGGGAAGTGACAGCGCCGCTGTTAAATAATGTCTATATTAGTGAGAGTTTCACCAGCCCCCAGGCCCGGAGACTAAAACGGCAGACCCTCGGGACCCGCTCCCTCTACCTCTCTGACCAGGAGCCGCAGCCTATTAAGGGCACTCAGTATGCATTGCGAAGCCCCGCTAGGCTGTGCACAGCCTGGTAGCTACGTCTCCAGTCTAAAAATAGTGAGGCGTTATTTATGCTGGCAAAATGCTTGAGGTAATAAAGGGAGATGGCGGGTGTGACTCTACCACAGTTTTACTCTCATAAGTAATTCTGCTCTAGGAGAAACTCTGACTTACCCAAAGTGGTTGGGAAATTCTAAAGTGAAGGCAACAGTTCATTTCATCTCAAGGAGCTGATGAAATCACGTGTCAAGGCCACATTCCCTCACTGGCCAGGGCCACGGGTACCTGCTGAGTCAGCCCTCTGTCCTTGGGAAAGGACAGGCAGAGTGACAGGCGAACGGGCTGAGGGACAGCCTTGCTGCCAGAGAGTCC